>NW_022196897.1:141905103-141905274 GCF_008632895.1 Mastomys coucha
TTAAAATTCTTTCCTTGTTTAGTACATTTGGTGTTTTGATTGTTATGTGATGGGAGGAATTTCTTTTCAGTCTATTTGGAGTTCTGTAGGCTTCTTGTATGTCCATTGGCGTCTCTTTCTTTAGGTTAGGGAAGTTTTCTTCTATAATTTTGTTGAAGATATTTACTGGCC
>NW_022196897.1:141905530-141913182 GCF_008632895.1 Mastomys coucha
TCTAAGGTGTCTTCTGCCCCTGAGATTTTCTCTTCTATCTCTTGCATTCTGTTGGTGATGCTTGCATCCATGGCTCCTGCTTTCTTTCCTAGGTTTTGTATCTCCAGAGTTGTCTCTCTTTCTGATTTCTTTATTGTTTCTATTTCCATTTTTAGATTCTGGATGGTTTTGCTCATTTCCTTCACCTATTTGATTGTGTTTTCCTGTAGTTCTTTAAGGGATTTTTGTGTTTCCTCTTTAAGAGCTCCTAGCTCTTTACCTGTGTTCTCCTGTATTTCTTTGAGGGTGCTATTTATGTCTTTCTTAAGGTCCTGTATCATCATCATGATAAGTGATTTTATATCTGAATCTTGTTTTTCCAGTGTGATGGTGTGTCCAGGACTTGCTATGGTGGGAGAATTGGGTTCTGATGATGGCAAGTGACCTTGGTTTGTGTTGTTTATTTTCTTACGCTTGCCCCCGGCCATCTGGTTACCTCTAGTGCTACCTGCCCTTGCTAAATCTGACTGGAGCCTGTTCTTCCTGTGATCCTGGTTGTGTCAGAACTCCTCAGAGTCAAGCTGTCTCTGTGATCCTGTGATTCTGGGATCCTGGGATCCTGGGATCCTGGGCTTGTTAGATCACCTGGGAGTGTGGCTTTCTCTGTGTGTTGTAGGACTGGCTGCAGAGCTTGGGCCCAAGGTCTGCTCAGAACACTAACCCAGAGAGACCGGAAGGAACCCAAGTCACTGGGCTGGCAGAGTTCCTGTGTGTCTGGTCAAGCTGGTCCCAGTTACTCCCAGTGTTGGGACAGATGTTTGTTCCTGCTCACCTCAATCCTGGGTGTGTCAGAGTGCCTGGGAATGGAGCTTCCTCTGGGTGTTGTAGGACTGGCTGCTGAGCTTGCGCCCAAGGTCTGCTCTGGACCCCAGCCCAGAAAGAACAGAAGGAACCCAAGTCACTGGGCTGGCGGCGTTCCTGTGTGCCTGGTCCTGCTGGTCCCAGTTACTCCCAGTGTTGGGACAGATGTTGGTTCCTGCTCACCTCAATCCTGGGTGTGTCAGAGCGCCTGGGAGTGGAGCTTCCTCTCGATGGTCTGAGTTTGATCCTGCAGTTTGAAGAGATTTGTCTTGGCCCACTAAGGTCTGCAGCTTGTTTACAGCCATTTCCACAATGTTGCCGGGGAACTAGTGGGTGTCATTCCGGTGCTGTGTTTTGGATCAGCTACCAGGCTCCTAATACAGAGCTCCACAAAAGCTGGTAAGGATGGATGTCTTGCATATATATGTATATATGTATGTATTATACACATATATACATATATATGCATTGTGTGTATGCAATACCCATAAAGGCCAGAAGAGGGTTCAAAATTTGTAGAATTGGAGTTACTGATGTCTGGGGGCCACTTTGTGGGTTCTGGGGACTGATCCCTGGGTCCTCTGAAAGAGCAGCCGTACTCTTAACTATTGAGTCACTTCTCAAGCCCCTGCATCCATCTTTTTAAAATGCAGGTTCTAAGGATCAATAGTTCTAAGGTCAAATACTTTTTAAGTTCTAAGGTTTTAAAGCCAAATAGTTTTTATTCCACTTTTTTTCCTGGAGACTTGACAATTTACCTTTACAGAACTGATCCCTATATATGGGCATGTACTTTGACTCCAGTGTTTTCCCTCTGAGCAATCTCATGAACTCATGCATAAGTTTTAACCACCTGGTACAATTTTTGTTTGTTCTGAAATGGGTTTTCATAGCATAGACTGGCCTTGAAATCTTTTATTTTTAATTTTTATTTATTTATATATGAGTGTTTTATATATATGTATATATACATATGTGTATGTATGTATGTATGTATGTATGTATGTATGTATATAGTGTGTGTGCCAGAAGAGGGCATCAGACCCCATTATAGATGGTTGTGAGCCACCATGTGGTTGCTGGGAATTGAACTCAGGACCTCTGGAAGAGCATCCAGTACTCTTAACCACAGAGCCATCTCTCCAGCTCCCGACCTTGAAATCTTGATCATTCTCCTTTATCCCCTAAGTATCAGGGCTATAAATATTTAACATGACTGGCTGTCGTTTCAGTTTTTGTTTGTTTTAAAAACAGGTTCTCCCTACATAGCCCACATTGACCTCAAACTTGGAATCCTTCTGACTCATCCAAAAATATAACCACCTAGTAAACTTTTAAAATACAAAACCTTAAGCTAGAGAGGTGGCTCAGCTGTTAAGAGCACCGACTGCTCTTGCAGAGGTCCTGAGTTCAATTCCCAGCCACCTCATGATGGCTCACAACCATCTGTGATGGGATCTGATGCCCTCTTGGTGTGTCTGGAGACAGCTACAGTGTACTCACATACATGAAATAAATACATAATTATTTTTAAAAAATACAAAACTGTATCCAATAGTGTGGCTATAAGCTTTGGTTGGGAAGCCACTTGTGTAGTGCTCAGGGAGGACTGCTGACCGGAGTGCCATGGTTGGAGAAGCCGCTTGTGTAGTGCCCAGGGAGGACTGCTGACCGGAGTGCCAGGAAGAAACGTCTGTGGGATACAAGCCATGAAGCAGACAACTGCATTCCTCCTGCCACGTCTCAGGGAACATTCCCAGAGATGGGGCTGAGAGAATGCCAGAGCTACAGGACACAGGAGGAGCAGTATGGAATTCTGGATTCCAGGCATGACCTGGGTATTGCACTATCGAACTAAGGTTATCTGTACAAAATCTCCATGAGATGGGCCAGTCAGCATCTGAGGATTTTTACACTGATAATGGTTGATTGGAGAAGCAGAAAGGTTTTTATAAGTAGTGAGTCACATGAGCACACACACACATACACACAAAAAGACATGAAGGTAGAAATAAAGTGAAGGGGTTAATGGGAGAAGAAGGGGTCCAAAGGAGGGTAACTACCTGGGTCTGCTCACACGTGTGTGTGTGTGTGTGTGTGTGTGTGTGTGTGTGTGTGTGAGAGAGAGAGAGAGAGAGAGAGAGAGAGAGAGAGGAGAGAGAGAGAGAGAGAAATACATTATGAATAAGTATGAAGATGTCATAAACCCCTTATTGTGGATAGTCAACATATTCTAATAAAAACATCTAAGGGCTAGGTGTGGTGGCACATGCCTTCAAAGGCAGCTCCTGAGAGGCAGAGGCAGGCGATCTCTGTGAATTCAAGACCAGCCCAGGCTACATAGTGAGACCCTGTCTAAAATAAAATACAAAATAAAATCTTAAAAACTCTTAAGGTTGAAGGGAAACCATTCAATATTATGGATATGTAACATTCAGCAGCATAAAATAGATTCCTAAAGTGGGATTTATTATCAGAAGCAAGATTTCCAAATCAAGACCTTTAAGCTCAGGGCTGGAGAAAGAGCTCAACATGGTTGCTGCTCTTTCAGAGGACCCTGGTTCAGTTCCCAGCACACACATGGGATGACTCACAACTGCCCATAAGTTAAGATTTAGAGGATCCAATGCCCTGTACACTCAAACACATGTAGACACACATACACATAAAAATAAATAATAAATCTTCAAAACAAAAGCCTCCCATGAGATGCTAAGAGGCTGAGGCAGGAGTCCAGGAGTTCCTGGTCAGCCAGGGCAGCATAAAAGCACACTGTCTCAAAACAAAACTATTGAACATTTTGTTTTAGTCTTCACAGAGGTATTAAGCTGTCTAGAGGCAATGGGTTACAACAGAAAGCAAATAAGGGTTTGCTTAATCTCCACTCCATAGCCTTGGCCTGGGGGGTGGGGTGGGGGAGGGAGTCAGTGAACCATCCATATTTTATTTATTGACCCACAGTGGGATTAGCACTGAGAAGCTGAGTTAAGAACCCAGGGAACTTCGAAATCCAGAACTGGGTTCGACTATTGACTAGTTTGAGCTTTAAAAAAAAATTAAAGTTAACACCCACTGTTTTAAAAATAATTTATAGATTATATTTACTTATTTGTGAGTGTGGCCACGGGCACACCACAGCACTTATATGGAGGTCAGAGGACATTTTGCAAGAATCAGTTTTCTTCCACCACGTGGGTCCTGGGTGTAGAACTCAGAACTGGCAGCAAATGCCTTCTCCTGCTGAGTCAACGTACCAGCCAGTTAACACCCTCATACCCTGCAGAAATTCTCATGCCTTAACCCCAAAAAGTGGAAACACTTTGGAGCCACTTTTGGACTTTCTGATGAGGGAACCAATTATTTCCTTGTAACCGATTCCTTTTTTTTTTTTTTTTTCCTTTTGTAATTTTTCGAGACAGGATTTCTTTATGTAACAGCTGTGGCTGTCTTGGAACAATCTTTGTAACCCAGGGTGAACTCGAACTCGTAGACGATCTGCTTGCCTCTGCCTCCCGAGTGTTCGGATTAAAGGTGTGCGCCCACCCCGGTTTAACTAATGCTGCGGTGGCTATGGCAGGGTCCTGTTGGAAGCACTGTCCTTAGAGATACAAAGGTGCCACAAGAAGGTCTTACCACAGGTGCTGTCACTCCGCACTCAAGCACCGCCCTCTGTGCTACCGGCCCGCCCCCCTCGGAGCACCGCCCAATCCACGCTAGGGGGCGTGACAATGTCCACTGACCAGACAGCCTTTAAGAAGGCAGGTGAGGGGTGGAGCCCCACGTACGCACTGCTACGCTTGCGCGAGACAGCGAGGGGCGTGATCCAGGCTCCAGGCCGGAAGCGGGAGGCTGGAGGGGCGGGCCGGCTGGTGTCCCCTTTCCGGCCGGTCCCCATGGAGGCGCTGAGGAAGCTGAAGCAGTTCGATGCCTACCCTAAGACTCTGGAGGACTTCCGGGTCAAGACCTGCGGGGGTGCCACGGGTAGGTCTCGGCGCGGGCAGGGTTGCAAGGAGGAAGCTGTCCTCGCGTTTGGCCCGGGCTCCGGGACTCTCCCTGGCCTGCTAGGGGCTGAGGGGTGGGATACAGGCCATTCCAAATCTCGCTCTCGCCCTGCAGTGACCATTGTCAGTGGCCTTCTCATGCTCCTGCTGTTCCTATCGGAGTTGCAGTATTATCTCACTACTGAGGTAAGGGGCGTGGCCTCGAACGTGGGCGGGGCCTGACATTCTAAGGGTAGGACCCTTAAAGGTGGGAGAGGGGAAGAGAGGAGTAGGGGCGAATCTGACTGAGGAAGTCACGCTCTAGGTGCATCCTGAGCTCTACGTGGACAAGTCTCGGGGGGATAAACTGAAGATCAACATCGATGTTCTTTTCCCACACATGCCTTGTGCCTGTGAGTACCTGATTGTGAGTGGGAGTTGACCTCCTGGGTGTACCAGGTGGGCTTCCAGACTTGCACCTCTGGCCTTAGATCCGGGAGTAGACGCCAGGTCATCCTCATTCCCCGAGTCCAGTTCTTCCTCGAGATACATCTTTCCCATCAGAGCTCAGCCCTCCAGGTCCCTAGTGCTTTTTAAGCACGAAAGCTAAGTATAACGCCTTAGCTTGCCTCTCTGTTTCCAGACTTGAGCATCGATGCCATGGATGTGGCTGGGGAGCAGCAGCTGGATGTAGAGCACAACCTGTTCAAGAAACGACTAGACAAGGATGGTGTCCCCGTGAGCTCAGAGGCTGAACGGCATGGTAACTAAGGGAGGGGGACGGGTCTCCAATCCTAGAGCTGGACGTTCTTGTCCTGCCTTCTACAAGTGGGCACATTAGACAGAAGTCAACTGGCGTGCTTAGGGTTCTGCAGCTAGTAAAAGTCAAAGGTCGGGCTGGAGAGATGGCTCAGCGGTTAGGAGCACTGACTACTCTTCCAGAGGTCAATCCCCAGCAACCACATGGTGGCTCACAACCATCTGGTGTGTCTGAAAACAGGTACGGTGTACTCATACATGAAATAAATAAATAAATCTTTAAAAAAAATAGTCAAGGGTCAGTTGAATCCATGATTCTGGTATTGGAACATTGAGTGGAATACCTTAGGGGCTGGAGAAGAGGGCTCAGTGGTTAAGAGCAAGACACTTTACTTGGTTATCATTTCTCAAGCTTGAGCATTGGTCTTCTTTAGGTACAGGAAGTTTACTTGCCCGATTCATTGGCTAGAGTACTTTTCCACATTGCAGTGCAAGTATTCTGAGATTAAGAGTTTAAATTCTCGAGGAGAAGCCGGGCAGTGGTGGCGCACGCCTTTAATCCCAGCACTTGGGAGGCAGAGGCAGGAGGATTTCTGAGTTCGAGGCCAGCCTGGTCTACAGAGTGAGTTCCAGGACAGCTAGGGCTACATAGAGAAACCCTGTCTCGAAAAACCAAAAAAAAAAAAAAAAAAAAAAAAAAAATTCTCGAGGAGAATTGCCTGGGTTCGGACTGCATTGTCTTGCTGTTTGTGAGCATTTATGGTGGTAAATGGTAGTAACCTGTACATGAGATGAAGGATTGGACGCAGTACAGACGGTTCTCAGCTTACGCCGCTTTGTCTTTGAGATGGTTTGAAAGCACGCCTGTACAACCTCAGGTCTTCACTTTCAGCAGAGGAGTCAGTTAGTTATTCAAGACACGCCGTACTTTGTTAGGAAATAGTCTTTGTGTCAGATGGTTTTGCCCAGCTGTTGGCTGTGTAAGTACTCTGAACGTGTTTAATATAATGTTCGGTATCTTAGATGTATTAAGTGTATTCTAAAATACCAGAATATGATATTTTACCATCTGTAACCTCATCCTGTGTTGGGGATCAGTAATACATAATCAGTAATATACCACCCACAAGTAATCTTTATAAAAGACCTGGTATGGAGTGCTCACTTCCAGCAGTTTCCTGAAGTTGCTGTCTCTGTTACCCTCAGCCCATCTCACTATGTAGCTCTGTCCCAGAACTCATTCTGTAGACTAGGCCTAGAACTCACAGATCCTCTTGCCTCTGTCTCCCAAGTGCTGGGATTAAAGGTGTGGCCCACTACTCCGAGCTCAGACCCAGTTTCAGTCTGATGGGGTGAAACAGGACAATGGGAACTTACCTGTACCAGCTGATGCTTAGTGTTTACTGCTGTTTTCTAAGACTGAGTATATGTAACGGGCTTAACGCCTGACCATCAGATGTGGTGTTGGTTTTCCCCAGCCCAGGGACACAGGGAGGGGACTGTGGCCGTGGATGCCACTGTGTGTGCTTCAAGCTGTGCTTTTGCCTCTGTCCTGCCCAGAGCTTGGGAAAGTCGAGGTGACAGTGTTTGACCCCAGCTCGCTGGACCCCAATCGCTGTGAGAGCTGCTACGGCGCTGAGTCAGAAGATATCAAGTGAGCCACACCCCAGGGCACGGGGAGTGAGATGTGAGAATTTAGAGGGGTGTATTCCTCATTACTGATCCTGACGAAAGTGCTAACAGTTAGTGAGCAGGCCCACTAACAATCGCACGCCTAGGCGGAAGGCAGAAGTGGCTCCTGCTCTTCAGTCTGGAGAGTCAGCTGCCAGGCGTCTAGTGCTTGTCTTCAGTCTGAGCCACATCGCTTCTCTAGGTATTAATGAAGGAGGATAATAACACCCTCCTTGCCAAAGTTGAGTATGTTGTATGTAGTCTTGACGTACAAGTCCAAAGCTACGTACGTTATTAAGCCTCCAGTTTGTGCCAACCACTGTGTAATTTCACAGCCCTGACCCCTGAGAGACTAACTCAACAGGTCTAGAGAGATGTACTTTTTTTTTTTTTTTTTTTTTT
>NW_022196897.1:141913277-141942293 GCF_008632895.1 Mastomys coucha
GGCCTCAAACTCAGAAATCTGCCTGCCTCTGCCTACCAAGTGCTGGGATTAAAGGCGTGTGCCACCATCACCTGGCTGAGAGATGTACTTTTTAGAAAGAAGAAAGGAAAGTAGTAATACTGTTACCTGTGGCTTACAGTTTGCCATTACAGCCATTTTTATGTATACAGTTGATTGGCATTAAGGACATTCACACTCCCTCCTGCAGTGGGCAGAATAGCTTTAGTGTTATTCCGCTGGGCACCGTGGCTGGGCTCTCATCCCTCCGTGCCTTCCCGACAGGTGCTGTAACAGTTGCGAAGATGTGCGGGAAGCATATCGTCGTCGAGGCTGGGCCTTCAAGAACCCAGACACCATTGAGCAGTGTCGACGAGAGGGCTTCAGCCAGAAGATGCAGGAGCAGAAGAACGAAGGCTGCCAGGTGTTTGGCTTCTTGGAGGTCAACAAGGTACCAGGAGGGAGCGAGGGAGACAGCTGGGTGAGCCAGGCTGGGAGAGCCCCATTGTTGACTTGGAGAATGAGAGGAAATGTCCCTACAGGTGGCTGGAAACTTCCACTTTGCCCCTGGGAAGAGCTTCCAACAGTCTCATGTGCATGGTAAGTGATCCAGGGTCAGCCGGGGGCACTCAGCTCTGGGTTCCCTCGTGGCAGGTTGGTGTTTCCCTTACCAGGCCAGTGTTGTTTTAATGTGGAGCCAGAGTTTAGCACAGTTGTAGAGAGTCTAGGGACAGGGATCTGGATGGCTCAGTTAGTAGCATGTGTACCTAGCGTGCATGGAACCCTGGCTTTGCTCCCCAGCCTGTGTGGTGCAGGAGTTAGGGAGAGTTATTGCACAGAGCCTGGTTTAAGAGCTGCTTTGTTGAGTGCTAATTGTCCCTCCCCGCCCCCAAAATCAGGTGACTGTGTGAGGGGGGCTTTGGGCAAGCAAATCTGGATTGGAATTCAGATTTCATACCCTTAGCCATGCTTATGTATTCATTCACTAGACATTAGTAATCACCTACTGGGTGCTATGTGTTAGTCTAGATCTGAAGATATGCAGTCGGTAAAGTCTCTGCACTCAGAGTACTCAAACAGACAGCTGGGCATAGTCCACAAACCTACAATCCCAGCACTTGGAAGGTAGATAGAAGGATCAGTTCAAGGTCATCCTTACATAGACGTTTGAGACTAGCCTTAGCTACATGAGACCCTGCCTCAACACCCTCCTTACACACACACATGAGAGGAAGGAAGGAAGGGAGGAAGGAAGGAAGGAGAAAGAGCGAAAGAATGAAACAGGCATATAGAGTACATGATATAGCCTCTACTATTAAGTAATGTGGACCAAGCCAAAGACCAGCCTGGTCTACATGGTTGGTTTTGGGCTAGCCAGTTCTATATAGTGAGACCTTGTCTCTAAATAAATAGATAAATAACAATAGTGTAGACCAAAGCAAGGCCGAGTAAAGATGGTGGAGAGACACTGTGTCCACTGTTTTAGTTAAGGTGATTTAGGAAGGACTGTGGGGTCACACTTGTGCAAAGACCTGAGCAAAGTGAGGCAGCCAACAGTGGTGATGCCTAGGGAGTATAGCATGTAGAGAGCAGTGAATATAGATGCTGAGGGCCTGCGTGTGCTTGGCAGGTCCCAGTGACAGTGAAACAGGGCGCCTGGAACACAGTAGCTGAGGGGCCACAGCCATGTAGGCAGCAGGGCCCAGGCTTCGGTGATCTGACTTCACCTTTACAAATAAGGCCAAACATGATGGCTCAAGCCTTTGATTCCAGCACTCAGAAGGCAGAATCAGGAGAATCTCCATGAGTTTTAGGCCAGCCAGTACTGCATAGTGAGGCCTTGTCTTCCCCCACCAAAAAAAAAAAAAATTAAAGAAACACATGGTAAACATTACCTCCTGGTGGTGTGTAGAAGGCGGGAGGAGAACAGGGCAGCATGTGAGACTCAGTGGAGAAGGTCGCAGTGACCAGATATGGCAAAGATGGTGGAGCATGGATCAGAGTGGTGGTAGTGAGCTGGTGGGTTCTGGATACGTTAAAGGTAGAACTGAGATGACACCGGTGGATGGGACAGAGAAGGACAACGGAGTCCAGGACAACTTGAGTTTTATGAGTTTTATGCCTGAGTAGTGGGGAGGTTAGAACTACCATTTAGAAGACCTAAGGAGGATTGGTGAGAGGGGTGGATGTTTACAGGTGTGCGGATAGAGCAGATATTCTGCTTCTGACCCTTTCAGACCAGTAGGATTTTCATTTCCTAGTTTCCGTGGTTACCAAGTAAGTGTTAACCGGGAGTTGGAGAGGAACTAGCCGGGAGATGCAGATGTTGAACCTCACACATATTCAGAGCTCTCCTACAGGTGCAGGGTGTTGGAGAAGGGAACTCTAAGAGCTGAGTGCTATGGAAGACTAATGCCTCTAGCATTAGAGGAGGCTAAGGATGGCTGGAGAGCCAGGGGAGCGGACGATGGATGGACTGTTAGGGGCATTGTGGCCCTGACAGAACGTGGCTATAACTAGGCCGTGTGGGGAGTGTTCTAAGATTGTGTGAGGGTACAGTGCTTGAAATTGAAGCTGTGGACACATGTCATCACGGCCATTAACAAAGTTTAGATGATGGTACCAGCTGAAGACTGGGAAGTAGAGGACAATACTGAGAAGGAAGGAAACACTTCCAGGAACTGGTGCAGTCCTCAGAAGGCTCACCCATGTGCAGGGCTGTGGGAAGTCACCATAACATCACAAAAGTGAGGCTAGAGAGGAGAGCGACAGTGTGGCAGGCAGGTTGGGGGTGAGGGGCAGTTTAGTGCCTAAGCATGAGGACCGGCCAGCTGTGCAGCCAGGAAAGCAGATTCCAGGCACGGCAGGCAGAAGCACATGCAGGGTTGCCCCTAGCTGCTGCTCTGGCCTAGGACGCAAAGTTGTTAGGTGAAGGCTGAGGAGAGGGGGATAGAGGTGGCTGAGATAGGAGAGAGAGGCCACAGTAGGCACCTCTGGTTTCTGGGACAGTGGATAGAAGTGAGAACACCAGTGGGATTCTCTGGGGTTTAGGGATGCTCCATGCTGCCCAGACAAGGGAGGCAAGAGCACATGAAGAGGTGATCACAGTGATGGAGCATGGGAAGAAGTGAGCACTTGGGGTAGGAGTGAAAGCCAGTGAGGAAGCAGAGGCATCAGACTGCGGCAGGCCTTCTGTGTGGTGGTTGGATTTGGGGTAGGGAGAAACAGGAGGAAGTTAGCAGGCTGGTGGCCAGTACTTGGGGTGCCTGTGGTTAAAACTAGAACGGGGTGTAGCCTCTGCTAATGTCAGATTAAGGAAGGACCCTGCAGAGCTCTGGATCCTGCATCCCCTTACTCTTGAGGAGTAAAGTGGACTTGCTGAGACTATAGGAAGATCCCAGTGTGGCACTGTATAAAACTGTTGGCTCCAGGCCTCACAGACACTCAGGTAGTTGGGTGGGCATCACAGCAGCATGTCTGCGCCTGCTCTTAGGTCTACCCTCAGAGTCATGAACCCCAGGGAACTGACCCTGAGTACAACGATGCTCATACACAGAGCTCCAGTGCCTGTGACCAGACATCTGCCATCTTAGAGGATTTTTTTTTTTTAAACATCCTTGTTGATTGCAGGGTGAAGGATATGGGATGGTGTAATATCTTGTAAAGTTGACCAGATCCTCCTGTTAGATCCTCCTGGTCCTTAGAACAGCCCTCTGCAGACAATCACTTGGACCAAGTACTCTATCCCGGTGGTGCAGCTGCGAGAGGGTTTTCAGGATCTAGGTCTTCAGTTCTTCTTAGACTGGCTATTTTTCTGCTTAAGCCACCCTCTATGCCTCTTTGGTCCCAGAAGAGGCCTTTTAGCTGGGGATAGACCCTGTGCTGAAGCAGGGGTGTCAGTCCTCCCTCCTACCATGGGTCTCGCTCCATAGATGTCACTGTGAAGCTCTGAATCTGTTCTCTTCCTCCTCTCTCCTTCCCCCATGCTGCAGTCCATGCTGTGGAGAGTAAGTGGCCCTGCCCCCAGGGAGGCCAAGCCCCCACTTCTGAGGCAGCCTTCCCTACTGGAATGGGGAAGGTTTGGGTGGGTCTGCGATGTGACTTTGAGGTGGGGTTCCTCACAGCAGGCAGTTGGGATTAGAAGATGGCATGAAGTGGTTGCTTCAGGACCCCCTTGAGAAACCTTTGGGGAATTTTGAGGGCAGAAGCACCAGCGTCCCCATCCCATCCCCGTCCCGTCCCCCCACGCCAGCCATTACCTCTAGTTAGTGATCTAGTCGGTAGGTTTTGTTTCCTGAGCTAAAAGCCCCGCCTGGAGTCAGTTGCCTAGAGCACCTTTGTCAGGGAAGAAAGATCTGTGTTCTTGCCCACTCCAGCCCTGGGCAGCTATCCGTAAGCAGGGCCACGGGTTCCAGGGTGAGGGTGACTAGGAGTCTGAGAAGAGCTGGGTGCCTCACACCCCACAGGGAGGAGGACAGCCTGAGAAGAGACTCGGGAGCAGCCAGGAGCCTCGTCCTGCCTGCCTAATGATCCTTTCTTCTTTTCTCCTAGTTCATGACTTGCAGAGCTTTGGCCTTGACAATGTACGTACCGGGTGGAAACCATGGAGGTTGGGTGGCATGACTGGGCTGTCCATGTCTGACCTGGGGAGCAGAGAAACCGCTCTCCATTGCTCACTGATGCTTCAGACTCAGGGCAGAGCCGGGGTTGCGGAGTACATCCTTGAGAAGGAACCTCCGAGCAAAGCCAGGAGGGAATGTGACATGTCTAAGAAGCCACCTGGGTGGGTGCCAAGGCTGGCAAAACTTTGGCAGAGCCAGAGCACATGGGACTTGGCAGCCACACTGAAGAGTCTGCTCTTCCCTTTCAGAACAGAGGGCAGTGGTCTGCCCACCTTAACAGGGGCGTGACATGGTCAGGTTTGCACTTCTAAGCATCCATCCCTCAAGAAAGCTGGCAGTTAGGGGCTTTTGGCTTAGGCCTTCATCCCTAGAGGGGTCCAGGCAGGACCAATGTCTACTATGCCCTCCATGACTCTTTGAAGTTATACCATAACCCTGGAGCCCCAGGAACCTGTGGACTGAGAAGGGAATCCTTAAGTGAAAAACAGGAGACGCCTGGTACAGCCAGTTCTTCCATTAAAAGTCATAGCCTCTCCCATACAGGGGTCCTCCCTTCATCCTTCCCTCTCCCACATGCACGGACACACTCGGGCAGCCTCTCTGCTACTCTAGATAGTTTTGGGTGGCCTGGATTGTGTACTGTCAGGCCTCAGCCATCTGATCGCTTGCAGATCAACATGACCCACTACATCAAGCACCTGTCATTCGGGGAGGACTATCCAGGAATTGTGAACCCCCTGGACCACACCAACGTCACTGCACCCCAAGGTACCATCCTGGGAAGTAGCCCCTTCTCCCATTAAAACCCCGCCTGGCACCTATACCCTGTGCTTTCTTCTCCACACAGCCTCCATGATGTTCCAGTACTTTGTGAAGGTGGTGCCCACAGTGTACATGAAGGTGGACGGAGAGGTGAGTTAAGGGAGTACGGGTGACACGCTCCCAACTTGTCGACAAGCACTTGAAGCCCTTGGTGTCAGTCCCTCAGCCTGAGGAGGGAGGTACTGCTCCCCGCCCCCCGCCCCCCGTACAGTGGATGCAGTGCTGAGGCCTGAAGGGTCTGCTCTCACTGAAGAATACCCGTGGTCTTCCTGCTTCCCACACTGCCTCCAGACATCCCTTGGGTGCTTAGTAACTCCCATTGTATGTTCTAGGCTGGGTTAGCCAGGCCAAGCATCCCTTGGGCCTGCTGTGCTCTGTGGTCTGTAGGGCAGCCAGTCTGTGGAGTGCTGTGACAGGGCTCAGGGCCAAGGAAGTGAGTGCTACCTTAGAGTGCCACTGCAAGAGTTTTTTCTCACCCCTGAACCTCCAGCAAAAGCATTGACTAGCCGGGCGGTGGTGGCACACACCTTTAATCCCAGCACTTGGGAGGCAGAGGCAAGCGGATTTCTGAGTTCGAGGCCAGCCTGGTTTACAGAGTGAGTTCCAGGACAGCCAGGGCTACACAGAGAAACCCTGTCTCGAAAACCAAAAAAAAAAAAAAAAAAAAAAAAAAAAAAAAAAGTATGGACTAGTTGTGGCTAGGGCAGGTCAACTGTAGGTGACCAGGCAGGGGTCCACAGGAGCGCTTACAATCCATGTCTCTTCAAGTAGTCACAGTCTCACAAGGGGCAGGGCTCAGAAAACCTCTGAGCTAGAGTCACTCTGCCTCTGGGGCCCTTCCTACCACAGGTGCTGAGGACAAACCAGTTCTCTGTGACCAGGCATGAGAAGGTTGCCAATGGACTGCTGGGTGATCAGGGCCTGCCGGGGGTCTTTGTGCTGTATGAGCTCTCACCAATGATGGTGAAGCTGACAGAGAAACACAGGTGAGGATAGAGTGGCAGTAGTCAAGGCTCAGGGCCAATGAGATCGGGTGCCTGCTGAGCCCTCCCTCCTGTGGCCTATGAGCAGGTGCCTGCTGAGCCCTCTGGTTGCCTCTGCAGGTCCTTCACCCACTTCCTGACGGGTGTGTGCGCCATCATTGGAGGCATGTTTACAGGTGAGAGATTCCAGGGCACTTTTGGGGAAGCGGGTGCCTCAGGCTTCTCTGTGCTGTAGATTTGAAGGCATACACATACTGGGCAGGTGTCCACAGCCGAGTGGCATCCTCAGCAGTGTCCCAGGCCTTGGTTGGGGAAGAGGAATGCCTTAAGGACCAAGGAGAATGCCAGCTAGCCAGTTAGGTGACAGGCAGCGGTCCACAGGAGCCACTGCTAGTCACAGTCTCTCCCTCAGTGGCTGGACTCATTGACTCGCTCATCTACCACTCCGCTCGGGCCATCCAGAAGAAAATTGACCTAGGGAAGACAACGTAGTTCTCTTCCTTCCCCACCGCTCGCCCTGCCCTCTGCCCCCTGTGAGTTTATCCTTCAGCCTGTCAACTACCCATACTCCTCTCCTCCTCAGTCAGCCCAGCCCAGACCGTAATTCATAATAAATATGAATTGTGATAGGAATGATTGGTCTCAGTGTGATTCTTGGGATCTGGCTGGAACTAGGAGCAGCCCCTTCTCATGGCCACATATTTAACTCCATCATGACTCATCAGGGTCAGCCCTTTGGAAGTCCTATGTGCATCACTGTCTACTGTGGCTTTATTTACACTAGACTGATACCTGCTTCACAGCCTTAGTTTCTCTTCTGTGACTAGAACTTTCTGGGGTAAACATCTTGGAGCCACCATCACAGAGCTGAGTCCAGTCTGGAACTGGTCACTGCTGCACTGACGGACAGCTACTGCAGAGGCTGCTTCCCACAGCCTGGCCTCCGCCCTGTGGTTCTGCTTACTGCTGAGCCCCATAGTGTGTGCATAGAGAACACCCATAGGCCTTTGCAGACTCCTACATGGAAAAGCTGAAAAGCAAGGAGGGCAGAAGCCTCTGTCATTTGAGAGCACAGCCAGCACCAGACCACAGCTTCTCATTAGAACGCTTATCTGTGTAGAGAATGAGGGCCCAGAGGCCTCACCAGTCCACAGCTCGGGAGTCAGGACAGCAGCCAGTTCATCAGATCATAAGACCATGGCAGGGAGGCAAAGTGCAGTGATGACAGCAAGGTCACTGGAGGGCACTGTGCCTGAGGTCCAGGTGACAGAGCACCTGAGAGCTATGTCCAGTGTCCCTTAGAAGTTGGGAGTGATGACTCTTTCCCTTGTTAACCTGGGGTCCGTCTGGTAACCCACCCATCCCTGGCTTCTGTGGTCTCATCTGCCCCATACTCTTAGGAAGGTCGCTCAGGCCTGGTAAAAAGTTAATGAAACAAAGTGGTTAGATGTCACAGAAGGCAGAGCCATGAGCAGGTGAAGAGAGGACCCAGCCACTGGCAGGGACTGAAAGGCTGCTACTGGGGGTACAGGTGACACAATCTACTCGGACTTCAGAGCTTGTTCTTTGCTGGGGTTGCGTGTGGGCAGTCTCCCATCCCTGTGCATTCTAGCATTCCCCCGCTTCTGATGCTACCTGAGCGCATTTATCCTGCACCACCTTCAAAGACAGCCTCTGGCCTGTGATAAAGTTTATTGAACCTGAGGGCCAAACCCTTCCAGGTCACACTGGAAGAAAGGACTTCCAGAGCATGTTTGAAAGATTGTGACCCTGAGGTGTGTCCCCAGTCACTTGGATTAGTGTTTGTGGATGGGACTGAAGATGACCTCACTGATCTGTCCAGGGATGGTGTAGAAGACGAGGAGGAGGAAAATGGTGATCAGCGCCAGCAGCAGCAGCAGCACCAGGATGCGCCAGTACCGGCGCCAGATGAAGAAGACGAAAGTCTTGAGGGGGTTCACAAACCAGTTGAAGGAGGTTTTGGGGCGGCTGTTGGGGAAGGGTGGAGTCACAGTGACCAGGAAGCCCCTGCCAGTGACCCTGCCTACCCAAGCTTGGGCTACTTACTTGGGCTTCTCCAGAGGCTCTGGCTCCTTTCGTCCCTTCCCAACTGGCCGCTTCTCTGCCTCCTCCACAGTTAGCAGTTCAAACTCCGCCTCAACCTTCCCCTAGAAAGAAAGGGTAGGGCCGTCAGTAGACGCAGTCCAGCCTGAGCCAGCCCTTGATCATTATGGGCTACGCACTGTGAGGAAGTAGACGTTGCCTCCTGTGTCTGTGAATTCTAGGTCCTCTGGCCGGCCCTTCCTTCTCTTCCTCTTTTGTTTCTTGCCAGCCTGAGCCTCTCTGGCTTCCTGCTCCACGTCTTCCATGTCCTTCATCTTCACCACTGGCCACCAACCCCGCAACCGACGGCAGCGAAACAGATTGCACCTTGGCCCTGCCCCATCAAGGGCTAGTCGAACAGAACAGTGCTCAGGGTCCCGGGCCCCTCTCACCATGTCTGGTAGCTGCAACTCCAGGGACCCTGTGAGAGCAGAACTCACGGGTTAGGGCCAGGTGTTGAAGAGGCAGCGCCCAGGGTTGCAGAGACTCCAGAGGGAGGACGGTGGTCAGGCCACAGCTATAGCGGTCTAGAATCAGACTGCCAATCAAAGGTTACAGAGGAGGCCAAAGTGACTTCAGGATGGTCTATGGGAGGTCTGAAGCAGAGCCTTGGAAAAGAGGTTACTACACCAAGCTCTCTGAACACTGATTAGGTATAAGCCTGGGGTCTGAAATCAACAGGATTCAAAGTTAAGAGTTCAAACCAAAGGACAGAGAGGAAAAGGATGGCGCAAAGAGCATGGGGACAGACCAAGTGGGGGCTTGAGGTTAGTAAAGCTAAGTACCAAGAAAGTCGTTGGCAGAGATTCGGTCGTAGTCCCAGACCTGCAGAACCAGCACTGCTGGCTGCCGGAATTCAGCCTCCTCCAGAGCAAAGGGTCCAGGCTTGCGCCGGACGCTCACCTCCCGCTCCGTCGGCAGGTAGTCAAAACGGAACACAAAGCGCCAGTTGAAGTTGCCCTCTCCAGTCAGGGAGTTGAAGTGGACATCTGTCTCCTGTCTGTCCTGCTCTAGACCCTTGACCCAGCTGGGTGAGGGAAGGAGATGGCCCAGGGCAAGATGGGTATCAGGGCTAGGGCCACACCCAGGACTCAGCTGTCAGCACACAGAGGATGTGAACCTGGGGTCCCCATTTGCAGTTTCCTGTAGGGCAGCCATTTGGCCAGCCTGGCCTGTAGGCCTACCTTTTCACGTAGATGTCACTTGACATCTCTCCAGTGAGTGGATTCACATCATCCAGAACCACATCGTCCGTGTTCCAGATGACAACTCTGAGCTCATAGCTAGGGATGCAGTGGTTTCAGACTGTTAAGAGGGTCCTGGGAGTGTAGCTCAGTGGGTAGAATGCTGGCCTAACACCACAGTCCCCGGTTTGACTACCCAGCAACTCTTAAACAGGGGTGGTGGCACACAGGCCTGTAATATCAGCTCCCCCCGGCCCAGAGGTTTGGAGTTCATCCCTGGGGCTGCATGAGACCCTGTCCCCAAACCATAACAACTGAAAAATCTTTGATCTTTGTTCAGTTGTTTGCCTAGCTTTCTAGAGGCCCTGGGCTCAATCTCCAGCACTGTAGCAAGGTATGGTGATACATGTCTGTAAATCCCAGCACTGGAGAAGTAGAGGCAAGAGGGCTAAGATAGTTCAAAGGCCATCCGCAGCTGTATCTCTAGCTCAGGGCCAGCTGGGGCTATGTGAGACCTTGTCTCAAAAGACAAGAAAAGAGGGGAAACTGTGGGAACAGAAAGGAGCAGAGTCAGGTATCACTGACCATTTCCCACTACAATCGCAGCACCAGGAGTGTTCCGGCCCAAGCCAGTAAAATGAAGGTTTTTTCCCATTTGGAGTCAGAACCCTGAGACAGTTGAGTAGCTCAGCATCCATCTGCTGACTGCAGAGTTAGAGCCACAGCAAGCCACATGACAAATAACCCACCTTCTGGGGTATAGAAAAGTGTGAGAAAAGACTGGCAGCGAAGGAAGAGGTAAGAACAGAGGACAGCTGAAACGTTTCCACGGTCTAGTTCTTCCCAGGCATGACCTCATGGTTGTCGGGGGTTGCCTGGATGTCTCTTCCCTTCATTTATCAATCCACTCTGATTTTGTTTGGTTGAGACAGGGTCTCATGTAGCCCATGCTAGCCTTGATCTCTATGAAACTGAGGCTGGCCTTTGAAGTCCTGATCCTCCTGCCTCTGCCTTCTGAGGACACGGATGTACTGCTGTACCCTTTTTCCCTCTGACTCTGCCCACCCACACTGTCAATCTGTTGGGACAGGCACCTACTGGACGCAGACTTGGGAGGACCACACAGAAATTGCCAATCCATGGTTCCAGTGACAGAGAAAGCATCATCTAGACCAGCCAGTGGCTGGTGTGGGAAAGTGGCTTTGGGCTTTGGCTCTAAAGACATTTATTTCCACTCAAGAGGTCTGGTTCTTAAGAGATGAACCAACACTCTTAGAAGCTATCTTGTTCCCTAGGCTGCAAAAGGCTCTCTGAGGGGCTAAGAGATGGCTCATTGATTAAGGGCACTTGTTGCCCTTCCAAAGGATTCAGGTTCAGTTCCCAGCATCCACAGTATGGCTCAGGAGATTTAATGCCATCCTTCTTCTGGCTTCTGCAGGCCACAAGCGTGCTTGCAATACACAGACATACATGCAGACAAAAGACCAATACACATTAAAAGGGGAAGGGGTGCTCCCTAAGAGGTAGACCAAGAATAGCAGAGCCTAGAGGTAGAAGAGATATCCTCATGGAACTGCGTTTGTGCTAGTCCAGTCCGGAGCAGGGTTTACTGAAGGACATCTGGACTCTAACCAGACACAATGCTCCTGGCTAATGGGCAAGGGAGGGTTATGAAACTCAACTACCCACAAGGCACAGTCAGAAGTCTTGGCCTCATTCAATGGGGGCTCGGGTTTTCAGAGAGTAGATGGGGCCCAAATTCTCTCACCTGATTGGCTGCCGAGGCTTGATGTCAACCGGGGGTGGGGCCGGCACATCACTAGGGAAGATGTCAATCCACATATGAAGGGATCCCTAAGAGCACAAACCCAGGGTTTTAGAGAAACAGGGTTCGAGAGAACTCCTTTTCTAAAGGGAATCCAGTGGCTGCCCTGTCCCCAGTGAGGAAAGAGGAGGGTCAAGCGCAGGAGTTACTGGGTAGATTTGGGGTGTTAGGGTAAAGGTAGAGTCTGAAGTGAGGGCCCCAAGGTCAAGGTAAAGTTTGGGTCCAGGATAAGGTCTCAGAGTAAGAAAATTGAAATCAAGAGTAGTGTATGGTGTCTCGAGGCTCAGGCAACCCAGGATGGAGCCCTGGGTCTGAACCTTGTTGGTGCAGGGTTGGGGATCCTACTGGATAAGAATTAGGGGTGGGGTATACAGCCCGTGACAGGTTCAAGACTCCAAGGCTAGGTGGGATGCTTACTGACACCAGGAGCCAGGGTCAGTGGTAGTGGTGTATGGGCAGAGGACTTGGGGAAAGAGTCCAGAGTCAGGTATGAGTCTTGATGAGTCTTAGGGGCGCTGAAGTGCCTTCACCTGCAGTAGCCCCGGGCTGCGGGGATGGTACAGAGGCCGTGTTTCCACATGCTCAGGGACCAGCTGGATCCCAAGTCCTGGCATCTCCTGCCAACGCCTCAACACAAGCAATGCTTGGGCCTCCTCAGAAGCCTCACTTGTCACCTTGGGATTCCTGCCATCTGAAACGAGGGGATGTGGGCTTGGCTTCACAACAACCCCTACTCCCCCTCCCTGACCCGTCCTCCTCAGTAGCTCTCCACTGAGACTGGATCTGTACTAGATAAAGCTGTGGCCTGTGCCTGGCATGATTCACACCTTTAATCCCAGCAGAGGCGGGAGGATCTCCATGAGTTTAAGGACAACTTAGTCTACATAGTAAGTTCTAGGACAGCTAGGGCTACATAGAGACCTCCTCAACAGCTGCCTTCCACCAAAAAAAAAAAAAAAAAAAAAAAAAAAAAAAAAGCAACAACAACAACAACAACAACAAAACCCAAAAGCCTGTGGCCTGGGAGAACAAGTCTATCATTTACAAAAATCGGGGGATGGGAGGTGGGGGTGTGCTGCTATAACTACTGACTGAAGACTATGGAAGAGCCAGCCATCACCTTTGATCAAACCCTGTTTAGAGAGTACCCCGCCAGCCATGTGAAGTGAATTCCATAGCCACAGACTGTATAGATCTGGATCCTGTGTTCTGAGGGGTCTACCCGAGGTCATTTTCTCTCAACTTCCAGGAATCTTGTCCTAACTCAGCCAAACTCCCAAACATCCCAGTGCCTGCCGCAGTCAGTAGTCTCTACAGGGCACAGGAGCCTGACACCTGGTATATCCTGGTCTGCCTCCCCCATACCTGCTGTGGCCTGTCCAACAGACAGGGTCTGGTACCTGGAGGCGGGGCTTCAGATGGTGTCAGAAAGACTCTGCTGCCCACTTTGACAGCCCCAGCTCGGTATTCGGGGACAGGAAGGCCACAGCGCTGGCACAGCCCGGCCAGGATCTGTGAAGGCCTGAAGGCATCTCGCCAGGCATTGTACCCATCACTGCTGGGCAGAAGGGAACAATGTATCAGCTAGGGCTGTGTGAGCACAATGGGACCCAAAGGCAAGAGGAGGAACCAAGGTCAAGAGGTCAAAGAGGTCGAATGACTTAGTATGGAAACCCCAGTTCCCAAGCTCAGGTCTTGAACACTAAACTAGGATGTCTTGCTAGGGGGTGGGAGAAGTTGCCCTTTTGGAGACAACAATGGGACCGTGAGGACTGGGAGATACATCTGTTTGGAGATGTATCAAAGGACTTGAGGCATACACATGAGGCCTTAAATTCATGTGTATGAATTCTCTATGAATTCAAGTCTCTAGAGCCCACATAAAGGTCAATAGTGCAGGTGTCTGTAATCCCAGCACTCCTATGGAAGATGGAGGAGGAAGAGACAGGAGACTGGAGGCTTATGAGCCAGGTAGCCTGGCTCACAACAGTGAGGAGACCCTGCCTCAAACAAGATGAAAGAGAAGACCAACACCCAAGTCTGTCCTCAGACATTCATGTGCACGTTGTGGGACACATGTGCTCAGATTCTCACACAAGTGTACTCACGCAAACACGAGACATTCTAAATATAATAAGACTAAAGACATGTTAAGTGGGAATGTGAGCTCTGCATGTGTTTGGTTTGGGAATGTCTTCTTGGGGCCCTGCTGGACTCACACATCATACTGGGAGGCCAGCCCACAATTGGCTCTGTGGTGGCTATAGAATCTGTTTTCCAGGTCAATGTGGGTCTCCCCAATGAGGTCATCGGAACCCACAAGGTCATGGTCAAATATGGCCACAGTCAGCTCTGGCTCAGCTGGGAGGGAGACACTCAGCTCCAGGACCCTGGGCAGGAAGGAAAAGTGGCTAAGGACAGCTCCAAGCCCTCAGAGGAGATCTGGGGTGGCAGTGTCCAGCCCTCTCCACAGCTGCCTAGGCAAGCAGCTGTGGAGCCCATGGCACCCCCATTCCCAAGCCCAGGGCCCGGCCTCACTCTCCAAAGATGGGGTTGAGTTGTTTAGGGATGTAGCGTTCCTTAGTGTCCCGCTGCTCCTTGCCAGTGCTCACCACCACGTAGGGGTCTGCCTTGCCATTGGGGTCTGCAGGAGCCAGGTTGGTAGCCTAGGGAGTGGAATCCATATCCAGTGGAGTCGGGAGGTATAGCATCCTGGAAGCCCAAGCCCTTGTTGGACCTAACGTTGGGATTTTATGAGATGCTGGAGGTCAAACCCGGGGTCTCTTCTATGCTAGCCAAGGACTCTGTCAACTGCCACATCACAGCTACTGGCTCTTCTACATTACATCATAAGAAATAAATCCTTACAGCCCATTTGTGTAGAAGGCATGTTTAGAATGAATCGGAGAATGGCAGATAATCTGGAGGCACAAGGCCTAGTCTCTCCAGCAGTTGGTGCCTATCTCACATTAACAGTTCAGCCTAGGGTTGAAAGGGTAGAGAAATCTACTATGTGACTCATCTATAGAATGAACCCATAGGATGAGGGGAGGGGAGGAGACAATGCTAAACACTAGGAAGATCCAACCTCTCTGAAGAATTTGCCTGGGGGCTGAGGGATAGGAAATAAGATTAGGGATAAAAAACTCACTATTTTGTACAAAACTGGCATACCTGTCATTTTTGCTTTTTGTCCAGGTTGGCGTCTGGCCTCTAAACTGAAAATGAATCTGTCTTGCTTTTGCTTCCCTGATTCTCCAGAACTTTTATTATGAAATGAGGATCAGTGTTTCTCACATACATAAAGAATACATTACCCAGGGTCCTTTGCATTTTCCTATTTTCACCTATGCCAGCTTCTGGAAATTACTTAGTTTGAGGACACAGAGCTCATCCTCATTCGTTTTAAACAGTTCTATAATACTCATTTTCCCATTCTTATATGCCTAGGTAGGCATTTGTTTCTATAGTGACTTTTTAGTTTTAGAAATATGTGGGTTTTTTTTTCCAAACTGTTCGGCCAGCCTTTCTTCAGGACGGGAGGTTGAACTCAAGGCCTCCTGCTTGGTAGGCAAATGTTCCATCACCCAGCTACATCATCCGCCACCTCCTTTTAAGTCTGTGTGTGTGTGTGTGTGTGTGTGTGTGTGTGTGTGTGTGTGTGTGTGTGTGTTTTGGCCTGGGAAATAGACAGTGAAGCTCAGTTTTTTTGTCTTTTGTTTTCCCCAAAAAGTGAGTTACAGGATCGAACTTGGGTCCTCATGCTGATACAGCAAACCCTTTACAACCCGGCCATCTTCTCAAGTCACTTCTGCCAGCTGAGCTCTCTCTGCTTACAAAACACATGACGGTCGCTATTTCACAGCCTAATGACGGACAGTTCTAGTATCCAGAACAGTGTGATGTCTGATTATCCTTATTGTGCAGGGCTTTTGTCAATTTTTCCCCGTACTGTTTTCTTACATATTCTATACTTTTGTGTTGTGAGCCCATGTTTGTTTTTAACCCTATGGAAACTTTGAGGCTGGGTTTACAGTCACTTTGAATGATCTCTTGCTTGGTTTTGTTTGCTGGTTTGTAATTTTTGGTTTTATGAGGCAGGGTCTCTGGTGGAGCAGGCTAGCCTAATGCTTAGCATGTAGCTGAGGCTGGCCTTGAGTTTCTGATCTTCTCTGTTGCCTCCACTGCTGCAGTTGTGGGGTTGTAGTCGTGAGTGGACACAACCGGCTTGTTTGGATTTTTTGTTTGGTTGTTTGGTTGGTTGGTTTTAGTTAGTCAGCTTCTTTGGTTTGGTAAGGGTTTTTCTTTCATTTTAATTTTTATTTTTTATGGGTATTTTGCCTGCATATATGTCTATGTACCCACCAGGTGAATGTCTCAGACAGTGGCCAGGAGAGAGCATCAGATCCCCTGGAACTGGAGTTACAGGTGTTAGTGAGCTGCCTCGTGGGTGCTGGGAATCCTACCCAGGTCCTTTGGAGGAGTGACCAGTACTCTTAACTGCTGAGCCACCTCTCAGGCCCTGGTTTGGGATTTTGATTCTCTTGCTCCCACAAATGTTAGGATTACTGGTCTGCCTGGCTATGCCTAGTTGTGGTTTCGGTTTTGGTTTGAGGGTCTTGGGTTGGATTGGATTGGGTTGGGTTTTGGTCTCACAATGTAGCTCAGGTTGGCCTGGAATTCACAGTAAGCCTCCCATCTCAGCCTCCTGAGAGCTGGGACTACAGATATGATCCTAAGATTGCTGTTTCCTCTGCCAAGTCTCCACGGCCTTGGGCATGCCTTGTAAGTGCTCCGAGCCAAGCCTCAGCTCTTGGTTTTGAGTTTTTTGGATTAAACAGAAAATAGAAATCCCAGTCTTAAATCAATGTGTGGCCATGCACATTCCCCACAAAGACAGTTTCCCTGAAACAGACTCTTCTCCCATGGGAGAGCTACCTCTTGGCTTGCCTTTCTTGGAGGTTCTGCTTCTTGCAGGATCTTGTTTCTAGCTCCTACCCTTGCTCAGGTTTTAAGAACCCAAGGTCAAAGTTCAGATGTGGACAAACGTTTTTGAGACGGCCTGAGCTCCAGGGCTCATCTGGAATTATTACAGCTGCCTCCTTCTCATCCAGGGAAAGGAAATTTTCCTTTCTTTAGAGCTTCGTGCTAATTAAAAAGAATTTTGTCTAGCATGTCTAAATGTATTACCAAGTAATTTATCTCAGATCACCCGGTCTGCCCTGTTGCTAAAAGGACTGTAAGAATGAGTTCTACCACTCAGCAGTGTAGGAGGGTCAGGTGATGACAGAATGTCTCTTCTAGTGATGTCTTAGATCCTTAAGTCAGGCTGAAGCATAGTGTCTGCTCTGGTGACTGAGACAAGGGAGTGGGGGACATAGCAACCCTTCCCTGTTGCTCACCAAGATTCCTTTAAGGAAATTCCAGGGCCCCACTAGTCCTGCATGACAGACATAGCTATGGGAGGAGCTGCAGGGTATTCTGGAACTGGGGATCTGGCACAGTAGCCTTCGGCTTCCCAAACCCAAGACAGAATGTGAATAAGTCCTGATACCAGCAAGCTTTGCGAGGGAAGAGAAGTCTAACCACACCCGGATTTCCACCTAACCCCTGAAAGAATGAGCCTCGGTCATCTCTGAGGACCTTTGAGAGCCTTTGTCTTTGCCCCATGGGGATGAACCAGCCATTACTCACCTTCACTATATACACTCTGACCAGAAGCTTGATGGGCCGGTTCTGGGGAATCCCCCTGGAGATCTGAGGCTCAGAGAAGGATTTGGCCTCTGACTCAGGGTAAATTAGAAAGGAGCCCTGGGGGGCAGTGAGGGGGGGAGACAGAAGAAGACTTGGTAAGAAAAGGAAGGTTTTTTTGTTTTTTGTTTTTTTGAGACAGGGTTTCTCTGAGTAGCCCTGGGGCTGTCCTGGAACTCACTCTGTAGACCAGGCTCACCTCGAACTCAGAAATCTGCCTGCCTCTGCCTCCCAAGTGCTGGGATTAAAGGCATGTGCCACCACCACCCGGCAGAAAAGGAAGTTTTAAAAAATCAATTACAGGCTGGGCAGAGGCAGGCGGATTTCTGAGTTCGAGGCGAGCCTGGTCTACAGAGTGAGTTCCAGGACAGCCAGGGCTACACAGAGAAACCCTGTCTCAACCCCCCCCCCTTCCAAAAAAATCAATTACATTTATTTATTTTGTTTTATGTGTGAGTGTTTTCCCTGCAGGTATGTCTGTGCTCCTGTGTGAGTGTGGTTCCACAGGTCGGGGGGGGGGGTGGTGTCAGGTCCCCAGAATTGGATTTAAGGATGGTTGTGAACCACACTATGGTATTGAGAACAGAATCAAGAGCAGCCAGTGTTACCTCTGAGCCATCTCTCTGGCGTGTAAGAAAGTTTTACTTGTCCTTTTCCATGTCCCTTTCTTCTCGCACACATACCTTGAACTTGCCCACAAAGTGTCCAGGTGCTTCCTCTCCATCTCCATCCTGGCTGCCTTGTCCTCTGTACAGGGGGAACACACTCAGCCAGTCTTCAAAGTGGTTAAACTCGTCCTCTAGGGAGCTGTTGTAGATCTGAAAGGCAAGGGGCTTTGGTGACAACTCTATACCCCAAATCCCAGGGACTCCCTTCTCCCCAACACCCTGTCACCTTCAGCGTAGCAACTGCTTTCTTCTGAGGCACAGAGACTTTGATATCAGTCTTCTGCTGCTCCTGAGCCTCCCTGTCCCCAGAAATGAGGTGGGTCTCATCTGGAAATAGCAAAAATGGCCCAGGTAAGAAATATGGGATTGGGGTGGGTGGACAAATGGAACTGAGCAAAGATTGGGGACTCTCACCTGGATCTCCAGCTTCGTCCATCTCATCATCAGAGCTGGACTGAAATCAAAAGGTAGGTCAGAGATCCCTCCTGGCCACTCCCCTCCATGCATGGTCCACCCTCTTTCCATCTACACAACCACTTCTTTTTCAGAAGTTGCCTTTATTGTCTGGTCTTGTGACCTCGGTCACTAACACCCACATGTGGTCACTGAGTCCTTGACATGAGGTTAAGTCTGCACAGAGAGGTGCTACGAGTTGGAATGCACACCAGACTTACTATGAGAATGCAAAATAGCTTATTATTAATTGTTATGATAATGACTACTTTAAATTATGTTTTACATATATTAATAAAACATCATCATTTCTTCCCTTTTAGTTTTTTGTTTATTTTTCAATTGAGTTTTCTTTTTTTGTTGTTGGTTTTTTGTTTGTTTGTTTGTTTTTGTTTTTTTGAGGCAAGGTTTTTCTGTGTAGCCCTGGCTGTCCTGGAACTCACCCTGTAGACCAGGCTGTCCTGGAACTCACAAGGATGGAGGGGTGGGTTTAATGGGCTCATGTTCTATTTTTATTAGACAACAGAGTGGTAGCCAACAGAAGTACTGCTGTGCGACCACTAAAACTGAGCTGAAGAGGAGAAAAGATGGTTGCATCAAGAGCTCTGGAACACATGGGGGGCTGCTGGTGAGAGCCCTCCGTGCCTTTCCTCCCCCAGTTCCAGCCCTGGGTCCTGCTCCTTGTACCTGCCCCTGGAACTCCTGCAGGGAGGCGTAGTACTTGGACCACCAGTCCACCTCCTCTGGATCTGGGATGTCTTCCTCTAGCTCAGGGCCTTGACGCAGGAGCCCTAAGGTGAACTTCTTTAGAGGGGCCTAAAGCAGAGAGGACCTGCTGAGTCTCAGCCAGCGCCACCACAAGCCCTCACATCTCTGCCCAGCTTATGGAGCTTCCCATCACCTTCAGAAGCCGTCTGGATATTCCTGCTTCAGCCAGAGACATCTCTCCTGGGAGTAGAGAAGTGATGCCATGAGTTTAAGCCAGTAGAGACCAGACTCTGGACCCCATTAGACAGTCCACTGGAGCTGTCTCTACCAGGATCCACAGGGGCCTTCTATCTGGTGGCCCCTTCAGAGAACATTCCTGACCTGGAGGCCCTTGTGGCACCAGGTCCTGTGTGACCTCCTCTGTTTCTTCCTCCTCTTGGGGATCCTCGTGACCCTGGAGTGTGAATCTAAGCACGTGAGGGACAATGTGGGAACCCACAAGAACGATTCTTCCAAAGGCCCGGCGCTCAATCACTAGGATGCTCAGTGGGGGCTGCAGATATGGCTGTTCAGGTAAGTCCTAGAAACAGGGAAACAGGAAGTGAGTCCAAGCTGTGGGGAAGGAAGAAAAGAGCACAGAGCAGGAGGGGAAACAAGCCATTCTGGGCCCATATCTGCCACACTTACAGCCCTTAAGCCATCACAACTTACCTGGCTTAAGTTCCCTGCCCAGGTAAAGAAGGTACACAGCCTGAACTAATAGACTGTCCTAAATATAGAGACATAACTGATATAAAGGGACTTTGGCACCTACAAAGTGTCCCCAGGAACCCAGGTTAGTGTTGCTCTTAGGTCGAAGACGATGCTCACCATTCAAATATAGCCTGAGCCATAAAATACTGTGGACTTTGGCAAGAAGATTCCCTAACCATCCCTGCCACCTAAGAGGAGAAAGATCGCTGGCTTCATTTATCCTGTACAAAGAGGAGAATAAATAGAGTTATAGTGGAGAAAAGCAGATGCATTTCCCTGGAATTAAGTTATTATCAGTTTTTAAAAAGTTTTTAATGGGGGCTGGAGAGATGGCTCAGCGGTTAAGAGCACTGACTGCTCTTCTGAAGGTCCAGAGTTCAAATCCCAGCAACCACATGGTGGCTCACAACTATCCGTAAAGAGATCTGGCGCCCTCTTCTGGAGTGTCTGAAGACAGCTACGGTGTACTTACATTAAATAAATGAATAAAATTTTTAATAAGATTCTATGTAGCCAGGTAGCTGTGGCATATGTCTTTAATCCCAGAACTCAGGAGGCAGAAGCAGGTGGCTCTGTGAGTTCAAGGCCAGCCTGCTTGATGGAGCAAGTTTCTGGAGAGCCAAAGCTATATAGAGAAACCCTGTCTCCAAAAACCAAAACCAAAACCAAAATGCTATGTAGCTCTGGCTGGCTTGGAAGTTGCTATGTAGACAAGGACAGCGTCAGATGGCTCTGATTCTCCTGCTTCTGACCCCTAATATCTGGGGTTACAGAAGTACACCATCACGTCCTAGAAGTGAGTAAGAATCATTTCTAAGCATGGGGGCACACGCCTTTATCCCCAGCTTGGGAGGCAGAGGCAGGTGTTCTCTGTGAGATCACGGCCAGTCTGGTCTACATGGTGATTCCAGGACAGCCAGAGTTACATAGTGAGACTTTGTCTAAAAAAAAAAACAAAAAACAACAACAACAAAAAAACCCCAGCATTCATATTCGTGACATTTTGTCAATCAGGGAGGGATTGTCTATATCAGGTTGTGGGAGGGCTTTTCCCAATTGTGCTAATTGTAAATTGGGAAGACCCAGATTACCCTGGAAGGCACCATCCCCTAGGCAGGGCATTCTGGACTATGTAGGTGTGTAAGTGTATACGTGTATAAGTGTATGAGGGGCTGTGCAGCTATAGAGAGGATGCTGAGCACAGGTAGGTATGGATGGATGAATTCCCTTTCTTGACCATGGATATGATTTGACAAGCTATCTCAGATTCCTATTGCAGTGACTTCCCTGAAACCCCCCAGGCCTTGAACTCATGGAGAACCACCTGCCTTGGCCTCAGAAGTGCTGGGATTAAAAGTATATACCACCACACCCAGATGAAAGAGTCTTTAGGTCAAAGACATATACAGGTTGAAGTCTGAGGATGTGGCTTTGTTGTCGATTGATTGCATAACATGGCATGTTTGAGGCCTTAAGCTCAACACTCAGTATCACAAAAATAAACAACAAATCAAAAAGACATACATACATTGGAAGAACTGGGAGATAATCAAGCAAACAGTAATTGAAAAGCAGAGACGTTATACCATTAGTTAAAATAGACTGAGAAACAAGAAAATTACTAGAGACACAGAGGGGTTCTAGTGGTAAAGGGGTTGATTCATCAGGAAGCTAAAACAACTGTAAACACATATGCACCTAACAACAGAATTCAAAATACAGAAGGGTAAGAAGTGATGGATAAGGATGGGGGAGCCAAGTGTTACAGTGCATGTTTAGCACATGTGGCTTCCAGGGACCAATACTCAGCACTGAGAAAGAGAAGTGACAGAGCTGGAGAGATGTGAATAACAGCTTGGGACATCAATATTGACAGTGGATAGAACTGGCTAGAGAACAATGAAGAGGATTTCAAGAGGCATGAGGAACACTAGGAGGCAGCTTGGTCCAGCTGATCTGTCTACGGACCATCCAACTCCACAAGAGAGATTTCAGCACACAATGGGAAAGGAGCGTGTGCTTCCTGACTTGAGCCTAGGAATGAAAGGAAAGGTCTCAGTCTGTCAGAAATGTACCTGTTCCCTAAACTCACCCCTTGGAGGGAACATAAGATTACAGTATTATATTAGTGTCCTTGATACCAAGATGTGGTGGCACACACCTGATATCTCAGTATTCGGGAGTCATATGGGACACATGACAAGTTTGAGGTCAGCTTGAGCTACATAGTGGGTCTTTGCCTCTAAAAAACAAAAGTACTGGCTGTCCCGGTGTCTTGGTTGTGTATCTGTTTAGTCTTTGCAGTTCCTTATATTTCCTAGACATTAATCCCCATCTGAAGTAGATAGCTGGCAAAGACTTTCTGTGATTCTGCAAGTTTACCAAACAGTTTGCAAAAGAAGAAACAGGCTAGGAGGTGGAAACAGGCTAGGGTGCTTTTAATCCCAGCACTCGGAGGCAGAAGCAGATGGATCTGTGTGAGCTCAAGACCAGCCTGGTCTACAGAGTGAGTTCCAGGACAGCCAGGGCTATACAGAGAAACCCTGTCTCGAAAAACCAACAAAACAAAACAAAACAACAACAACAACAACAACAAATAAAACCAAAACCAAAACCAAAACAAGAATGTTGGCAAGGATGTGGGGAAAGAGGAACCCTTATTTAATTCTGGTAGGGGTATCATGGGCACAGCCTCCATAGAAGCTAGTATGGGGGGTTGGGGATTTAGCTCAGTGGTAGAGCGCTTGCCTAGCAAGCCCAAGGCCCTGGGTTCGGTCCTCAGCTCTGGAAAAAACAAAACAAAACAAAACAAAAAACAAATGAATGGACACAGAAGCTAGTATGGAAATTTCTCAAAAGTTAAAAAGTACTGGCAAGCTTGTTCAGTGGGTAAAGCACCTACCCCACAAGCCTGGTGACCCTAGTTTGACCAAGGTAACAAATGTAAAGGTGGAAAGGGAAAACTGACTCTTCAACCTTGTCCTCTGACCTCCAGAAGAGGGAAGGGGAAGAGGAGAGGAGAGGAGAGGAGAAGGGAGGGAAAGGAGGGGAGGGGAGGGGAGGAGAAGGGAGGAGGGGAAAAGCTCTGCCTCGAGGAGTAGGGGCTGGCTCTTAATGGCTGAGCCATCTCTGAAGCCACTACTATTTTTTTCTTCTCCTCTGTATTTCAGACTGGATAGATTCTCTGATGATTATTCTTCAGGACTCTGGCTAACACCTTCATTCAACATCACTAAGAGAATGTCACCAATCTAAAGATTAATCCAGAGAATGTCACCAATCTAAAGATTAATCCAGAGAATGTCACCAATCTAAAGTTTAATCCAGAGGTTATGGAACTACAGCCAAGATTCATGTCCTGCCCACTGGCAGTTTTTTAAGTAAAGTTTTATTAAAACACAGCCATATTAATTTCTACACTGTCTCTTGCTGTTTTCATCTCAAGTAGCAAAGTTGAGTAGCAGATGAGGGCCTAAAATACTTAATATTTGACCTTTGATGATGATGCTGCTCCTGAATCATCCTAATGTAGTCAGCTTGAATTCACCGCCTCTGCCTCCTCACTCCTCCATCTTACAGGCTGTGTCCCAGCCTGTTCTCACCACTGTCTCGTGTGGGACACACTCTGTGCCCGCTCCTACCACTGTCACACACAGGACATGCTCTGCGCCTACTCCTCACCACTGTCACATGCTGGACGAGCTCTGTGAAGTTAGGATTCTCTCGGTAGTTGGCCAGAACTTCAGACTCCACACGTCTTCCAGCCACTTCCAGAACAACCTGAGGTTTTTCTACCTCAAACAGGTGTACACGGCCCAAGCCTCGCAGACCCCAGAACAGCACCTAAGGCCAGGAAGAGGGAGGATCAAGGGCTATGGCTGACATGAGACCAGCAGATTGGGGGAGTGAAGAGGCTCCAGTGCTTGCTGCTACCTCAACACGGAACGCCCTGAGCACGGGGCGCACACTGGGAGGCAGAGACAGGTGTCCAGAGATGGGTTCAACCAGGGAAGCCAGATCCTGGGGCTCCACATCACTGGGCACTGAGGGCTACAAGAAAAAATAAATAAATCAAAATTCACACCAAAACATGGAAAGCCCAGGCTTGGAGAAGGGCCATGCATGGGTTTCTGTGAGGTGCCAATGCAGAGGAGGTGGACAGGGTAGGATTTGCAGGAATGACCTCCCAGAAAGCAGATGCAGATGTGTGTATGGAAAGTAGGGTGGAATCCTGAGGCATTCAGGGTATGATAGCAGCAGTATGGGTTCTCTAGAGGTAGAGACCTTGGACATATCCATCAGTAAACCTAGGGTCAGGGTGTCCAATGAGGTCAACCCAGGAGAGGCTTGCAGCCAGCATTCCCTTGGGCAAAAGACTAGATGGTTGTCCTTGGGACACCCCGAGATAGGATGGCCTGGTAAATAAGAATGGAGATACAGCCTGTCTGTCAGGCCAGGGTACCTAACCTCAAGATGACCACTGTAGTCCAGCTCAATAAGTTCAAAGGTAGCAATGATTTCTCCAGCAGCCTGAGGTCCCTTCCTCAGGGGGAAGAACTGCAGCTCAGGGCACTGATATGCGTCCTCTATCAACTTTACCCTTGGGGCTGCAAATGCCCTGCCCAGGAACACAGCAGGGCCCTGTGGGAGGCAAAGCAGTAAGGAAATAAGAAAGATACAGCTGGTCATGGTGGCTACATCATGAACTCCAGCGGTTAGGAAACAGACGGTAGCCTCCATGAGTTCCAGGCTAGTATGGTGTACACAGTCAGTTACAAACCGGCCAGGATTACATAGTGAGACTTTCTGCCCCCAACCCCAAAATTACAGAGGCAAGGGAAGAATGCTCAGCAGGCACTCAGAGGGGGAGGCATCAAGACAGTGGGGAAGAGGCAGCTGGAAATGGGGTGGAGGAGGGGACAGACTCACAAACTTATTGTGGTCAAAGACATTGATGACTACTAGTGGAGGCTCCTCCCGCAGATGGTCCCGCCTGCCGTCCACAATCAGCTGATCAAATACCAAGAGTTCATCCCACAGGGGGCTCAGTGTCTGCTCCAAGACCTTGGGAACCATGAAGAGAAAGGGGCAAAGACAGATGTCAGAAGGGAGCCCCTTCTTATACCAGGTGGGCGGTCAACGTGATGCTTAACTAGCTGTTTATCACCAAAGGCATGGCTGTCCAGTTCTGGTGTCTCTCTGTGACCATCTGCCTTTTCCTAGCACTAAAGTCAAGCCCAGGAAACAGTGGCTGTCTGTTCTGCACCAGGGCCCAAGTCAGGCCAGAGCCCTATCTAGTACCCTGTCTTGAAAATCTAAAGTGGGGAGAGAAACGTGGACCTTGGATAAGAGTACACCTTGTCCCCTGCTCCCCCCTTTCTGTGTCCCAGCCTGGCTCTCACCCGTGTGGTCTGGCACTGGGTAGAGATGAGGACACGTGCAAAGGGGTCCGAGAGGCCACTGTCATCTGCTGCCAACACACCTCGGGCCTGATACAGGTGAGCCCGCAGCTGGAAGTAGCTGAAGTCTGAGATGAGGGGAAAGAAGGAGCTATGCTGGCTCAGGGGACCACTGGGGTTCCCTCACTCATGAACCCCTGCCTAGGGCCAACAACAGCAAGAGGAGCTGATCCTGGCCCCGAACTTACCATCCCGGTATAGGCTGTGGGGCAGACCAGCGGAGGGTTCAGGCAGAAGATCCGTGGGCAGCTCAGAGGTGCAAGCCTTGGCTTGCTTGCCCAGCCCCAGCCACAGGAAGAGCTCCAACTTGGCACAGACCTCCCCAGGAGCTGCACCAGGTGCCTGTGTGGGAAGGAGGGATGCTGGAGCCCCCTGCCCTAAATCTCTTTGTCAAGGAGAGATGGCACCCAAGTTCCCCAATGTAGGAGGTCTGCTTCCACTTCTGCGTCCTTCCTCGGGCCCTCCATCCCACCCCATGATCCCACCCCATGCCTTACGATGTCACTCCTATATCCACAGCCCAGATGCATAACCTGCCCTCTCTGTTCCCGCCATCCTCAGCACATTTATGTTTTCTTTTCCTTACCCCGGGGGTCACAGCTTCTCACTATTAAAAATTAGCTTTGGTATCTCTTTCAGAGACAGCTCATTTGGAGATTTTCTACTTGTAAACCAACTCTGCTTGCAAGAAAGATCACTCTTCCTCATCCCCTTGTCAGGACCACTGCAGGCCCAGGGCAGACGAGTTTGCTCTTGACTTTACTCGCAGGCTTACCTGGACAAAGCCACAACCCCTTTTGCCTTTCTGGAGAGTTGAAAACAGTCAGGGAGTTTGTGGTTGGGACTAGCTCTGATGCCCTGTCCCATCTGTGAACGTCACCCCACTATCCCCAGCCCCGTCTCACTGTGAGTAGCAGACTCTGGATCTTCCCGCAGTCTCGGCCTCGCTCCTCCTCAACCATGGAGAAGAGCACATCCTGGGCAGGGACACGGGCATAGGCCATGCGGTGCTGGCCACTGAATATCCAGACCAGCACATCAGGGAGGGGAGGCTGTGGCTGCAAGTGGAGGACCGGGTTGCTTAGAGAATTTGGAGCTAGAACTACCTGGTCCTGAAGCTTGATGGATACTTTCCAGGGAAGGACCCTGAACTTTTTCTGAACTGCTGGCCACCTGCTCCCTGACCTCTCCCCCTGGATGCACTGTAGGACATCTCAGACTTGAGGTCCAACTTGAAGTCCTCACCCGGCACACAGCATTCTGCGCTTGTCATTTTTACATCTAACGTTCAGTGCTATAAAGCACGCTCACAGCTGTGCTGATGGCCATGCATCCCCAGAACTCTTCCCACTAAGCACTAGCCCCCAACTCCAAGTGAGGGTCCAGTTCCCAGTGACACAAAAAGACAAAATAATGTAACACTTCTGAGGTCGAGGCCAGCCTGGTCTACACAGTGAGTTCCAGGACAGCCAGGGCTATACAGAGAAACCCTGTCTTGAAAACAAACAAACAAACAAACAAACAAAAACAAAAAACAAAAAAAAAGAAAAAAAGAAAAAAAAAATCAACATAACACAGGGCAGTGGTGGTGCACGCCTTTAATCCCAGCACTTGGGAAGCAGAAGCAGGAGGATTTCTGAGTTTGAGGCCAGCCTGGTCTACAGAGTGAGTTCCAGGACAGCCAGATCTATACAGAGAAACCCTGTCTCGAAAAACCAAAAAACCAAAAACCAAACCAAAACAACAACAAAAACAAAACAAAACAAAACCCCAACCCCCCCCAAAAAAAACAAAACCAACCAACCAAACAAACAAACAAACAAAAAAACATAAGTAGGAATAGAGAGCTGGCTCGGTGCTTAAACATACTTCCTGCTCTTCCAGAGGACCTGGGTTTGTTTCCTAGCACTGACATGGCGGCTGATTTATATATATAAATAATTCCAGTTCCAGGGGAACTGATGCCTCTTCTGACTACAGACACCAGGCATGAACATGGTGCAAAACTATACATGCGGGCAAAGGATCTATACAGGTAAACTAAATAAACCTTAAACAAAACAAAACAAAACTGATGAAGTCAGACATGGTTGGTTACGCCTTTAATCCCAGCACTTGGGAGGCAGAGGCAGGCAAATCTCTGAGTTTGAGGCCAGCCTGATCTACAGAGTGAGTTCCAGGACAGCAGGGATACACAGAGAAACCCTGTCTCAAGAACAAATAAACAAACAAACAAACAAAAACAACAGTAACAATGAAACGAGATAGGATACATATTTATGTCATGAAATGTCCTTTGGCAAAGGGATGATTTCATTAAACATTTTTAAGACAAGATAGGAGTGTAAGAAAGGAAGGGAGAGAGGAAGGAAGGGAGATAGAGAAGAAAGGAGGGAGGGAGGAAGGAAGACTATTAAATTTGCCCTAAGATTTAATTTAATGACATTCCCATCCTGCTCCTCTGTCCAGTGCTGACTTCTACCTGCCCAGGCCTCCCAGCTGTAGGCATTTGTGCATGTTGGGCATCCAGCTTCTCTCATACCTCAACCCCCAACTATCAAATGTGCTTGGAATTGCAGCCGCTGCTTTGCCAGGACCAACCCGGATGCTAGACTGTCAGCTTCCATTGTGTGCACACGCTCTCATCATACAGTCCAGTCAAAGGAGACCACAGACAGGCATGCCAGTCACCTGTCCTTCCAAACAGATCTCGAATAACCTTGGGATTCCTGCCGAACCCCAGGTTCAGCATCCCTAACTACACCAAAGGAAGCATGCAGCATCCAAAGGACAACAGTTATATCTGCCCAGTGGTCTCTGGAAAGTACACAGAGTAGGAAAGTGGTCAGAAAGGCATCACCTCCTGAGCCAGGAAGCGCAGCCTTGCCAGGAGTTTCTTGGCCAGCACCACAGTCCTCTGCGCGTTGTTCTGCCTCAGGCCCCGTAAAAGCCGCAATCCTTGCCTTGCCATCAGATTCTAGAAGGGTGGGCAGAGAACATGAGTAGAAGGACCCCGCTAGGCATCCCTGCTTCCTTCCCTTCCCAGCCTGTACCAGGCTGTGTACCAGGCTGTGGTTCAGGAGTTTCGCTCGGCAACGATCCAGGGCATTGGGTCGAGTCATCGTCCTGCGCTCAGCACCATGGCAAAACTGTCTGCGGAGAGAAGTCAAGGGCGAGATCAGGAGCCTGGAACCTCTTCCTTCTGAAAGGCTTCCTACTTCCTGACTCTGACAGTCCTTCCTCAGAGAGCCGCATGCCCAAATACAACAAGTACAGCCTGGGCTTTAAGCCCTGCAGCCACCAATATTTAACATCTCCTGCTCAGACTACTTCAGCTACAACAGCCTGACTACCCTCTGCTTGCTAATTAGATATGCCAGCCCCACCCAAGGCCTACTTGTTTACACTCTGGGAGAGTCCTGTACCCACTTTAATCAGAAAGGAATGCCTGCTTTGGTCTCCACCGGCCTGACTAAAAGATAGCTAGACTTCCAGGTGAGGTGGCACATGGCGCCTTTAATTTCAACACTTGGGAGGAAAAGGAAGGTGGAGCTCTGTGTCTCTGAGGTCACCTGCTCTACACAGGGAGTTCTAAGACAGCCAAGGTCTTACTTAGAACTGGGGGTGGGAAGAGGAAGGAAGGGAAGGAGGGAGGAGGGAGGGAGGGAAGGAGGGAAGAGGGAGGGAG
>NW_022196897.1:141943134-141961122 GCF_008632895.1 Mastomys coucha
GATCTCATTATGGGTGGTTGTGAGCCACCATGTGGTTGCTGGGATTTGAACTCATAACCTTCCGAAGAACAGTCAGTGCTCTTCCCCGCTGAGCCATCTCACCAGCCCAGAAGTCAAATTTTCAATTGTTACCTTTATCTTTCACTAAATTATTTACATTCTTTCTTATAAACCCAGAGCCGGGATGGGTACAAGCCTCAGCAGTAGAGCACAGCTTTGTGCATGCGAGGCTGTTTAATGTCCAGCACATGCATGCCTACGCTAGCATCCAGCACCTGGCCCCTTCTCCCATCTTTTACCAGGACCACCCAGTCTAGGTTTCTTTCTCACACAGGATCACGGCAGATGCCTCCTCACTACACTGGCTGCTGGATCACCCAGTCTAGGTTTCTTTCTCACACAGGATCATGGCAGATGCCTCCTCACTACAGTGGCTGCTGGATCACCCAGTCTAGGTTTCTTTCTCACACAGAATCATGGCAGATGCCTCCTCACTACATTGGCTGCTGGATCACCCAGTCTAGGTTTCTTTCACACACAGGATCATGGCAGACACCTCCTCACTACACTGGCTGCTGTTCTCAGCCTCCCTGCATAGAGCATTCTCAAAAGTACCCAGAAGACTCTCAACACTTTCCCATCTATGTTGCTCCACTGCAGTTACCTATCTAAGGGTAAGATATAAAACCCTAAAAATGGACTAAAAGGCTCTACACGTCTGGTCCATTATCTCTAACCTCATCAAATGTACCTGTCCCATCAAGGACAACCCTGTGTCACACTTGTCTCTGCTCCTCCATAAATTATGTAGAAAGTAAGATGTTCTTATGCATATAGAGAAGCGCTGGAGATGCCAGGAAGGTTAACACATAGCTTGCCTCTTCCGTGGAATGAGCTGCTTAGCTGGTCCTCTTGGAAGGCTGGGATGGGTATAGTTAAACCACCCAGTAATCATTTGCTGCCTGCTGAGTGAGGCTCTGCCCATATCTCCCAGAATTTATGTTTTACTTATCCCAGGTCCTTTCCCCTAAAACCTTGAACATTGTCATAAAACCCATCCTAATATGAGACACCACTTGCACTTTACAACAGCCAAAGTGACTCACTCCTATGCTACCTTAGGCCCAGGACAATCCTGACACCCACAGGCATTATGGCTACCTATCTCTGAATCAACAATACTCATCTCTGTGAAAGAAGCCAGATGTACTTTGCAAAAGTTCTCAATGGTAAATATGTCTTAAATTTGTTGTCCTCCTGGGACTGAGTTATCAAAAAACCTTTTTCCCCCAACATTACGCTGTGCTCAAAAATGGCTAAAGTAAATGAATACAAAAGCCCCAGGCCAGCACCAGTATCTGAAAATCAGGTGAATCAGGTTTCTTTCTTTCTTTCTTTCTTTCTTTCTTTCTTTCTTTCTTTCTTTCTTTCTTTCTTTCTTTCTCTCTTTCTTTCTTTCTTTTTTGGTTTTTGATACAGGGTTTCTCTGTGTAGCCCTGGCTGTCCTGGAACTCACTCTGTAGACCAGGCTGGCCTTGAACTCAGAAATCCGCCTGCCTCTGCCTCCCAAGTACTGGGATTAAAGGCGTGTGCCACCACTGTCCAGCAATCAGGTTTCATTCTTGTCTCTTCTTGGGTTGTTTCCCTGCCTGCAGGGACCCGCTACAAATTATATACACATTTCCCACTACAGCTATTCAGTGAGGCCCTATCTCGTGTGTGTATGTGGTGACAGGAGTGAGCAGGCTATTCAGGTAGAAAGCTCCGAGTGCTATAGAAGTCAACGGCAGTGTTTCTGGAAGGAGTAGGCTCTACTGTGTCCCCAGGCTCAGATATGGATGGAGAAGTGAGCATCCCGAGCCTCTGACTGTGATGCCTCGGTCCTGTTGTCATGCCTGAGTCTCTGCAGATCTTCAGATCGAAAGAGATCTGGGCTCTAGAAATGTCCAACCTCATCAACATAATGTAAATTTGCATTTCGTGCAAATAATCCTCCCAGAACTCAGTTCACCTTGCTGCCTGTCTACTAGATGTATGTCCACTTTCAAGGCTAGCTAACATCTCCAGAAATAAGCTCCCAACACTCTTCCTCCCTCACACCTTCTCTCCCACAGCTTAGCTAATAGCCCGGTCTACACCGCCAGGCAAGCTGGGATGGTTAATGTTGACCATCACCTGGACAGGTTCTGCAGTTGCCAAGGAAACAAGCCCCTCGAGCATGTTTGTGAGAGGTTTTCTAGGTTGGGTTAATTTCCCTGGGAAGACCCACCAGAACTGTAGGTGACCCCCATCTCATGGGCCGAATCTCTGGGTTGAAAAAAATGGAAAGAGCGAGCTGAGCCCGAAGCATTCTCACTCCCTGCTTCCTGACTATAGATGCAGTGTGAACATCTGTGTCCCGCACTTGCTGGACTGCTTTTCCCGCTGTAATGGACTGTAACCCTAAAACTGTGAGCCAAAACAAGCTCCTCCTTCCTTAAGCCATTTTGTTTTGAGAGGTATCTTTTTATAGCAATGAGAAAAGTGACAGACACAGTTCTTAAAGTTTTGGAGGTCCTTTGTGACGTCACACATCTCCTCCTTTTTGTCACTTAGCCACCTGTGCTGCTCTGTACTGTGCTGTGCTGTGCTGTGCTGTGCTGTGTGCTGTGCTGTGCTGTGCTGTGCTGTGCTGTGCTGGGCTGTGCTGTGCTGTGCTGTGCTGTGCTATGTGCTGTGCTGTGCTGTGCTGTGCTGTGTGCTGTGCTGTGCTGTGCTGTGCTGTGCTGTGCTGGGCTGTGCTGTGCTGTACTGTGCTGTGCTGTGCTGAGCTGTGCTGTGCTGTGCTGTGCTGTGTGCTGGGCTGTGCTGTGCTGTGTGCTGTGCTATGCTGTGCTGTGCTGTGCTGTGCTATGCTGTGCTGTGCTGTGCTGTGTGTTGTGCTGTGCTGTGCTGTGCTGTATGCTGTGCTGTGCTGGGCTGTGCTGGGCTGTGCTGGGCTGTGTGTTGTGCTGGGCTGTGCTGGGCTGTGTGCTGTGCTGGGTTGCGCTGATATATCCAACTACAAATTTTTTCTTGAATTCACTCCCCTGGCCTTTTATTGTTGGTTTGGTTTGGTTTTTTGAGACATGGTTTCTCTGTGTAGCTCCTGGAACTCATTCTCTAGAGCGGGCTGGTCTCAAACTCACAGAGATCTATCTGCTTCTGCCTCCTGAGTATTGGTGTTAAAGGCATGGCCACCACTGCTCAGGTATTTATTTATTTATTTATTTACTTATAGGCAATGATCTCATGTATGTTGCCACACTGGTCTCAAGCTGAGGTTGACCTTGAACTTGACCTTCTGATCCTCCTGCCTCTACCTCCCAAGTGCTGGAATTACAAGCATGCACCACCATGCCTCATTATCACAATGCTGGAGTCAGAACTCAAGGCTTGGTGCATGCTAGGCAATCACTCTGTCAAGTGAGCTGCATCCACAGCTCCTGAGCCCATTCACGCCATCTCCACAGCATCACTCTATTCATATCCTGGCATCTAAACATTACAAAGCCTGTCTTCTATTTCACACCCTCTCTCCCCCCAACTCATCCTTTCTAAAATTATAAACGAGAATTTCCAGACCTTCAGTGGTTCTCCCCTGCCACTCAGAGAAGAAACCATGGCCATTACAATGATATAGAATGATATGAATAGAGAGGAAGCTCTTGAGAAAAGTGTCAGAAAGGAACCCTAGCGCCTGGAGCAGGTGGTTGGATTCATGGAAGTGCAGATGAAAGACGGAAGCAACTAGGACTCGTTCGTGCGGTTAGAGCAGCAACTGGTGACTGAGAAAGGACCAGGTAAGGATGCAGGAGAGACAGATGCCAGCAGAGCTACTTATGCAGGAGGCGATAGGGTAACTCAGTATCACAGAGGTGCTGCTGAGGAAGCAGCACATCCTCCCTGTATCAGCAAGTAGGACCACCGCATGCGTGCAGAAGCCGACTAGGTACAGACCGGGTGGAGAAGGGCAGGTTTACTGGTTAGTTCTGTGGCAACTTGACACAAGCTAGAGTCTTCAGAGGAGGAGGAGGAAGTGCCTCCATGAGATCAAGCTGTAAGTCATTTTCTCAATCAGTGATCAGTGGAGGAGGGCCTAGCCCACTGTGGGTGGTGCCGTCCCTGGGCTGCTGGTCCTGGGTTCTACAGAGAAGCAGGCTGAGCAAGCCAGGGGCAGCAAGCCAGTAGACTCTGCGGCAGCTCCTGCCTCCAGGATTCTGCCTTGGTTGAGTTCCTGGGCTGAGGTCTTTCAATGAACAGCGATGCGGAAGTGTAAGGTGAATAAACCCTTTCCTCTTCAGTTTGCTTTTTGATCATCCTGTCTTGTTGCAGCAATAGAAGCCTAAACTAAGTGGAGTTTTACTTTCCTTGTGCAATAGGAGGCAAGAGAAGCCTCAAGAAGCCCAATGCCCTGTGAGTTCTACTGAGCTCCCTTGATGTGGGCACCTCGCCTTCTCATTCTTCTGAAGGTGCCGGACAAACACAGCTTGAAACTACCCTGGGTCTAGACAGTCACCATGAATCTCTCTCCCATCCTGAAACTGGCCACAAGTAGGCAGCTCTATGGCTGACTCTCAGCTCACCTGCTGCCAGCCACCAGCTCTTCTAGAGTCTGCTTGAGTCGTGTGCAGGCACCCGGCCCCGATCTGCGCTGCATCTTCTCAACCTCCTGAAGGCCATGGTCCTGTGTGGGCTCCAAGAGAAGTCAGTCTCGAGAGTCCCTGGCCCATACCCCACCCATGCATACCCTTCTCCTGATGGTCCCTCATTGGATTCTGGTTCTGATTCCCTGGCCCCCTTCTGTCTCCACTCTACCCGGCTCCCACAACTTTGTTTCCCTCAGTTTGCCTAGAAACTTCGAGCTTTGTCCACCATTTCCCAGCCTTGCGTCAACAGGTTATCAGCTCTGCCTCATTAAGCCTCTCCTTTGGAGCGTGTTCAGAAGCCTCGGTCTCTTGCATCCTGGGCCTTTCCCTTTCGATGCCATCTTGCTCTCACCAGCCTCTCAGCCACTTTGCACACACTGTTGCTGCTATGCAGGCGCCAAGTATAGTCCTCCCAGCGGCTCCAAACATGTAGGCAGGGCTTTCGGTGACGCAGAGGCAAGCAGAGATATGGCCTGGCCAAACCGAGAGAAGAGAGAGGCTTGGGGACATCTTGATTGCTCGAGGACCCATTTAACCCCTCCTCAAGTGACCTGTGTCACTTACCCATTGCCATCCACAGGTTCAGGCCACTGAGCAGGTGTCCCCAACAACTCTTGCTCCTCCTGCCCTGCCTCTCTGTCCTCAGATTCCAAGAGAGGCCGAGATTCCAGTGTGCTGTCTTCAGATCCCTCATCAGCCCTTGATCCTTGGCCCAACTGCTCTTCCCGGCGGCCTGCTTGACCTGCACCGCATTGAGGATCAGGGCATCAGGATGAAGGTCAGGCACTTCCCTCCACAGCCCCTCCCTCACTAGAGCAGAAGCCACCACTATCCCTGAAGTGAACACCCCTTCCCATGGCCTAGTGTCTGAAACAAGGGACCACTCCCAATCCGGTGACTTTTCGGGCTCATCTAGGTCACACACCGATGGAAATCTCCAGGCTGATGGCCTTCTTGGCCAGTGAAGGGTCGATCATGGTGGCCTCAAAGAGCACCCCGAAAAGCAGGAAATCTTCGAAGGATGCCAGGGCATTCTGGGAAAGAGAGTGAGCCCGGGGTCAGCTCCCACCCTCTAGAGGAGCAGTCTGTTCTGCTTGGTCACATGCCTACATAGAGACATCAAAACTAAGGTCCAGGAGGCTCTGCACCTTACCTCCATTTCTGGCCCTGATAGCTTCCCCCAGAGACCTGACCCCCTCAATATATACCATGTTTAGATACACCAGCACACGTATGCACATACATGGAATTCTTCATCCAAGTCTCCACATTGAAAACAGCATCATGCCTGACGCTGAGGGTGACTCCAGCCCCTACCTCTGGCAGAGGCAGCAGCTCCTCCACCTCCACCTCCATTGCACTCGGGATCTCAGGCACATCCTCGCTGGTGCTGGCATTGGCAGGCTGCAAAATGCCAGCTGGGGTGTGACCCCGCCCGGTCTTCTCCTTCTTCTTTTTCTTCCTCCCAGTGAGCCGGGACAATCTGGACCCTTGTATGGTCTGGGAGGATTTAGGTTCGACTCTGCCTTCGAACACATCCATGGACACAGCTACCAGAAGCCGACCCCGGAACCAAATGCCTTCCCCAAGGCCTTCGTTGAGATGTTGAAGACCATCCCGGAACCTGCCGCTGGGGAGCGAGCCATAGAGGGGCACCCAGGCTGGACCGAAAGTGGGGTTAAACCCCGCTGTAGGGGGACAAGAACAGGATTTGGAGGGGAGCACAGAATAAATGGGTACTGTTCTGAACTGTACACCCTTGTATCCCCCAGGTGCTGGGGTGGGAAGAGAAGGCAGGGCTCGGTTCTTTCTGAAGGGAGTAGGTGATAACAGAGGCAGAGGACCTCACTAGGCTTAAGGGAGGAGATGAGGTTGGGGTGGAAGTACTGGTGTTGTGGTAAAGGTTTGGGGGATCACTTCAGAGTGATCACTTCCCTGCGAGGCTTGACTGGAGGGGCCTTTGTGCTTAAGAACAGTTAAGAACAGAACTGGTTTAGAACAGTTAGGTTTTGTGGGGTGATGGGTCCTCCCTGGGCCACCTGTGTTCTAAGGATGAGATCTGCTCTGAGGAGCTGATGTGAGCCATGGCAGACAGGGCCCTGCGTGGACCAGACGTGCTCACCTGCACGACCCGAGTTCGAGATCTGCCTCAGGTCTAGCACGTGTGTGGCGAGTGCCACATCCACAAGAGGTGCATCGTCACACAGCTGCAGGCGTAGGCTGCGTGTTAGAGGTGGGAAGAGTTCCACGAAGCTCAACTGCTCGTTCCACTCAGGTGCTGTCTCCTCTCCTCGAACCGAAGTCTCACCCTGAAGGCCAAGTCAGGCGGAGGGGGTCAGTGTGGATCCTAAAAGATGGCTCAGCAGGTGATGGCGCTTGATATCAACCTGATGACCTGAGTTTGATCCCTAGGTCCTATACTGTTGTCCTTCCTATGGGTTGTCCTCTGACTTTCACACATATGCCATGGCACTCAGAGCACCACACACATACACAAAATAGCCGGAGAGATGGCTCAGTGGTTAAGGTCAAGTGTGAGTTCTACTCTTCCATGAGGGAGTTTGGTTCCCCCTCCACTCACCCAGCAGCTCACAAACACTTGTGACTCTGGCTGTAGGTGACGTCTGACACCTTCTTCTGGCCTCCATGAGCACCTATCCTCATGTGCTCTTAACTCCACAGAGATATTCATGCATACATAACTAAGAATAAAAATAGTCTTGGGAGGCAGAAGCAGGCAGATCTCTGAGTTCGGGGCCAGCCTTGAACACAGTGAGTTCCAGGACAGCTGAGGCTGTACACAAAGAAACCCTATCTTGAAAAACAAATAGGCAACAACAATAAGAAGCCAATCATTGTGGCACATCCCTGTAATCCTACCAAACAGATCTCTGAGTATCAGGGCTACATAGCACAACCTTGTCTCTAAATGAGTAGATAATGATTATCATTAATAAATAAATACTTTGGGCTGGAGAGATAGCTCAGTGGTTAAGAGCACTGACTGTTCTTCCAGAGGTCCTGAGTTCAATTCCCAGCAACCACATGGTGGCTCACAACCGTCTGTAATGGGATCCGATGCCCTCTTCTGCTGTGTCTGAAGACAATGACAGTGTACTCATATACATGAAATAAATAGATATATCTTTTTTAAAGATACTTTATAAAAAAAGTAAATAAATAAATACTTTTTAAAAGACCCTAGCTGCAGCACGGGGCATAGGAGTGACTGACCTGCTGCCCCAGGAAGTTCACCCGTACATACGGGTCCAGGAGGACATGTTGGTCATGCAGGGCACGGGCCAGACTGCCCAGCAGCCCGGTGCGCACCGTGGGAAGCCCCTCTGCGCGGTACACACGGACTCGCAGCCGTGCCCATGGCCTCTCAGCCTGCACCCCATGTGGCAGGAGTAGATTCCTAGGAGGAGCCAAAGTGAGGAGTAAAGCTGGAGTCTGAGCCCCTCTACTTCTCTCTCCGCCGCCAGGCCATGCCTCATCCAATTTTCTCCTCCCTCCACAGCCCAGCTTACTTCTCTATGTCGGAACTGGTCCCTGGGCATGGGTGTGGTGGTGGAAGGGGAAGGTCCCCACGTGCCCTCACAGACAGGGTGATCTTAACGAAGCCCTTGGTTCCGGCGCGGGTGTCACGGGGGTCATGCAAAGGAGCCCACTTTTGGTGGAAGTGGCCATCTAAGGACAGAGGAAGAGGACAGAGATCGAGGAGACATCTAAGGGACACAGATTTAGGACGTTGGACAACGGCTGGGTTTGGGGCAACACGTCCTGTTTCGTGCAGAGAGGACCACCTCACCTAGAAAGGTCAGCATTCAGAAAAGACCGCTGTCTCTGTCTTTGAAGTTAGTACACTGCCCAGAGCTCAGTTAATTTGTTCTTACAAGTAAGTTTCAGTGAGAGGAGGGGTTCAATACCTGGCTGGTCCAAGGCCATCCCCAAGTCCATCCTGAATGTTCCTATCCTGGTGGCCATAAACGGGAGAGTCTTCGAGTGGAAAGCCTGGGGAGAGAAGGGTTAGTCCTGGTGCTTTGTCATCTTTCTTTCTCCCTGCCCACCTTTTGACTCTCAGGTCTATAGCCCTGGCTGGGCCTTGAACTCATGGCGATTTTCCTGCCTCAGTCACCCAAATGCCCAGCTGGGTACCTCCCTTTCCTGACATGAATCTGCTTTCCCACTCACAGTTATCTCCAGCAGCAAGTCTTGAAGATGGAGCCGAGTCTCATGAAATTCGAACAAGAAGTACTGGGTAGTGGGATGAGAAAGGTTGGAGCAGCGAGAGGAGGTTAGGCACGAAAGGCTCATTCAGCTCGCCCCGAATTCTTTTTTTTTTTTTTTTTTTTGGTTTTTCGAGACAGGGTTTCTCTGTTCCAGCTGTCCTGGAACTCACTCTGTAGACCAGGCTGGCCTCGAACTCAGAAATCCGCCTGCCTCTGCCTCCCAAATGCCTGGGATTAAAGTGCTGCGCCACCACCGCCCCTGTGGTCCCTTTCCTAAAAGGTACCTACACACTCTTTGCCTGGGATGACTCCCCTGGCTCAAACTGCAGAACCTTTGCATCCTGGCCCCGCCCTCTCCAGGAGACAGGTCTCTCTGGATCCCTCCCACTCTCTCAGGCCCGCCCTCTTCCTTGGTGGCGCCTCACCTCATTGTAGAAGGGGCAATTGGTTCCACGCAGTGTTGCAGTCACTCGGCGCTGATCCCCCACGCGAACAGCCACATAGGGGTTAATATTGACTCCTACCAGTTTCTGGGCCTCAAGCACTGTGATCCCCACCTAGGTAAGGAATGGAACAAAGAGAGGAAAGAAAGTCAGAGCTGCCTGGGTAAGGGGAGAGACCCCCTGTGAGATTCCACAAGAGTTAGAATATGGCCTGAGAGTCATACCTGGAAGTCCTGGGCTTTGCACACCTTGAAGGGGTCTCCCCGGGGCAAGCCCAGGGCACGGCTGTAAAGAAGTATAGGGTCAGCTCTGCTCCTCCCTCCTCTCCCACCCACACATACAGATAGATGCTCAGCCGCTGGGATGAGGAGTCAGAATGCCTTGCTCTACCTCCTTCTCAGACCTACATCCAGAATTCGACTCACTCTTGGAGCTCTGAACAAAAGGTAGTTGAGACCTGCTCCGTGGCCACACTGTGCTAAGCGCTGTACCACTGACAGGGACCACAGACACAACCTGTCCTTATCAAATTCCCTTACAAATGGGTGTGAGCCACTGTAAGTGACTTTGAAAGTGGCAGTCTGTACAAGTAAGTGAATGACCTTTGATGCCCAGGTATCCACCCTTTCCGGTACCCTGGTGTGGATGGATGGGTGTGGCTTATGTGTGTGAGGGAAAACTGACTCAGTGACAGGGTGTGAGACCAGGAACATGCCAGTACACTACCTTTTGAGGGGGCTGAACACCACCCCAGAGATCTCCACGTCGGGTTCGTCCAGCTCCAGTTCCAGCTCCAGCTCATTCTCTTCATCGTCTTGTGTCCCTAGACTCCGAGCTAGCCTGCGGCCCAGAGCCACTGCCCGACGCTCCAGCTGGGCCTCCCCAGGCCTGAGAGGAAAGGCCTCATAGGACCTGTGACCTGCTGCTGGGCATCTCTTGCCATTGCTTTATGTTAGAACTGACCTTTAACCTTCAGATTGACCCCCACTTATCCTGGGACTAACTCTTTTTTGTTTTGGTTTGTTTTTCTGAGACAGGGTGTTACTGTGTAGCCCCGGAGGTCTGGAAGTTGATTTGTAGACCATACTGGCTTTAAGCTTACAGTGATCTGACCGCCTCTGCCTTCCAAATGCTGGGGGACTAAAGGGGTGCACGACCACACCCAGCTTTGGACCAACTCTGCTTAATCCTGAGATCTGTCTAACTTCAGAACCCAGTCTTGATGCAAGGATTGACCGCAGACCCTATAGCTCATTCATCTGAATCTCAGACTCTAGAACTAAATCAGGTCACAGGCTCTTCATCCCCAAACTGACCCTGGCTGTTCCCTCTCGCCCCACATACTTACTCCATGTCCTGGAAGCCCACATTGGGGATGATCAACTCTAAGCTGGGAGGGAGAACAGAAAGGATAAGATGCGACTACAGAGTGCTGAGATCACAGCGCCCCGCAGATCCAGGGTGGACACGGATGCTCTCTCTTCAGGGCCAGTTTCATCTAGGGACACCAGGCCTTGCATAGGTTACTGGATGATTACCTGTCTCGAACGGGTGTCCCAAAGTCCTCCTCTGCCCAGGTTCCAGCAGCTCCCTCAGGGGGCTGATACTTCAGGTCAAGCTCCACGTGGATCTAAAACCAAATATGGCACCCATTGGTGCCCTCAAACTGACACGGGGCTAAGAAGTACCAACACCTTACACACCATCTTTTTTTTTTTTTTAAAGACTTATTTATTTTATATATGTGAGTTCACTGTTGCAGTCTTCAGACACACCAGAAGAGGACATCAGATTCCATTACAGATGGTCGTGAGCCACCATATGGTTGCTGGGAATTGAATTCAGGACCTCTGGAAGAGCAGTCAGTGCTCTTACCCGCTGAGCCATCTCTCCAGCCCTTACACACCATCTTTAATAGAGAGTCTCCCTGTATACTTCTGCAGTAGCACGTTCCTGTCCGAGTATAGTAATGTTAGCATTCACAGCCTTCTGCACTGCTGCTAGAAGCCGAGGCAGCTTTCTTTAATGATGACCCCCTGGGAGGTTGGCTATACTCCAAGGCAGGCCCTGCTCCCAAGAGCAGCTGGATGACACAAACTGACTTTATCAAGGGGTGAAAAATACAGAAAAATCACAGTTGGGTGGGTAGGGAGGTGAGGGTGGAGAGAAGGCATGGGAAGAGTTGGGAGCTGAATATGATTAAATACACCCTATTAAATTCTCATAGAATTATTAAAGAATATCATGTTGTAGATATTCACAACCTTCTTGAGAACTAGCGGCAAATAGGCTTAGTAGCTTGAAGGATGTTTGCTGCCAAGACTGACAACTTGAGTTTGACGCCCAGAACCTATTCAATGGAGGAAGAGAACCAACTCCCACCTAACTCCCAGAAGGTGTCCTCTAACTTGTACACAAAGGCTCATGTACACATAAGAAATGAAATGTTTAAAGGACTGGAGACATGGCTCAGGTGTTAAGAGCACTGGCTGCTTTTCCAGAGGACCCAGGGTTCACTTCCCAGCTCTCACATGATGACTCACAACCATCTGTAATGGGATTGATTCCCTCCCCAGCCACGCAGGTGTACATGCAGTACAGACACATACATATACATAAAATACATGAATAAATAAATTTTAACAAAAAATAAAATAATAAATGTTTAAAATGAACTTTTTTGAGAAAGGGTTTTACTGTGTAGCCCTAGCTAGCCTTGAACTTATGGAGATCCATCTGAGTCTGCCTCTCTGCCTCTCTGCCTCTCTGCCTCTCTGCTTCTCTGCCTCTGCCTCTGCCTCTCTGTCTCTCTGCCTCTGCCTCTCTCTGCCTCTCTGCCTCTCTCTGCGTCTTTCCTCTGCCTCTGCCTCTGCCTCTGCTTTTGCCTGGATTAAAGCTATGTGCTACCACACTCAGCTATAAACCATGGAGATAGAGTTGAGGCTGGGGCACAGCTCAGTTGGCCGAGTGTTTGGCCAGCATTCAGAAAGGCTTGCGTTTGGGCTCAGCAGCACTGAAAACAAACCTAAGCTAGAAATATACAAAAGCAAACACTCAGACAACAGCAGGGCGCGTCACCTCCCCATCCTGTTCTTTCACTGTTCTTGGCTCTTTGGCCTGCTCCCCATAGCTTTTCCAGTTCCAGATCCTTCTAGGTTTCTGCCCTACTCTGCGTCCCAACTTCCCATATCAGCACACTGGCATTTTACGTTTTTAGGTTCTTCTGTCTGAACGTTTTCCCTTCTACTTAATGCCCATCACCTTCAGATCTGAGTACAGGCATAGTTTTCCCAGGGAAAGTCTTCAGGCCACCCCGTATCACAGCTCTGTACCGGCTCTTCTGTAACACTCATGGTGGCAAGCCTACTTTGTCTTGGGTGGATTGATGCTTGCTTAATTTTTAACACACACACACCCCTCCCCCATGCAGCTAGTGGGCTTCAACAAAGCAAATCTTTATCTAGTTTTGCTCAACATCATCCTTTAACTCAACCAATGAGTGAATGAAAAAAAAGAGTCAAGTGTAAGACTGACTGGCCATTATGTAAATGAGGAGACAGCTTAGAGATGCTAATAACTCTTTCAAGTACACCAATGGGAAGAGGCAGAACTATGATTTGAAGCCAGGTCCAACTCTTCTAAGGATATATGACCTTCTATGAAATACCAGGAAAACCCTATCAGCTACACCATTGTCTCCTATAAGAAACCAAGTGAGCCTACCCCAGACCCAAGGAACAACAGTACACACACCACACTCCTAGGACTCAGAAATGAGCCTGCTTCTGATCCTTGTAGACTCAGGCAGCGGCTGCAAACAGAGCCGAAGCTGGGCCAGGTACTTGTCCCTGCTCCTGTCTGGCTCGGGTCTTCCTCTGCATTAATTCAAACCCTCTGTCTGGAGGCATCTGGGGTTGCTAAGTTAGGTTGGTGGCACTTACCGGGGATACCCGAAGTCTCTCATCCACCAGAGCTTCCCTCAGCACCAAATGCCCAGCGCTCTGCAGCTGCTGCAGAGAGATCACCAGGGTCCCCAGGGGCCTAGAAGAATGACATGGAGCAAAAGACTGAACCAGGTGATGACATCAAGCCATCACCTGGCTTCTTCCAGTTCTCCTCACCTGGGGCTGAACACGCGGCTACAGTTGACCACCTGCACAGACAGATTCTCCCCAGCCAGTGGAGATCCATAGTGGGGCCAACGAAACAGCTAGGAACAAGAAAATGTTCATGAGTGGGGCGTGGTGAAGCATGCCTTTAATCCCAGCACTTGGGAGGCAGAGGTGGGCGGATTTCTGAGTTCGAGGCCAGCCTGATCTACAGAGTGAGTTCCAGGACAGCCAGGGCTATACAGAGAAACACTGTCTCGAAAACAAAAACAAAAACAACAACAAAAAAAGAGAAGATATTCATGATACCAGGTGCCAGGCTGACTGGTCCTCACACCTAATCCAGAGTCTGTCCTCAATGGCCCAAACATGAGGCTACCTCTAGGACTGATCTCGAAAACCTGGAACAAATTCCTCCAATGTGAATTTCGTGTCAATCTAGGGCTGATATGGGTCTGATTGCCAATCAAGAACTAATTTTGAGAGTGACATCTCCAATCAGGTCTGAACTCTCCAACCTGAGATTCACACCTTCCAAGCCCAGGAACGAGCCCTTCGGCCCCAGGATGCACCCGGAAAAGAACCAGCTCTACCGACCTCACCAACGTCTGCTTCTCGGCCACAGTGAATTTTCCTTGTTTTCTGGGTAAAGCCTGCTCAAAAATGAAACTAGTCATTTATCAGCCCCTACACATATACACAATCATTTACCTCCCCTCCCCTGCCTTGTCCCACTGTCTAGTTCCCTCTCACACTTAAAGAAAGGTAGAACATAGGAAAGAAGTAGAAGCCAGGGAAAAGGGAGACAGGTTAGAGACAGCTGACCAGGATCTAAGTTGGAGGTCTAGGGAATGAAGAATGTAGAACTTCCCAACTCTAAAAAGACTTAGACCATTCACACAAGTCTCACCTCGAAAGCAGAGCCTCACTTGTCGGTCATGGATGCCCGGCAGCCCTGTTAGGTGCCTCACACACACAGTTAGAGCCATGGTCAGAGTGCCACTGGCTCTCAGGCTGCCTGCTTGCCCTTCTGCCCACCTGTGTTGTCCATGACTCACTGGACTCACCCAGCAGGTTCAGCAATCCCTTCCCTGTAGTCAAACACATAGGAGGGCAGGCCTGGAGGTCATGGTTGGGGAAGGACGGAGGCTGAGAAGTGTGGGGATAAGGTCCCTGTGGTCAGCACAGAACTCTGCCTGTACTGTCTGCAGAATGCCAAGGAGCCTGAGCGTCAATAGGACGGGAACTGGGATAGGTAGGAATGGAGAAGAGAAGATCTCAGTCTGGTCCACGCTAGCCTAGGAGGCCTCCAGGGCATTGCTGTGGCTTTCTTACTATCACAGTGATAAAATACCATGACCAGAAAGAAGTAACTAGAGAGCTGCCTCAGGGTTACTATTGCTGTGATGAAACACCATGATCAGAAGCGGCTTGGGGAGGAAAGCGCTTACTTCACCCATAGAGGCCATGGAGTTCTGTCTACTGGCTTGCTCCTCATGGATTTCTCAGCCTGCCATTTAAAAAAAAATAGAACCAAAGACTACCAGCCCTGGATTGTCTCCATCCATGAGGAGCTAAGCCCTCTCCCATCAATCACTAATTAAGAAGATGCCCCCACAGGCTTTTTCTCAAATGAGATTCCCTCCTCTCAGATGACATCAGTTTGTTTCAAGATGACATAGAACTACCCAGAACAATTGACTCCTTATCAATTTGACACACCAAGACAACAGTTGTATTTAACAATAACCTCTCCTTTTTTGTTTATCCCCAAGTTCTCATATTAAGAAATAACACAATGGAAATCATATTGGAAATGGAAAAGTCTCACAGTCTTTACAAATTCAAACTTTAAGAATTCAGTTTCTTCTAAAATATCAGTCTCTATAAAATTCCAAAAATCTCCTTAAAAGTTCAAAGTCAGCCGGGCAGTGGTGGCACACCTCTAATCCCAGCACTTGGGAGGCAGAGGCAGGTGGATTTCTGAGTTCGAGGCCAGCGTGGTCTACAGAGTGAGTTCCATGACAGCCAGGATTCTACAAAGAAACCCTGTCTTGAAAAAAAAAAAAAGGTTCAAAGTCTCTCAATTGCGGGGTCCTGTAAAATCAAAACTACACCACACACTTTCTCACTCCAAGGAGGAAGAACCGGGGTACAAACCCAACCTAAACAAAGCAAAAGCAGACGTCTGGAACTAACTCACAATCTCTGGGCTCCTCCAGAGGAAGGCTTTGCCACTGCACACAAAGCTTGCCTCAAAGGCTCAGCCCAGCTCCCCACTCCAAGGCTGTTGCTGTCCTTGGTGGTCATCCCATGATATCTCCCAAGTGTGCAGTCTCCTGCTGCAACCAGGAAAAGAAAAGCAAACGTGTCTTCTGTTCTCCACCGTTGTGCTATGACCTGTGCACACACCCTCCAGAACAAAAGAATGAATAAATGTAATTTAAAAATTAAAAGCTAATCTAGGGGGCTGCAGAAATGTCTTAGGGGTGAGAAGTGCTGCTCTTCCAGAGGATTGGAGTTTGGCTCTCAGGATTCACATCTGGACAGTTCACAACTGCCTCCAACTCTGATACCCTGAGTTCGAGGCCAGCCTGGTCTACAGAGTGAGTTCCAGGACAGCCAGGGCTACACAGAGAAACCCTGACTTGGGGAAAAAAAACCAAAACCAAAACCAACTCCCCTGCAAGTACTATATGTAGTTAGGGTTGCATTCAACCACTCACTAACCCAACAAATGTGTGCTATGACCTGTGCACACACCCTCCAAAACAAAAGAATGAATAAATGTAATTCAAAAATTAAAGGCTAATCTAGGGGGCTGGAGAAATGTCTTTTTTTTTTTTTAAGATTTATTTTATTTATTTATTTATTTATTTATTATATCTAAGTACACTGTAGCTGTCTTCAGACACTCCAGAAGAGGGCATCAGATCACATTACGGATGGTTGTGAGCCACCATGTGGTTGCTGGGATTTGAACTCAGGACCTCTGGAAGAGCAGTCGATGCTCTTAACTGCTGAGCCATCTCTCCGGCCCCTGGAGAAATGTCTTAGGGGTGAGAAGTGCTGCTCCTCCAGAGGACCGGAGTTTGGCTCTCAGTATTCACATCTGGACAGTTCACAACTGCCTCCAACTCCGATACCCTGAGTTCGAAGCCAGCCTGGTCTACAGAGTGAGTTCCAGGACAGCCAGGGATACACAGAGAAACCCTGTGAGAATTACAGCACCAACCCTGGGGAAAGGGGGTTAATCTTCGCTCCATCTATTCATCCAGACAGTGTATTTTTTTGTTTGAAGACTAGGTCTCACTATATAGCTCGAGTTGACCTTGAACTAGAGATTCTACTGCCTCAGCCTCCCAACTTTTGGAATTACAACCATATGCCACTATGCTTGGCCCCAGCATCCAGATTGCTTTACTCCAGGGAGTTGACATCTTTTTCTTTTTTTTGGTTGAGACAGGGTTTCTCTGTATAGCCCTGGCTATCCTGCAACTTACTCTGTAGACCAGGCTGGCCTTGAACTCAGAAATCTGCCTGCCTCTGCCTCCCAAATGCTAGGATTAAAGGTGCGAGCCACCATTGCCTGGCTCAGAAGATAACTTTTCAGGAGTGAGTTCTCATTTCCACTAAGTGAATCTTAAGAATCAAACTCAGGTCGCCAGACTTGGCAGCAAATTTTTGTTTGATTGTTTGTTTGTTTTTTGTTTATTTCTCAACCTAAGTGTCCTGGAACTAGCTCTGTAGACCAGGTTGGCCTTGAGCTTACAGAGATCTGCCTGCCTCTGCCTCCTAAGTGCTGGGGTTAAAAGGGTGTGCTCTCACAAACAAAGAGATTGCAGACAAGGAGAAGTGAAACAGATGTGTTCTCCATCTCTCAGAAGTGTCATAGATGCTAATCATAACACAGACAAAACCAGTACACCACAGTTGCTTTCCCAGTAGGTAAGGGTCACACCTGGGGACCTCCAAGGAAGGACAGAGGCACTGGGATGAAGAAGTCTTTAAAATGGAATTCAAAGATAGAAACTAGGACAAGAAACCCGCATTCAGGCACTAGGAATATGTTCTAGGACCCAGGTACTCATGTGTCCTGGGACTTGAAATTTGTTCAGCTTAGCTGAGATACAAGGAATGTTCAGGGCAGCCTACACCTAAGACTGGAGTCTCAGAAAACTGGGTCTTGTTACACAGTTTCAAGCTGTAGAATATGGTTATTCCTTGTGTCAGTTTTTCCATTTCAATATTGGCACCAGGATGAAGTGGAGATGGAAGTCATTTTGTAGAAATACATGGCTAGCATGCAGGAAGCTACGGGTTTAGTCCCCAGCACCCCATAAGTTAGGCAGTGAATGGCCACAACCCCAGGAGACAGAGGCAGGAAGATGAGAGGTGCAGGGCCATTGTTATTTCCATAGTGAGTTTGAGGAAAACCTGGGCTACAGGAGACCCTGTTTCTAAAACCTAAAATCACACCAATCAAACAAACAAACAGAAACAGGAAAAAAGAAAAAAAGAAAAAAAGAAAAAAAAA
>NW_022196897.1:141961168-142004469 GCF_008632895.1 Mastomys coucha
TTTGAACTCGGGACCTTTGGAAGAGCAGTCAGTGCTCTTACCCGCTGAGCCATCTCGCCAGCCCGATAGGTTGCTTTTTAAGTTAATTTTTTTTAGAGAATTTCATAGGTCGCATTTATAGGTGTTATTTATATCATTTCTAACACCCTTCCCACTCCAGTTCCTCCCATATTCTCTCTTAAATTCATTACCTCTTCTGTAATTATTATTGCAACACACACATGCACACACACACACACACACACACACACACACACACACACATTACCAAGCCCATTTAGTGCTGCTCTTATGTATATATGCTTAGAGTTGACCCCATTGGCACATTTGTCTCTGAAGAAAATTGATTCTCCCTCTCTCGGCAGCAATCACTTTCCAGTAGCTCTTCATCTAGTGGTGGGGCCTTATGAAATTCCCCCATCCTGGTTATCATGCCTGGCGTTGATATGAAGGCTTTGTTTAGGTGACCATATTGCTGGCATTCCATAGATGAAGCATTTCCAGCTCCTCCACCCTTCCTGCTTCTTCTTCCCAATGTTTCCTAAGGTATTGGGGGTTGCACTGTAGATATAGAGAGGTCTCTGTGACCACCAGGGCCAGCACAGTGTAGATCTGAGGGAAGCAAGAAAGAAGTCTGGTTCAACACCACTCAGTAGTCAATATTGGTTCAAACTGTAGGGTCTGACACAGGGAAGTTTATATTAGGCATATTTAAGTACAGCATAATCTTGGAAAAAAATAGTCCTGTTGGTAATTAACTCAATCCCACCCATACAATAAAGCTTAAGGCATGACTACATTGAAACGCTTTGAAAAGTACATGTGACCCCTTTCATAAAGATGGGTCCTATAGGTTGACTACATGTGTAAAGGTCTGAGGTCATACAGATAGTGCAAAGGTCACTGGAAAGTACATGTCTTCCATAGATATAGGTTCTCTTGATTGAGAAACAGTGCTCAATAAGGGTCTAGGGAGAGTGGCTGAGATAAATAGAAGGGTCTGGGGGAATCAGGTATGATCCGGCCACAAAGAGGGCAGAGGTCACCAGGGTATAAACTCCATCCCATCTTTTCCCAGCCTTCTGGGTGGGAAATAGGGTATACATCACTTTCTTTGAAAGACGACACTGTGTTCAACAATCCTCCTTTCTGTAGTGCTTAGCTGTGAGCACAAGGACCTCATGCCTTCTACACAAATGTGCCAAATGGGGATGACAACTGTCACTTATTCTCTGCATTTTAGCCAGTCTGGAATTTCTGTATTAGCTGACTAAGGGAGCTCTCTTGATGAGGGGTGAGGGCTACACTTCCCTGCAGTCATAAGAATACGTATTTAGAATACGATTAGAAATCATATCGATTCAGGAAAATGATAGTAGTAGATTCTCCTCTAGGGTCTGGGGCCACTTCAGCCACAGATAGTTGGCCAGGTTCACCATCCCAGGCATGAATTTCCTATTGAGCAGGTCTTCAGTCTATTAGACAGCAGCTGGTAACTCTTGAGATAATGATGCCACATTGTACCACGTGGGTTGTCTTACCAGGCTGGTCAGTATTGTGGTTGATAGGCTTTGCAGCTGGATAGAGCTATTGATTGCTTTTCCCCTTGCCTTGAATAGTGGCTGTGATACTCTGAGAGCTAGTCCTCAGAGAGGAGGCTTCTGGGAGTTACAGCTCGATTCCACCAAGTTCTGCATCTTAAACAGATGGTGTTTCCAGCAAGTTCTGGAAGGCAACCTAGGACAAAGGCAATAGCTTATTGCAGTGGCTTGAATGAGAAATGTCCTCATTCCCAAGGTTTAATCAATTGGTACCCAGTTGGTAGCACTGTTTGGGGAGCCTTAGGAAGTGTGTGTGGCCTTGTTGGAAGAAGAATGTCACTGAAGGTGAGCTTTGAGGGTCTGAAGGCTAGAGCTATTTCCAGTTTGTTCTACTTTTTGTGTTTGCTGTTCAAGGTAAGAGCTTTCCATGCACCGCTGAAGCTGCCATGCTTGCTGCTTGCTGTCAGCCGTGCCTCATTGCCACGATGTCTCTTATCTTTCTGGTACTTTAAGACCAAATCAATTAATTTTCTGTAAGTATTCTTGACCTTGGTGTCTTATCACAGTAAGAAAAAAGTAACAGATGTGTCTATATTTAGTGTGTAACCTGAAATCCCACAGAATCAGGAAGATAGAAAGGGGGGAGCTCTAGAGAGAGATAATAGGACATGGGTGCTCTAAAGTGGAAAAGGAGAGAAACAGGAGGGGGTTCGAACTGGGGGATGAGGGTAATACAGAAGGAGGAAAGAGAGAAATTACACTAATGAAGTATGAAAAAATCGTAGGGAAAAACATTTTACAAGCTTAATTAATAACATATATTAATAACACAGCATTATATTAACACATTATAATAACACATATGTTGATAACACTGCATTTGAGAAGCAGAGGCAGGTGGATCTGTCTGAGTTCAAGGCCAGCCTGGTCTACATAGCAGGTTCCAGGCCAGCCAGAGCTACACAGAAAGTCTTGTCTTGAATCCACCCCCTTCAAAAAGAAGTGTACATGCCGGGTGGTGGTGGTGCACACCTTTAATCCCAGCACTTGGGAGGCAGAGGCAGGCGGGTTTCTGAGTTTGAGGCCAGCCTGGTCTACAGAGTGAGTTCCAGGATAGCCAGAGCTACAAGGAGAAACCCTGTCTCGAAAAACCAAAAAAAAAAAAAAGTGTACTATATATTGTGAATATATCATGTGTCTCTCTGTGTGTGTGTGTGCGTGTAAGAGAGAGAAAGAGAGAGAAAGAGAGAGAGAGAGAGAGAGAGAGAGAGAGAGAGAGAGAGAGAAACATGGTTGAAAATGCTCCTTTCAAGAGCCAAAGACTACCAAAATCTCTAGTGCCAGGCATGGAAAACCTTCCTTTGTATTGTTGATTAAGGAGGGCCAAGGTTGTTTTTTTTTTTTAAGACTTATTTCTTTTTACATTGATGTTCTGCCTGCATGTCTGTGAGAGGGTATCAGATCCTCAGGAACTGTAACAGAGAGTTGTGAGCTGCCATGTGGATGCTGGGAATTGAACTCGGTCCTCAGGACAGTGCTCTGAACCACTGAGCCATCTCTCCTGCTCAGGTTGTTCTCTTTTCAGGTTAGATCAGGTTAGGTGTCAAGGAGCTGAAATGCTGAGGAGGCTTCACTGTCCTCTGTGGAGAAACTGCAATCCAGTGGAATTTTCAAACAGCACACTGGGCAGGGTCAGATGGGGACTGACAGGCTTAGATCAGAATTCTTGGCCTTTCGGCTTTACTTTCCTCTGGGCTCTGTTTCTAATGAAACAGTAATGTCACCTCTCTAGAGCCTGGTACAATACAAGAACCTCCTCTGGGCTGGGACACTGCTGAGCAGAAAAGACGATCTTTATATCCCAGCCTCTAAGAACTGCCACTTCCACAAGCTGGTGAGCATTCTAAGTAAGATGTGATGAGACAAGAAAAATACCGGGTGGGTGCAGGATTTTGGAATTCTGTTTTTGTCATTGTGTGGTTTATATAGCTCTATCTGTCCTGGAGCTCTTTATGGAAACTAGACTGGCCTTGAACTCAGAAATCAGAGATCCTCCTATTTCGGCCTCAATAGTGTTAGGATTAAAGAAGTGTGCTACCACCATGCTGGGTCAGGATTCCTAAATTCTAATGTGTTGCGCAACATCATCTCAGAGAAATAAGTCCTTTTTCCTCTGGACCAGATAGACTCCCTGTGTAAATCTTGCAGGCTGCACTACATTGCTGCTGTTCCTGGCGTGGACATTAATTAGGTACAAGCATATAGTTATACGAAATGTACGTTCTAGGATGGCAAGATGGCCCAGCAGGTGAAGGCACTTGCTGCCAAGCTTGAAGGCTTCAAGCTTGATTCCAAGGTCCATCATGGTGAAGAGAGAATCACTCAGCTGGGAGTTGTGGTACATGCCTTTACCTCGGAGCTTGGGAGGTGGAAGCAGGCTGGTGCTGAGCTCCTGCGCTCCAGACCAGCTTTGGTTCCATAGTGAGACTCTGTTTTCAAAGTGAATAGCAGGGACAATTAAACCATAATAAATGTTTTAGTGTGTTGAATGATGCTCTGTTCCTTTCTAATATTTACTATATTTACTGCTTCCCTTAAATACCTGGGCACTTACCATAGGCTAGACCTCTCTAGGTACTGCAGGATACAGAAGTGAACAGAACCCAGTGGACATTGTAGCTGGTCATGATAGACATAATGAAATGCCTGTAGTCTCAGCACTTGGGAGATTGAATCAGAAATATGGTCCTGATTTGGGACCATCCTGGGCAACATTTCCAGTACCAGGCAAACAAGAGAATCATAGCAAAATCTGTCTAAACTACATAGAAGATTGGGGCAATGTCACAATAAAATGTCTGTGTGGAAGCCTGAGGATCCAGTGCAGATTCCCCAGTCCTGTAGGTAAAAAGCTACAGGCCAGAGCTCGGGGGACTGTAATCCCAACTCTGAAGAGGTAGAGACAGCAGAATCCCTAGGACTCGTTGGTTAGCTCTCTAGCCAAACCTGTAAGAGACGGTGACTCAGAAAACAAAGTGAACGGGTTGAGATGGCCCAGTGGATAAATCTCACGCTTGCTGCCTAAGCACAAGGACCTGGTTGTAAACCCCCAAATCCACATAAACAAAGGGTGCTGTAGTGCATGCCTGTAACTAGAGCTCTGTGGGAGCAGAGACAAGTGGGACCATGGAGTCTTCCAGGCCCTAGTCTAATGGTTCTCAAACTGTGGCTTGTGACCCCCCTTTGGCCAACTTCTATCTCCAAAACTATTTACGATTCATTACAGTAACAAAATTACAGTTTTTAAAAAGACTTATTTATTTTATGTATTAAGTACACAGTTGCTCTCTTCAGACACTCCAGAAGAGGGCATCGGATCCCATTACAGACGATTGTGAGCCACTTAGTGGCTGCTGGGAATTGAACTCAGGACCTCTAGAAGACCAGTCAGTGCACTTAGCCGCTGAGCCATCTCTCCAGCCCAACAAAAATAGTTATGAAATAACCATGAAAGTAATTTTTTGATTGGAGGTCACCCAACATGAGGAACTGTATTAAAAGGTCGCAGCACCTTTTAATTACGTCGCTGGGGCCTAGTTGAAAAGAACAACAGTGAGCCCTATGTTCAGAGAGACTCTATCTTAAGCTAAGGTGGAGAGCAGCAGACATCAACTATCAACTCCTGGACACACACACACACACACACACACACACACACACACACACACACACACACAGAGAGAGAGAGAGAGAAAGCCAGTCCAGGACAGCCAGGGTTACATAGAGAAACCCTGTCTCGGAAAAAAAAAAAAAAAAAGTCAGCAAAGAGGCGTGGGCTTCTTGTCTCCCAATGACGTCACAGGCGCTCTGTGACCTGGCTCCTCTGTGACAGTGGCCAGAGCACAGCAGCAGGAGGGTCGCAGACACGAAGGCTGAGTCTCCAGGCGCGCCGCCCAGCGCTCACACAGAGTCCTTACCCCGCAGCTAAAGGAGGGCCGAGGGCTTTGGTTGCAGCGACTTTGGCTTCCCAGAGGGGTAGCCCGGGTCAAGATGCGGCGGAGCCACCGTCCAAGCTCGACCGCATCCTCTCACAATCTCACCGCCAACTTCTTCAGCGAGAACAGCAACAGTTCCCACAGCGCGACTTCTGAGGACAGCAATGGCCAGGGGTCCCCTGGGCCGGAGCTCGGGGAGTCCGAGGGCAGAATGTCCCGGGGCTCCAGCTGTGGTGAGCCCGCCTTAAGCCCTGGAGTGCTCCGAGGAAACACACGGGCGCCTCGGAGCCACAACGGGCAGACCGTTTTGTGCGCCGCAACTGTGAGGGGCGGGGCTTCGGGTACGGGCGGGGTCGAACCCGGGGGCGAGAGGGCGGGGCGGGCTCGCGGGGCGGGGCTGGGTGCAGAACCGACCAGGCGCCTGAGGGGGTCGTGCTCAACCCGTGTGTCCCTCAGGGGCGAGCTCAGTGCCTTGGCGGGTCCCGGGAGGGGGTGGAGGAAATCCTGTGCTTGGGCGTGGCTGAGGAGGTGTCTCAGGGCCCACGTGAGTGGCAGCCTGGACCCCGGTCCACCCCGGCCCGGACTCAGACTGGGGTGGTTTCTACCGACTGAGACACTACAGCTCCGGGTCTGGGGGTGCGCGGGGAGTGTGCCATGGGGGTGCGGCAGGACCCAGGGCCTGTTTGAGGGGCTGCCCAGCTGTTTGGCATGAGGGTCAGGAGCCTGCACCCGAGCCCCGAGGGCAAGAGCGGGCCTGCGGTGCACAAAACCTCAATGGAGTCCTGGGCTCTCACAGAACCATCTGGATCTTCTGTAGTCTTGGAGGAACAACTCAGCCTTCTCCCGATCCTGGATCTGAGGCAGGAGATGCCTCCCCCACGGGTGTCCAAGAGCTTCCTGAGTACGAGCCTGGCAAGCCCCCCCCCTTTTCCCCCTCACCTCAGCACTCGGAACCCCAGTTCTGCTCGAGTCTGGATCCGAGAATCCAACCCAGATCCCCTTTGACCTATGCTCAAAGACCTCCGACCCCCTCCCCGTCCCCAGAGCCCGTGTCCTGGTGTCCAGCCTCAGCTCCTTTCCCCAACCTACCTTTAACTTCTGAGCTCCAGTCCCCAACCCGGTTTCCCTTGAGCCCTTCTGAACCTGCACTACCTCACCTTCCTGGATCACCCTCTGAGCTGCTTCTCCTGTTTCCTTCCCTAGGCCTCCTCTTTAAGGTACTAAGTGTGTTATTATCCCTGGCAGTGGACGGGCTAGTCTGTGTGTACAGGTCAGAGGGAGTGGCAGGGCTCAGGGGAGGGCAGCCAGGCTGGGCCCCACCAAAGCTAGAGGGATCCAGATCTGGTTGGGTTAGTGTTCCCAGAAACTGGAAGGATCTAGAATCCTGAAGTCGGGGCTTGAGTGGATTAGGGCCTCTAGGCATCAGTTTCCACCTTGCTTCTTTAGGGAAATCTGCTCCATCCGCTTCCTGTTCACAGCCTTGTCACTCATGAGCATCTTTCTGGCAGGTGAGGAGCATCGATTCCCTGGGGCCCCAGCTCTGCAGCTTTGCAGTCAAGTCCAGCTCCCCTGGCCTCGGTGGACTACATCCCATTCTAGTGACCCCCGACTTGGTCTCTCTCCCACATGCTCCTGCAGCCCTAGCTTTCACTCCAACTCCTTGCTTTCTTCCTTGTCCTCTTACATCCGAGGACACCTTTCCCCTTTTTCTTTCTCTAGCACTCTGGTGGGGGCTCCTGTACCTGATCCCACCTTTGGAGAATGTGAGTTGGGGAGACCTATGTCCCCAGGGGGCGTAGAGGTTGTGTGTATGTGGGGGGCATCCCTGGACTGCTGGGAGGAGGCAGTGTAGGAAGCACTGAGCATGATCCCCATGGGCCATCCAAGAATGGTAGGGAAGTGCTGACTCGGGAGAAGGGTACTTACTAGTCACTTCCTCCACAGGAACCTAAGGAGATGCTGACTCTAAGGTGACAGGGCACCTGGAGTGGGACTGGGACTGGGCAACGCTGACAATGCCTCTCTGGGTGCTTTCTGAGAGGAATGCACATGGTACCTACACATGTGCTAACCCATAGTACCTACCTCTCATCTCCAGCCAATACCACCACCGTGTGCACTCCCAGCACCAGCAACTGCAGCAGCTCCAGATAGAACTAAATAAACTCCGCAAGGAAGTGTCCAGTATTCGTGCAGCCCACAGTGAGGCAAGTCCCATGCCCAGTTGGGAGGCTCAGAGATCTAGCTAGCTGTGTTCACTTGGAAGGCTGCTTTGGAGCTCCCTCATCCTGGGTCCCACTGTGGGGAATCTTTCTCAAGGCCTTTAAGTTCCTACATCAGAGTGTGGAGTTACTGAGAAGACGGTCTACCTGTAAACTAGCTCACAATCCTCCTGGTCTACCCCCTTTGCCTTTTTAGAGTGTGGCGAAGTTCGTATTCCAGAAGCTGAATGAGGACTTCGTACGCAAACCGGACTATGCATTGAGCTCTGTGGGTAAGACACTGATGTGTGGGAGAGACCAGTCATAGACAGCCATTCTACCGTACTGATGAGAAGTCCTTGTCAGAGCCCCTGAAAGTGACTTGTGCCTGTTCCAGGAGCCTCCATCGACCTGGAGAAGACATCCAATGACTACGAGGACAGGAACACTGCTTACTTCTGGAACCGCTGGAGCTTCTGGAGCTATGCCCGCCCACCCTCTGTCATATTGGAGGTGGGCCTGGAGCCAGAGTGCTTGGGGACAGTGCCAAGGGGCAAGAGCTGGGGTAAGAACAGGAGTCAGCCTGGTGCAGGGAGGAGTGGAGCCGAGGTCATTTTGGCTTCAGGAGGCACCCCACTAGAAGCAGACTGATGCAGTGTGGTGGGGCTCGAGCCAGGCAGATCCTAGAGTTAAAGTGAAGAGAATGGTAAAACGCTGGGGGACACAGCATTGTCTCATCTGGCTAGGCAAGAACTGGGGCAGAAGGCAGAGTTCTGGGCTGAGTTGCAGTCCTAGGACTGGGCTTCTGGGTTTGTCTTACGTTCTGATGGTCTGCCAAAACCCCTGCAGCCAGATGTATTCCCTGGAAACTGCTGGGCTTTTGAAGGTGACCAAGGCCAGGTGGTGATCCGACTGCCAGGTCATGTGCATTTAAGTGACATCACCCTGCAGCATCCTCCACCCGCAGTGGCACACACCGGAGGCGCCAGCAGTGCACCTCGGGACTTTGCAGTCTTTGTGAGTAGGGCTGAGGCCTGGAGGTTGGGGAGTTGACTAGGGAACACTAGGCAGTGGTGTTTGCTTATGTATAAACTGGACATACTTCCCTCTGCCTCACAGGCTGCTCTAGGTTTATAAATGAACATAACCATATGCAGATATTAGGTATGGCTTGCCAAACTCTATACATATTATTTTATTGTATCTACAAGACCTATGAAGTACAACGAGCGATTACAAGCTCAGTCACACTACTTAAAAAAAAAAGAAACTTCTATTTTTTTTTTTTTTTAAAAAATGTAAGAGTGTTTTTGCCTGTATGTACACTGCATGCATGCTCAGTGCCCCAGGAAGTCGGGTGCTACTCTGGGAACTGGAGTTAAGAACAGTTATGAGCCACCATGGGGGTGCTGGGAACCCAACCAGGGTCCTCTGTAAGAGCAGTCTTTCTGGCCCTGCTAACAACTTTCTAGTGCCTGGTTTGTGTGCCTAAGATAGGCTCACTCTATGCAGGTTGACTTAAACTTAACAATCTTGAATTAGCATTGCTGATTCTAGGACATGCTGGCTATTACTGGTTTCTTTAAGCCTATGTTCCAAACTACACACCCTGCCATGAGAACCTAAGCCAGAGCATGGGAGGTTACTGCTTTCTCTACTCTCCCTGTGTCTCATTGTTCTCACACACACTTCATCTACCAGGGCCTCCAAGCCGATGACAAGACTGAAGTGTTCTTGGGAAAATTCATCTTTGATGTGCAGAAATCTGAAATCCAGACTTTCCACCTCCAGGTATGTTTATCTCTGGGGGTGACAGGGCAGGATGGGAAGGACAATCTTGACAGAGCAGTTACTGGCGTGATCCATTTGTCTCCCCAGAATGACCCTCCATCTGCCTTCCCCAAGGTGAAGATTCAGATTCTAAGCAACTGGGGCCATCCACGCTTCACATGCTTATATCGAGTCCGTGCCCATGGTGTGCGGACCTCAGAATGGACAGATGATAATGCCACAGAGGTCACAGGGGGACCCCATTAAAAATGCTGATGGTTGGAGTAGACTCGAGATTTGTGCTAAAGAAAGTGCATCGGTGTTGGGAGTGCATCTTTTGGGGAATGCCCCTGCGGCCTGTGGTATAGCAGTGTGACAGGAGATTCCCCTCAACCCATCCCCTCTGCCCGGGGAAGTCCAGAGTCATATAGGGCAATTGTTTATAGGGTCTACCATATGCAAGAGAAGGTGCTGTGGGCACCCTACAGTGTAAACAACACAAATTGATCCTCAACACAGAGAAGGAAACTTGCTTCAGTCAAGTACCAGTCTAAAATACCACCAGAATGGGTCTTCCTCAAGAGGTCTTCTCCTTCAGCTGGAGAACTGCCAGGCAGCTGAAGGCATACTTGTGTTCACTTCTTAACCCCAGTTCCTGGAAATGCCCTCAGTTCTTTCTAAGTACAGAGTTCCTAAGGGTAGAAAGGAGGGACTGAGCAAGAGCAGGTGGCTCAGTGGTTAAGAGCACTGGCTGCTCTTCCAGAGGACCTGAGTTTACTTCACAGCACTAACATGGTGGCTCACAACCACCTGGGTCTCTAGTTCTAGGGAATCTGATGCCCCCTCTCACCTCTCAGGCACTAGGCATCCATGTGGTACATTAAAAAAAAAAAAAGGAAAATATCTAAACACATAAAAATCTTGGGCTGGTGAGACGTCCTGTCTCAGCACTGACAGGCCACTAAGCCTGACAACCAGAATTTAATCCCTTCGACCCACGTGGTGGAAGAAGAGAACCAACTCCATTAAAGTTGTCCTCTGACTTCCACGCACTGTGGCTCTTACACAAAATAATTTAAATGTGATAAAAAAAAAATTAAAGGGTCATTAAGATGACTCAAGTGGGCTAAAGGGGCTTGCTGCCAAGTCTTAATGGCCTGAGTTCAATCTCTGTCTGGTTCAATACAACAGATAGCGAACTCCCACAGATCGTCTTCTGACCTCCATGTATACAGTGGCACACATACAAAATAAATGTGGCATACATACAAAATAAATGTGGGAACTGATGTTTAAACTAAGATTAAACAGAACTAAAGTCTGGCATGGCGATACCCAGATGCCTGAACTTCTGGCATCGAAAGCAGAGGTAGGATTTCTGCAAGGTTGAAGCCAGGAGAGTCTCCAAAAACAGATAAAAGAAATAGAACCAAAGGCAGGACACACCATTAATCACAGCACTTGGGAGGCAGAGGCAGGTAGATTCTGCCACCCTGTTCTACAGAGTAAAACCCTGTCTCCAAAAATAGAGAAGGAAAAAAAAAATAAAATAAAAAAAGAACTAATGCTGGCAGGGTAGCCCAGTGATGTGCTGGCAGTGCACAAATTTGCCTAGTGTGTAAGGGTCCATGGTCCTATAGCTGGAGAGATGACTTAGTGGTTAAGAGCACACGCTACTCTTTCAGAGGACCAGGATACAATTCCCAGCCCCTACATGGCAGCTCACACTGTAACTCCAGTTCCAAGGGATCTGACACCCTCACACAGACATGCATGCAAGCAAAACACCAATGCCAGAAAATACAAGTAAACAAAAAGTCCACAGTCCTGATTTCAGTTCTCAGTACACACACACAAAGGGCAGTTTAGCCACAGGAAACAAACTTTAAGACTTTCCATACATTTTTTTTTACACCCCTTCTAAGACTGGCCTAGAATTCCCTATGTAGTCCAGGTTAGTAAAGCTGAAGGTAGTATTCCTGTCTCAGCCACTTGAGTGCCAGGACTGCAGACATGAACCTTGCTTGGCTTCTGTTCATACTTTAAATGCATCTATGACTGTGCATACCATTGCTAGAGTGGCGATCAGAGGACAACTCTCTGGAGTTAATTCTCCCCTCCTGCCTTTACATGGCTCCTATGAGGAGAATTCAGGTTGTTAGGCTTATACAACAAACCCTATACCCAGTGAGCAACTTGCAAAGTTCTCTTTATGCTTTTGTAGCTCTGGCTAAGGGTTCTTCTGGTAATAGTAAGAAATAGATAGGAAGAGATTGAAAGAGATAAGAAGAGATAGGCTAGCCATACTGTACCTTACCCACGTGGGAAGATAAATATTAGACAACACAAGTTCTGGTCACTCAGTCATCTTGAATTTAATTCATCCCCTTTGTTCCCCCAACAGATAAAATACCTGGGGCAAAAACCCTTCCCCCAAAATACGTCAGTGTAACAGTCTAATCAGTCAGTGACTTCCTTGTTACTCTGTGGGGGTGGAGCTTCTGAATGTAACCAGAACCAGGTTTCGCTCAACAGGCGGGGCCAAAGTGGTTGTTGTTTACTGTCCGGGCTTTGGGGAGGGAGTCCACAGGCTATCTTCTCCCTATGTGGTAGAAGATGCCCCTAAATACATTCAAAGATAAGCTACATGGTAGAGCCCTAGACACAATCCCCATCACCAAACAAAAAACAAAAAGGCAGCCACTGAGGTGAATATATTATTATTATTACTGATATATGGATACATTTTTAAAAGGTTAGCATATATAAAAAATAAATTTGCATATCAAGTATAAAAATATGAAACAGTAACAGCTGAGGGGAAAATATTTTCAACATGTCAAGAACAGAATAAAAGCTCTAACATACAGCTTATGAACAGGTTACTGAGAAACAAGGAAATGTGTATGAAGTAATACAGAGATGAAAACTAGAGATGAGATCTGGGGGAGGAAAGTGAGCACAGGTTATCAGATGGGATGAGTCAGACCAGACCCCTCTACAGAAGGCAACCTTTAACAGCTGCTAACATTCTAAATAGCACCTGCGAGCTCTCATTTCCACACTGAAAAACCAATTCCTCAAAAATGTATGTAAACACAGAAAACGAATCTCTGTAAGGAAGGCAATTACTAAACTCTGGTTCATTCTTACAAAAGAATAGATATGAAAAGTCGAGGAGGCAGTCTGGTGGATAAGGCATCCAAAGAGATGCAAATCAGATTCAAACAGCATGCTTACATAGAATACTGATATCTGAAACAATGTTTCATTAAATTAGAAAGCGAATTTTAAAATTCCTCTCTGCCTCCTGGGAGCTGGGGTTCACACTGTGCCTGCCCTCAACCCCACCACGACTGAGATGAGCAGGTTGTGTGAAATTTTAACTCTGTATTTAGGAGCTCCCTTTCCCCCACCCTGCAAACAAAACCAGTTTTTCTAAACCAGGCACTAAGTTAACTGTAGTTCCAGCTACTCCAGGACCTTGAGTCCAAAGAGTTTAAAGGCAGTCTAGGCAAAGTGGTTAGGATGTGTCCTATAAAGTTTTCCCAAAATGAATATGCATGTTAAATCTAAATATAAAAAAGCTATTAAATTGTTGAGCTGTTAAAGGTCAACTACAGTTGAGGCATGCTTATAATCCTAGCACTTGGGAAGTTGGAGTAGGAAGAGCAGGAATTCAAGTAGGTAACACAATATAGGGCTTCCTGGGCTACATGAGATTGTGTATTAAAAAAGCAAATAAAAAAATCAGGACTATAATCCAGGCATGGTAGCACATACCTGTAATTCTAGCATTTATGAGGTCGCGGCAGGATGGTAAACTGCAGGCCAGTATGAGCTGCACAAATGTTCCCAAGAAACAGAGGGACAAAGCCAGCACAGGAAGTCTAACAGCCTTCACTCTGCTCTAAACATCATTCTCTCCCATTTGCTACCTCTTTTAAGGCAGCACCTTCCATCTTGTTCACGGTCCAGCTCAGCTTGCCCCAGAGGGAAAGACGGCCACATGCTTACTTTACGTGAAACTTTGTCTTTTTAAATTTTGTGACTGGAGTGAATAGACTCAGTTTGCTTGAATGGGGTTATCAGACCAAAGGGATCTTTTACTCAACAAGCCCAATGTCGCAGTCTATAATTTTGAGAAAAGGGGGTGATGTCTTTACTAGTCTGTCTTTTCTGAATGAGAGAGCGCCAGGCAGGCAGGCGTGTTAAAGAGCAGCAACAGCAGAAGCACATATAAAAAGATCAAGTATGAAGTGGAAAGAATATGCAGCACGGTTGGTCCATGCCCAGAGGATGGAGCAGGCTGAAGCCTGAGGACTGATTGGAGCCTACTCTTCCAAGGGAACCTATGCCTGCGGGGCCTGTGCGGGGCCTTTGGCTGGGGTTGCAGGGGCTTTTAACGGGGCCCAGCCTTGGGCTTTGAAGTAGGAAATCATCTGAGTGGGCACTTCTGCAAGTACAGTCTGTGCAAGTGTCTCCCGTGGAGCCTGCCAGAAGAAAGGCGAGATCAGTGAGGGCCTCTAAGTTTCCCACACACCGATTAAAAAGGCTTTATCCATTGGCCCTCAACCCCATTCCCACCCTTCCCCACTCACATTCTGAAATCGTCGATAAGGCACAAACTGCACTATGTCTCGGGCAGCTGCTTCTCCAGAGCGTGTACGAAGTGGGCCACCATCAGCATCCAGCTGCTCCATGACCTCAAAGTCAGCACCACCCACACCCACAATGATCACGGACATGGGCAGCTTTGAGGCTTCCACCACAGCCTTACATGTGGCCTCCACATCTGTCACAGCGCCGTCAGTCAAAAGCAACAGTACGAAGTATTGCTAGAGACAAGTCCATTCATATACTAAGGCAGATTGTCTTTCCCACCCCCCTCCCAACAAACCAGGTGCACATTCCCTCTGCCAAAAGCCCCTCTACACAGTCCCTGCCAGCTCAGCTCACTGCTGAGCACAGCTCTTACCGAGGCCATCCTCTGCTGTGCAGCCTGGGCTGCAAACCTGGCCACATGGTTGATGATGGGTGCAAAGTTGGTGGGGCCATAGAGACGAACCCGGGGCAGTGCTTGACGGTACGCGTCTACGATACCCTGAATGCCTACAGAGGAAAGCAGAAAATATTTAGACCTTAGACCTCATAAAATTAAGTTAGACCTAAAATCAGCCCATCTTAGCTCAGAAATTTTAGAAACTTGGATATGTCTCACACTTGTCCCTCAGGATACAAGTCTATCCAACAAATGAAATTAAGGGGTGGATGAGATAGGACTTGCTATAAATACTCTTGAATTAAAGCCCAGAATAAGAGCTAGTTGCTGAGCTGGGGATTGGTTGAGCCTGGTTATCTCAGTCCTTTGGAAGCTGAAGAGGGTTGCTGTGAGTATCAGGAGAGCCTGGCATACAGGAAGACTCTTTAAAAAGCAAATATGGCCGGTCAGTGAGATGGCTCAGCAGGTAAGGCGCTTGCTGCACAAGCTCAGAGACCTGAGCTCCATCCACAGACCTTGTAAAGATGGAGGGAGAGAACTGGCCCCAAAGATCCACCTGCCTTGGCCTCCCAAATGCTGGGATTAAAGGAGTGAACCACCATGCTAGGCCTGGCTCACAAGTTTAAGCCTAGCATATAAAGTTCTAGGCCATCCCAGCCAGGGTACACTGAAAGACTGTCTCAAAAAGGGAAAAAAATGTTTTGGCAGACTAAGGAGACAGAATTTGGAGTTAAATACATATGCATATATATATATGTAATGTATGTGTTGGTTATAAAAGAAAGGGGACTATGTGGGGCAGGAAAGGTCTTAAAGAGAGGGGCCCACAGGTGAGTTCATGGAATACGTGATATGAAGCAGACTGGGTCCTATTGGGCAAGGGGACCAGCAAAAGGTGGATGAGGAGAAGTTAGAGGTGAAATAAGCAGAGTGTGGTGATATACATGTATGCAAATAGCACATGCCTAGCATGTATGCAAATAGCACATGCCTAGCATGTATGCAAACAGAACAAGCAGCAGGAGATGGAGACAGGAAGTACAGCAGTTTGCTAGTGTGAGCTACAAGACTGACTCAAAACATATGCAAAAGAAAGGGAAAGTCATCATAAAATCATTATGCCAACCCACAAATAATGAAAGTAATAAGTAAGAGGCTGTGATGAAGCTCTGTGGTGAAGTACAATGCCTCACACACACAAGGCCTAAGCTGAATCCCCAGGAACAAAATTATTTAAAAAATGTCCTGGATTTTAGGAAACACACTTATTGTGTTTTAAGTATTGTGTTTAAGTATTGTGTTTAAGTATTGAGGGTAAAGGGCAATGTGAACGATACTGGGTACAACATTGATGGAAGCCAACCTATTCTCTATAAAATTATCAGATACTTCAGGAAAAAGGACTTACACGAAAGAAAATCAGAGCCAGCAATTTTTAAGGCAATTGCCACCAAACTGAGTTCTATCCCTGGGGACCACATGGTAAAAAGAGAGGACTTCCAGAAAGTCATGCCATAATGCACAAACACATATGCAATGATATATATAGTTTAACTTTTAAAAAACGTAACCCTCCACACAAATACCCTGACCATGCAGTTCCAATGATTCTAGAATTCCTATGACTATTGTAACTTTTTTCTTTTTTTCTTTTTTTTTTTTTTCCAAAACAGGGTTTTTCTGGATCGCCCAGGCTGGCCTTGAACTCAGAAATCCGCCTGTCTCTGTGTAACTTTTTTCTAACTTTGACGCTTTGTTTTAAGATACACTCATACTATGTAGCGTAGGCTAACCTTGAACTCTTAATTTTTCTTCCTTTATTAGGATTACATAAGCATCTAAACATAATTTTACATCAAAATACAAAGTGAAAAGAAAGTTTTAAAACCAAGGCCAAGTCCTCCAGTGGCATTCCAGTAGCTGCACTCTTACATTTGTGTGACTTAGGCAGGAAGGGCTGGCTACCTGGTGTTCAAAGCCAGTTTTGGTTAAATAGTGAGTTCTATACCAGTCTGGCCAAGAGTGAGATCTGTCAAAAAGTGAAAGGTGGTGGAAAACGTGGCTAAGAGCCTGAGCTGCTCTCTCAGAGGACCTGAGTTCGGTTCCTAACACTCCTGCCAGAGGCTCACAACCATCTGTAACCTGTAATCTGTAATCAGGAACCTGATGCCTGTGGCCTCTGTACTCATACATACACACAGAGAGACACACATACAAATTAAAAAGAATAAAATAAAGATCAAAGTCAGGTGAGATCTGTTTTCACTTTAACTTGGCACCACGTGGAAGTGCTAGGAAGCCACAAATCTTGGGTCTTTACCAAAAAAGCTTGGGGAAGTCACACAGAACACCCACCTGCACTGTGCAGTTCAGGGAGGGAGAGCTTACTCACATATGAAAAGCTCTGGATTCCAACCTTAGCACAATGGTCGCCTGCCCAGCCCTTTTCCATGATTTTATTTTGAGACAAATCTGCCCCAGCGGACCTTGAACTTTTGACTCCCTTGCCTCAGCCTGCCAAGAGGCTCTACCACTAGGCCCAGGAAATTTTAGCTTTATTTTGAAACCAAAACACACAGAGGTAAGCAACTTGGCACAAGACATTTCAGTAATAAAATGAATTTTTCTCCACTGGGCTAGCTCTAACCTCCATTCCTCTGCACAAAGGGGCTGGATCCTCCCTCCCAGTGGTCTGTATCCGCAAACACTCACTCCTCAGGTGTGGAAGTTCCACACTGGAGAGTGAAGGATTTACCTGCACAATACGGATTACTGGGATTGAAGTTCAAGGCAAACTCATGTGAGACCTGAGGGCAAAATGAAAAAGGAATGAACCAACTTAGGGTGCAACCCTCTCATATTAGCACATAGGGTCCAGGACTGGAATGCTGTAGCCTGAGTTATATAGTGAGCCAAACACGGCTGGGCAGGGAAGTGCACATTTTAAATTCCAACACAGAGGGGCATTAGGATCACTGTATACCAAGACCAGCTTCATCAAACAAACAAACCTCCCCCCCAAAAGAGATCCTTCCTGCATTCCCCCCCCTCCTTTAGCCTCTTGAACCACCCTCCAATACATACAGCTGCCCCCACAACTCCTCAAAGAGGGTCTCTGCAGACCAGGCTGGTCTTGAACTCAGAGAGACCCACTTACTGCTGCTTCCCAAGTGCTCGGATAAAGGCATGCGCCACCACACTCAAAGAGCTGGTTTGTCTGCCTGTATGTTTGCTTTGCTGTTTCAAGACAGGGTCTCATTATGTAACTCTGGCTGTCTTAGAACTCACTATGTAGACCAGGTTGGCCTCAAACTTATAGACATTGGCCTGCCTCTGCCTCCTGAGTGCTGGGATTAAAGGTGTGCATTACCATACCTGGCTAAGGTTTTATTTCTTCTTTATGTTGATGTGTGTGTGTGTGTGCATCCCCAAAGAGAATGCACTGGGTTCCTATCAGATCAGGAGTTATAGGTAGCTAACCTTCCTTCCTATGTGGGTGCTGGGAACTGAATTTTGGCTAATTTAGAGAAGAAGCAACTGCTAATGTAACTGCTGAGACATCTGAATAAGAACACCCCAGCCCTTTACAGGTCAAGAAAAAGGACGCTTTCAGGGTCCATGTGTAGCACAGCAGAGTGCATATTTAGCATGTTTAGGACCCTGGGTTCAAGCCCCCAAAATACAAAATCAAAACATGATATATGCCAGGATTCCAATAGGAGCTATTTAGCCCCGAGCTTGCGGTATTTATGCTTGCAAGAATGGATCTCTGGATCTCTCCTTGAAGCTGGGTGCCAAGTAATAAATACATTTACCACTGACTCTGGACTTAAGGCCCCTATACCAAAAAGAGAATAGAGGGAGGGAAGAAGAGTGCTTACCTGCCAATCAGGGGGCACCTGGGCTCCAAACCCAAATGCGGGAAACAGCTTGTCTCTGTGGGGGACAATGAATTGTAAAAGAGGCAGCAGGAGGATTGAGTCTAGAAGTGTATACAGGGAGTGGAGTGGCCTTAACCAGGGACTCACGAGTCATAGTCTTGAACCACGCTGCCCACACTCCACAGTGCTGTCAGATACTCGTTGACTCCTGTAGGGCTCAGATAATGCAGGGAGTCAGGTGAGGATGGGTCGCCATTGGAGCCAGTGAAGTCCACACCCACCTAGGAAGAGAGCAAGAATGGAGGTGAAGGATCTTCAGTCTAAGGCCTGTTCACCTGGCCCAGGAAGGCACTCCCAGTCACGTACAGTGAAGTTGATCTGGCAGCCGCCCATCACATAGTCCAGGAAGGAGTACTCTGTTTCCACCTGCAGATGAAACCAGGTTAGGAGAGGGCGGACAGGGGACTAGCATCATGGAGCTCAGAGCTCAGAGCTTGGGTCACCATCTTACCCGGCAAGTCTTGACACAGACGGTTCCAGAGTTCCTGTAGCTTTTCTTTCTCTGCTGCTTCTCAGGGTGGACACATTCAAACTCAGCCTGGTGAGGTGAAAAATTAAAGAAAGTAACCCACCACAGCATTAGCCCAGGACCTAAGGCACGCCCTCCAGACTTCCCTGTGGGTGGCAGCCTTGCAGGCCACCCAAGCACTACCAACAGTTGACACTTACCGGGACTGCTTGCAGTTGGGCCAAGGTGGTGTGGAAGGTACCAATGAGATCATGTGACCCGTCACTGTCATAGTCTGAACAGCGCACCTGAGAGAAGGCGTGTGTATAAAGGAGATGCATGACAGGCAAGGAGTCTCTTCCCAGGACCCTTTCCTCGATCCGTCTACGGTAAACTCCTCACCTGGATGGGTGTACTGAGGTCCCCACCGCAGAAATGCTGAAGAGAGACTGAGAAGCGCTTCCAGGTAGGGTTCAGGTTGTTCTTGACTACCTAAGGGTGGAGAGCAGAGAGCTCTGGTCAGGACCATGAAGAGCTCCCACCATCTCCACCCACCAACAGGCTTTTTCTCTCAGTTCCCAAACTGGCTAATCACAACCCCTGTAGCTTCCTTCTCTCCTCTGCCAATCGAACCAACGCTGCCAGGAGTCACCTCAGTTCTGTATGCCAGCTGCCACTTCCCATCACCTTGCCGGAAGAACTCTAAGAATGGATCAGATTTTCCTAGGAAGTCCTGCAAATGCCAAAGGGACCGAGTTATGACTAAGGCAGACAGCCATGGCAGCAGCCCTCTGTAATTCTTGAGCCCTTGGGGTCTCCTTCCAGACATACCTTCTTATCTAGGTTTCTGGCTTCCACCTCCATGGTGACTACACGGCTGTCCTTTAGCTCCTGAGCTGAGACCTAGGTAGAAGAGGGTGTCACCTCATGAATTATCTATTACACCAACAGCCTCCCCACCTGCCCAGGGTTTATTTCTTACTGTAATGGTTCCCCGGCCTGCAGGCTTCCCAGGCTTCAACATCAAGGGCAGAGTCAGCGACTGGCTGGATACAATCTGGGGCAAGTGAGGTAGCAGAGCTGTCAGCAGATGTCTCAGGCCGGGGGGAAGGGGGTGGGGTGGGGTGTGTGTGTCCTGCTTCACAGGGACATCGCTGTCACTGCTTACCTGACCTAGGGAACATTCAGCTCCCCCCAGGAAGTCATCGTCCCCCAGCTCCGGTGTCTTGTTGTCTATGTCGTAGATCCCGAAGCGTAGCTTCTGCACAGTCTCAAAGTGGTATTCTATCTGCAGAGTCTTGGAGAACGCAGGGCTTGAGCAATTGCGAACACGTTCAGTCCGGCAAAGCTGTGGCGACAAGTCACTAAACGTCAGTGACAAACCTCCCACCCCAAACATTATGCTACCTCCCTCGATAGCCATAACCTTTAAGGTCCATCTCACCTCAGCCCAGGCCCCTCCCACATCCTGTAAAAGGACACAGAGTGGGTCAGACTTGGAGCCAATGTCCTTGTCAATGAGATGGTCACAGGAAACGGACAGCTGAACCAAGGTCACACAATGGGCCATCTGCGGGGAAAAGACCTGGGTCAAGCATCAGGGTCTCCCTGCCATCTTTCACTGACTATAGTTACCAGCCTGGGAAAGCTACATACTTCACACCCCTGAATTCCAAGTAAGCTCAATAGCACCGGACGCAGTTGTGACACCAAACTCTGGCTCAAAATCAATCCTTACTCTGAATGTGGCCTTGACCACAGCAATGCCATCCCCACCTAGGGTTCCAGCCTTAGCTACTGCAGAGGGTAACTGATCTCACTCTGATCACTCACTGCTCCCCAATAGCCAACAATGATGCCCTCCAAACTCTGGGGCCTAAACCTTGCATGTTGAGCTCTGCCCCATCCACTGATTCTTCGAATCTCTACTCTGCTACTCAAGTGCACTCCTCACCATTTCCATGTCCAAGCCACGACTTATGTTGCCTAGCAACAGCAATAGCCTCTCCAGCTGGGCTCTTAACCTGTGCCATTCCTTACTTCCACTTCCCACCTCCACCTCACCAGGCCATCAATGTAACAACCAAATTAATCCTGGCAAAAATATCCATGCCAGGCATGGTGGCACAGCCCGAAATCACAGCACACAGGAAGCAGAAGCAGGACTAGTGTAAATGCAAGGCCACCCTAGGTAACATATAGAGTTGCAGGCTACCCATGGCTACAAAGTGAGATCCTGTCTCACCTGTAATTCTAGCTCTGGGGGAACAAAGGGAAGGAACAAGAGTTCAGGGCCAGCCTGAGCTACAAAGTGAGTATGAAGCCAGCCTGGGTTACATGAGATTCCAACTCAAAAGCAAACAAAAGGGCTTGAGAGATGGCCCAGCAGCTAAGAGAATGCTTTGCTCCTGCAGAAGACCTGAGTGCAATTCTCATCACCTACACAGGGTGACAACCTACGCTGGGTGACAACAGTCTACAACTCCAGCTCCAGGAGATCTGATGCCTCTGACTCACGCCTTTAGTCCACAGACATATATACATTAATTAAAAATAAAACAAGAGAACCTCCCTGATGAACCTCACACTCTGGACCATCACCTGTAGAAAATGCACAAGCCAGACAGAAGTCTAATGTATGATCTGAATTCCCAGGCCCTTCGAACACCATCTCCTGTCAGTTCTCTGACGAAATCATTCTGGCCTTCACCATTCCTCAAGCCCACCAGATTCATATTCCGAAGACCTGTAACACCCGGTACTCTTGTTTTTTGTTGTTTTGTTGTTTGGTTTGGTTTGGTTTTTTCGAGATAGGGTTTCTCTGTGTAGCCTTGGCTGTCCTGGAACTCACTCTGTAGACCAGGTTGGCCTCGAACTCAGAAATCCACCTGCCTCTGCCTCCCAAGTGCTGGGATTAAAGGTGTGCGCCACCACCACCCAGCAGGTACTCTTTGTTTTTAATCACCCACAAGATTGTCTCCTCTCTCATAAAGTTCATTTATCATCATGTCTGTTACACTGGCTAAGTCTTGCCTGCCACTCTGAAATTCTAACTCTAGCACCACTGACACATGGTGTCACATTATTAGCCCCAGTCAACCCCTTCTCCTCCCAGCCTACATCGACTTGCTTTGGTCCCTACCTTTCTTGTTGGTTGTTGAGTTTATGAAATGGGAATTGAATCAAGAGTCTTGTGCATGCCAGACAACCATCTGTCCTGAACTTCATCCCCAGCTTTAGACTCCCACCCAGATCAATCCTCATAATATTTGAGCCCCCTGCACAGACAAATAAGGAAAACCTCACTACTCATCATCCAAGAGTCTGTAGTAAACCTAAGGCAGATGTGTGTGTTCTCACTCCCACCCAGGAAGCCTCCTGCTTCCCCAGGATCCGATTCTATCTGGGCAAGAGAGGTCATGGTCTGGAGGCAGTCAGCAACCCAAGTCAACTGTGATCGGGAGACGCAGTGTTCTAAGGTGAGTCTACAAAAAGCATGCAGACTTTCAACCTTCCAGATGGCTGGCTCCCTTAGAGGTTCAACAGACCACAGCTTTTGCCCCATCATAACTGAATTCCAGGTCTGTCATCCCCTCATGTTCTCTGGGGCAGTGTTTGCTACTCTTTTCACTATGCTTTAACAGAGAGACCCAAAAACCTCAAGGCGACTCAAAGGTCCATCAGCTAGATGGGGCTGGACTCCCTAGCATACACACAAAGGAATACTGAGCATGGGCTCAACAGGTAGAACCATGTGTCCATACTACCTGAAAGCATTAGATTATAAGTCAGCAAGAGTGTATTCCATTTTTAGACATGTTACTTAGGTAAATATATATGCAACAGGTCTGAATACACACACACACACACACACACACACACACAGAGAGAGAGTAATATACTTGGGGAAACAGAAGCATGTCTATATTGCTTTGAGGGGTGTTGGAGAAACGAGATAAAATCAATAATTTCTTATGTTCTATACTACCCCCTTTTTATATTTTGAGACTTTGCAGCATCACTTTGCAGATGAGGATGACATTTGACCTTAGATTCTGGATCCTATGACCTCTCCCTACTAAGAGCTAGAGTTACAATCAGTATACTTCTACATTGTTTCAACATTATACTTTGCAGGGTCTTGTTAGCTTCCTACTCAACATTAACGCACACATTTAAACTATCAAGAACGATCAAGCTATAACACTTCTGGCCATAAAAGAAACCAATAAGGTTTCTTCATCTCAGTACGGCCTTACCTAGCCAACATCTAGTCTCTAATTTCAAATCCTATATACCTGCCCAATCCAATGACTCTTATAGTTAATACCAAACTCTCTAGCAAGCTACTTTGATCTCCCCAAGAGAGAATTTCTGCAGCATTGAGTAGTGGTGTGTTGTGTTAACCCTGAATTCTCTTCTTAGCCTGCCACCTTCCTTAGCTCCTTCAGCTGGGATGGGCAGAGTGTTAGAAGCATATCCTACCTAGTGACTACCTCGTCACCCACAGCTCTGGTCTGACACGATTCCCTTAGGAATTCTTGCCCAGCAGGATTTCATTATGTTTCAGTAACAGCAGTGGTTTCCTTTATCAGTCTTTTGTAACTACAGAGCCATTTCTGTGTTTATTAGCTAAATGAAGAGCAGATCGTGCCATTTCTGGTTAAAACCTTGGGATAGCTTCCCAGCATGATCAATATAAAACCCTAAGAGGTGGACAGGTGGCAGGGACCAGAGCTTAGCTTCCAGCTCCAAGGAATCCAATGTACTTTTCTAGTTTCCACAGGCACTGTAACCACATGCACAAACCCATGCACAGACATGTACAAGTACACAAAAGTTCACACACACACACCCCAAACCAAAAAAATAAATAAATAAAAAAAATCAAAGTTCTGTGGGGTAGGCAAGATGGCTTAGTGGGTAAAGTTACTTGCCATCACAGTACAGCTGGATCCCTGGGGCCCACACAACGGAAGGAGAGACCTGCAAATTATCTGACCATCACCTGGATTCCACATCTCCTCAATATCCCCCAAACTAAATGTAATTTTAAAAATTTAAAAATCCACTCCAATCCATAGCTACAAAATCTAACCCATGTATAAACAGTCACCCAGCCACCGACGTGTGTTCCCACTGGCCTGTTGTGAGTGACACCCACAGTATCAAGTCTGTTCTCCAGCTCAGCGTGCTTGTGTCACATCTTCTCCCATGGAGACCAAGCTATGTTAAGAACAGGAACCCCGTCTAGTTTGTATCTCTGGTACCTACTTATAACAGATACTCAGTAAATGAGTTAGTGCTGAAATTACAACTGTCTGACCCTCCTCTTCCATTTAAATGTGGGTTCCTTAGCACTAAGTATTCTCTAAATGCCCGGTACTAGTACTCAGTGTGGGAAGCTGGTGCTCATAGCTATTTGATGAACTATTGGAATGAATAACATCGGGCTCTTTTCATTTGAATGAATACCAATAAACCTTCCCTATCTTGTCCCTTGAACAACTGCGCTGACAAATTTTAATCCAGAGGACTAAGATGTAGTGAATGTTTGCCTAGTTACAGCCTGGGTTCAACCCTCAACACTAAAAATAAATGAAAACAAAAATATCAAACTATAAAATCTCAATCAAGACTCCTGTAATTTCATATCAATGAGAACCAACTTAGATAAATAGGCAAAAGATTCAAAGACACCCCATAAAACACAAGTATGAAATAAGCTAATGAAATGGCCCACGGCATAAGTGACCAGAGAAAGGCAAAATAAAACTAAACATAAGACCACCAAGGCCAAATTTTTGTCAAAGGATATATGAATCCTAAGAATCAGTAAAGCAATAAATGTGCCACCTTGGTAAACAGACGGGCCAAGTTGTCAGGAAGCCAAATATACACAGAGCCAAGTGTAATTCCCCTGGCCGATTTTAATCTAAATAAAAACATCATAGCTACCAAGCTATTTACAGAATGCTCACAGCAGCTTTATTCACCGGGAGACCAAAACACTCCATCAATAGGATGGAGTTATTTTTATAGAAAAAACAATCAGCAACTAAAAAGACTAATGAATTTTAAGGATAAACATATTGATTCAATTTATTAGGTTTAGAATTGGCAAAAACTAATTTCTGGTGTGCTCTCCCACAGGAAGAGGTAGGTGTTTACTGAGGAAGGCCGGAACTCTAGGGAAGGATGACCAGATTCCTTACTCAGGGTGGGCAAAGTGGGTGGGCCCACTGTGTACAAAGTAGCATATAGGGGTCAACTCTCAGTGAGTTAATATAACATTATGAAGTTGGCCTGGCTTCTAAATGTTACAGGTTCCTGTGAAAAAGTTCCTATTTGTGTTTTGTTTTCTTCTCACAGATTCCCTCTTTTATTTGGCCACTAGGAATCAAGTCTATAATCCCAGCATTTGGGAAGTAGAAGCTGGAGGAGCCACAAGACCCCGACTCAAGGATACAGAAACCAAATAAACCTGTAGTTTTCTTTTCTGTTATGCTAAATCAAACTCAGAGCCTTGTGCATGCTATGTAGGTGCTCTATCCCTAAGCTACCTCCCTAGTCCCCACCCGGACATGACTCATGGAGACCTTGCTGTCCTCGAGTACCACTTCGTCTTCATCTCAAGTGCTGGGATTGCAGCTGAAAACCATCACACCTACCTATGGCTAGTGTTCTACATTTTGAGGTAAGTTTCCCTTAAATTATCTGTATCTGTAGATTAATTTTTCAAGTCTTCCTTAAAATCTACTTCTAAGCTTATCCCCGCTTGGAAATCCATGATTAAAACTCCTGGTGCACTTGTGCCCACCTGTGATGACAACATGCCACTTGTTTTGAGCCATCCCTTCAGATGGCTTAGGTGGACCAATTCACTGTCCTGCCATCTCAGGCTCCAGAGAGCTGAGATCACAGCCTGTGCCCACCATGCACTGTCAACAGCTACGGACTAGATTTACCAAAACTCACTGTGCAGATAGAGGTTTTATTGCCACGAGGCTTTCATTTCAATTTTCTTGAATATTACAGTAAGGTGATTCAGTGAGAGAAAATCAACTTTCTCATTTAAGAGGTCTGGCTTATACTTATTAGATTTTTGTGTACAGAAGAATTCCTGCTCAATCAATTACAGGATGAGCCAATGACCTTCAGAAAAGACTCAAGAAATGACTTCAGAGTGACCTGGCCTAATGCTAAACCCATTACAGGAAAGGTGAGTTTCTGGCATATTCTGTTATTTCCTCTTTCTATTTGGGACTAGTACAGTTCCAGAGGAAATTAAAAAGGTTGAGTTCTAACCTGTTCTGTCTTGTTCATGGAGGTGGGGTGCTCATTCCTTTCCATTTTCCTTGTTTTTTTGCCTCTCGTCCCATAGCCAACCTCAGAGCTTTCTAAGCCTCATACTATGTCAGAATACAATTATACATATCATCTCTTAAAGCAGAGACTCAACCTCTGGGCATGGTGATGCAGGTCTCCAATCCCAACTGAGGCAGGACTGGAAGTTTGACTCAACCATGAATTTACATAATGAAAATGTGTCTTAAGCCAAATGAAAAACCCCATCTCATTTTTATAGTTTGCAATATCATACATAGAATGGAATCGAGTGAATATCTAACCTACATTCTGTGACCCCAGGTGGAGGAGAGGCAGGATTTGGATGTGGCCATATAGTTAAATGAAATTCAGGCGAGAACACAAATATCTGGACTCCTAAGTCCTCCTTAGAACTTTGTTTTTTTGGGACATCTCACCATGTGGCACTGGCTGGCCTACAACTTGCTACATGTAACATATTGGCCTAAAACTTGCAGAGAGTCACTTGCCTCTACCTCCCAAGGGCTGGGATTTAAAGGCATGCACCTTCATGCTTGGTCTAGAACTTTCTGAATTATAAAATCTCTTCTCCCCTGGAAAAAATTGTTTTTATATACACTATTTATCTAAAGGAGAGGACAAAAAGATGGACAGTGAACAGACACTAAATACTACTCCTACTTCTTCACAGCCATAAGATGCTACTGTACCAGATGGTGTCCTGCCCATAAAACTTAGGCAAAATAATTGTCTCAGACTCCTTGGCTTTCGGGGGGGGGGGGGATATGATTAGCTCTGAAGATTCATGTAGATAATATGTGCAGGGCTCTTAGATACCTAGGACCTGTGCTGGAATTATCAGCATGTTAGCCATCACCATCTTTTCAAGCTTCATACAAGCTCCCCCATAGCAGCACTCAACTTCTTTGGAGGCATCAAATTTAATCTACAATGGACAATTGTATTCCTTCCATGTTTCTCCCCAACCTTGGCTATTGAGAAACTCTTTGTAGCAGGGTCTCATGTAATGCCCTCCCACTTTCATGAAATCAAAGTTGGTCCTCATCTTTCTACCTCTACCTACCAAATGCTTGATTGTAGGCCACAACTCTGCTAACAAATCCCTAGCTACACACCACAGACCTACATACCACAGACCTATATACAATAAAAACTTCAGGAAATCTGGCATTATTATACTGGACCAGACTTAAAAGAATCTGAAGGATTGTGTGAGCAGGTGGCCTCAGTGCATTTAAAATTAAGGAAAGAATAAATACTGCCCTCCCCTAGTTTTCCCTGGAAGAGGTTTACAGCAAACCATTGTTGATAGGGACTCTCCTCAGTAATAGAAAAATTATGTGCCCTTCATTTCTTATGTTCCCTTCCCCACATTAGCAGGCTCTAACTGCTCTTCATAAATCCAAGGGCATTTTTTTTTCCTTCTGGGTTCAGTTGCCAGATGGCCTAAAATTCACTTATTGGTCTTTGAGGATTATGAATTATATGAACCTCTTCATATTCAAGAGCTTAATCAGGCAACCCTGCAATCCCTACCTCCCTTTACCTATCCAAAGTCATGGTACAAAAGTGGCAGGGCCCACAAGTAGGTTAGTCTCTGTGTAGCAGCATCATTCCTTCAGACAACTCAGTCATGCTCACACCTGTTGTTGCCTACCTTGAAAAAATGGAGCAGCTCACAGATGCTGGAACAAGTCTTGGGGGCCAATCAGGAAATCCTCCAGAGGCTCCAATTGAAGCCCGGCCACCCACTGAATAGCCCTTCCCCCATAAAATTGGAGCAGCCCATGCACAGCAGCAGCACCACTTTTCTTCCCCTCTCATTTCTGCAAGGGACATGGAGAAGGCAGTTGTTTTTCTTGCCCTTGCATCTCCCTCTAACTTTAGAATTCTCCAAGTTTAAATAAGGAGCTCCAAAGACATTCCTCACAGGTCACAAACTGACCCAAATAACTCTTTTGAGACAGTCTATAAAGCAGGCTGGCCTATTACTCTAGATTCCCCTTGCCTCGATCCCGCAAGAGCTGTTATTAAAGGTACTGCTACAGCATGACCAAGTCCAAGTTTTTCTATAGTGAAACTCTTTATTCATACATGACTCACACCTAATAAAAGGTATGCACATGAATTAAAATTTCAAACAATGAAATTTATTTAGACCCATATACTTCTAAGCCTATGAGTCACACAGAATCTGGCAATACTGCAAAGCCTAAAGTGTGCACACAAGAACGTAAGTGGGAAATACAGCAGGTTCCCAACTTGTGGAGATGGTCAGAAAAATCTGAAAACCACTCATTCAATTCCAGCATCTCCAAAGATCTTCCCAAAGCCAAACACATTTCACCCGTCCCTTCAGAGCAGAAAACCTAGCCCAGAGAAAACTGGATATGGAGCTGCTCCCCACCCAGAGACTTTTTGTGTTCAGAGATCCTATATCAAACTTCATCTGCCCACTTACATCCTGCATCTGATCACTACCACATTGGTGGGTAGTGCTTGTTATTCCATGTTTACCTTATTTGGGGAGCTAAAATCAAGGAGCATTGAGGAAGACTCTTCCCTAATAGACTGGGGACCCATTATATGACCACTATTAGTGAATTGAGCCCCACAAGACACCCCTCAGATGAGGGAGAAGCAGGAGACACAAGCTACCTATGAAGTATGAGAGCATCCATTCTGTTTGTAGTTCTGTAGGTTCATAGCTCATACCTGAAGTCCCAACACTGTAGACTTCTCTATCAATAAAATGGGAGTGGTGGTGGCAACTCTGGGCTAGGAGTGATCAACAAGGGTCTATTTGGCGTGATGTCTAGTATATACTAACTGTTCCCCTTTAGTGCTCAAAATAAATGTGCCTTTGGGTATTGGTGTAGCACCCCTTCGGATTCTTACACTTGTGGGACACTTAGGACTTAAATGGCAGGATGGGAACAGGCTAGAATAGAACACGGTGATTGATCCTCTCTTCTGAGTAACAATGTGAGGCTTCTATTCTACTACACTCAAGAGAGGGGAAGTGACCAAAGCAGCCAAGTCAAACACATTTAAGTTTCTCTTCAGGGCCAAACTCATACCCATTTCGAAAAGAAATGGAATAGCTGGAGTCATAGAACCATGGACACTTACCACTGAAAAATCTGAATCCTCTTTTACAGAACAAAGCCCAAAGGACACATTAGCCATGGGTCACAAGAACTAATAGAACCAAAAAGTATTTCTGTCCCATTCTGTCACTAGCTCCCATTTTATAGTTCAGTCCAGTGTCAGAGCTACGTAGCCACTTAAGATAGTCCCCTACTATACTATGTGACCTTCTCTCCATGGCCTACATATACTAACTAGCCTTATATACAAATGTAAAGAAGTCTACACCCATCATAATCTCCTTATCACTCAAACAGCAATGGAGGACTTGCAGGACTCCAAACTTGCAGGATTTCATCAAACACATGTATGGTAAGATTCATCTCAGAAAGTGGCTTAGAGCAGCTACCTTCAAGGGTAGTCAACGTCTGCTTCCATCCTACCCTGTTACAACATACGTATCTGGAGCCTGTTAAACATGGAGGATGTGAGGAAACAGCAGACCATCCTGAGCATCACCAGGGAAAGTACCCTGCCTCTCCAGTGTGCATGCTGCTTGCCCAGCAGTGGACCAGAGCCTTTGTTCATAATGCATGTTTTCCTTACTCACTGGTTTAGTAACTCACTTGGTTGGGATACATGGGGAATCTTAAGCATTTAAAAAGTTCTGTCTGGAAAACTAATAAATTTCAACAGGGACATTACAGTATAGCCACAAGCTTGTTTCCACCCGAGTTAACTGTCTGACCAGGAAAGCCTTTCTGTGGCATTTTTATTTGCCTTCCCACATGGCATATAGCTATGGCTAAGTTATAGTTATATGAAAACAGAAGTGTATGAAGACCAACAAAGTTGAGTTCCAGCAACAACAAAAAAAATAAATAAATAAAAGTGGTCTATCTCCTCATAGATCACATGGCTAAAGGGAATTACAGATTCAGTGTCTCCATTTGCAACCTACCATGTAGAGTAGGGGACATGAGGTATACCAGTACAGGCTGGTATTTTGGTTATTTAAGTGGCTCAGCTCCTTCAGCCTTTCTTTTTCCCTCTTGAAAAGAGGTCTCACTATTTAGCCCTGGCCGGCCTGGAAGTCACCATGTAGACCAGGTTTATGCAGAATGCTGGAATGAGGATGTACCACAGCCAGTGTGGAGCAGCACAATGTGGTTCCTGTTTGCTATGGATCATATAACTATCCTTTGCAATCAAAACTTAAGTAAATGATCTCTACTATCAGGAGGCTACAATTCACTGAGACTAATCATCCTGGTTTCCAGCAGATTGATTTATATGTGAGAAGGCAAAAGGAGAAAAACGTGGTGGCAGCAGAAACTGAAACTGGAGGAGCTGGCAGAAACTCCCTGGGATGACTCAGGCTATGCCAACATCTGTATTTATGTCTTTCCTCCTTCCCAAATAAAATAGGAGGTGGTCAGATTATTGAAAAAGACTTAAAGATAATTGTTCCTCAGGCCAGAGTCTAGATATCTGACACGGGGATGCCAATATTAATACTCTACCCCATTCACCACTTCTCTGCAACTATTTGCTGAGTTTCATGTCCCAACTTCTAACATTTCATTAGAGGAAGGCCCTTGAGGCCTTCGGATATCAAAGACCATGGTTAATGCAATCTCTTCCCTACTATACAACCTCAGTGCTTTTGAAGTGTTGTCCTGTACCTGGGACTGAAATGTTTACATCAGGATCATTTCTCCTGGACTCTTCAGTAGCAGAATGGTATGTAGAAAGCATGATACGCTGCACTGGTTGCTTAATATTACATATGTTGATCCAGAAAAGGAGCCATACTTAATTTAAGGATGCTTGTGATGTAGCTCAAAACATCACAATTAAGTCCAGACGAGCATACTAAGAATTAGCATTTCGTAGGAAATGAACTTGCTTATGTTGATGGACATAGGGCTTTTCCATAGAACTGCAAATGTGCTAGCACAGCACTCTTCAAACACTTATACAGGAAGCTTTCATGCCCTATATCAGATTTTATACTAAAAAATAACACTTTTTACATGAAAAGGTAAAGCTTTAAGTTTAGATCCTACCCTATCCCATTAAGAAAAAAAGAATACTCTGGGGAGGATGGTGATATATGTTCTTGTGTAAAATGCTAAAGAGCAGAAAACCAGCAAATTGCAGAAGCGACCTTTCCTAAGTCCACCCCTGTCTATGTGCGTGGGCTGATGATGTCACACCATCATTTTGCAAGTGCTTAATCATCAGTTAGTTTTAAAAAGACTTAGACAAGGTAGCCTGTGTCTGTTGTCCAGTTACTCGGCAAGCCAAGGGGGGGAAGAATGCTGGAATCCAGTTTTAAGTAGCCTGGGTAATGCAGTCAATAAAATCACCCAGGTGCAATGTGGAATTATGTATTAGTTAGTCTAAGCTCTTCTAAAGCTGGACATGCAGCTCACTGGCAGAATGCCTGCTCGGACTTTCTAACACAATAGGATATTCAAATACAAGCTAAGCTCTTACATGATAAAGATAAAAATTACAAGCATTTCCCAAGAACTCTGGTTCTAAGAAACAGCCCCACAAATCCTAGTAACTCTAACCTGGCCTTTTAAACCAGCAGTCTATGACAACTTCATTTACTAAGTTCATTAAGTTGAACAAATGTGAAAGGGACAAAACCCAGAACACCAATGTCACAAAGCAACAATTGTTTTGGCTACCTTTTCCTCCCCACTTCAAACCCATCAAATAGGAATACAAAAACAAAGCTTTTGGTGAATGAAATTAAGAACCTATTCCAAGCATTTTTCCCTTTCCCACTGCAACCAGTATTTGAGAATCAGAGTCCACAGAGTCTTGGAGACTCCTGGTGAGGAGGAGAATCTGGTCCTCAAGTTCTTCCCAAATCCACAGAACGAAGCCATCAGCTAACAAAGCACACACAATAAAATGAAATTCTGAAAACGAAGATGCCACAGACTTGACCTAGAATCAAGTTTCCTCCCTCCCTGCCGCTCCAAGGCATCCTCTTCTTCCACACTTCAGCATTAGAAGACAAGAAGAAGCAACAATGGTTACCTCTAAGATCGCCAAATCCACATTTCCAAAGGCACAAAGTATTTTCTTTAAAGAAGTACTGTGCAGTTAAAGCATTAAAGCATCAGCCTTTATTTTGTGACAAGTTTATTGAACAGTATCCAAGACTTCTTTATAAACAAAATTGCTAAATGATACCAAAGTAGATGTGCTGGCAACGCTGTGGTCACACTGTCAACAGCCCTTTGGCTGTGCTTGAGTTCAAAAGTTTGGACTACAGAACTGCCAATAAAACAGCTGAAGTAAAATAACTTACACATGGCCATTGTGAGTGGGAAAAGTACTCAGTGATCACCGCCAGACACATCCCCAAAACATGGACTAGGAGTCATTGTACATGTTATGTTCTTCACTCATTTTTCCAACGCTTTCAAACTCTGAGTGCATTTTATTTTTACACACTTCATCAATCACAGAATTCAGCAAAATGGAGTTTGAGTTAGCTTGTTTCCTTATTTTTGTGCAAGGTGAACATTTCCACCTAAAGCCATGTGTGCTTGCTTACTTCCAGATATGTACGTACACCTAGATTTTCATCAAGCAGATCGACTGACCTTAGCTACACTGAATATTACTATCTGTAAGTTTGACATTTCCTAAAGCAGCTTTAATTGTCAATGCTTTGACAACTTAAAATAACAAGTCAGGAAGCTACATTTCACTTGACACTGTTGCATTAAAACAAAACCTACAACAGCCACTAATAATTGTACATCCAGACTAGTATAAACACAGAAAACACCTCCAAATTATGCTTATGAGCTAAATCTGGCACTAGAGTTTTAAAAATTTACAATTGCTCATTTATATAGTACATTTGTAGGTTTCTCTACTCCTATAAAACCAAAAGAAAAATAAACACTAGTAAAAACTTAGGAGAAACAAATTAAACCTAATGAAATACTCTTTTCCATAAATGGCAAAGTCACCAAAACAGGCAATAAAATTTACACATGAAATTGAGAATACCTCGACAGAGTTTACAAACACACTTTGAGCAAAGCTTTACAAAGCCTTCATACCATACAAATGAAAAAATTACGGAAATTCAAATCTATACCAAGACTAGTTCTGGAAAAAATGTCTGACGAGAGGTATGAATAGGTTGATAGAACACATTTTCATGGTTATTAAAACAAAAATAAAAACTGAAACTTCAATGCCCAAACGAGATAAAACAATATACTTAGCAATTGGGTCTGTCTCAAACATACAAGCTCAAGTTCCACAGGGCAAAGCATTTAATTACATTTCACAACAAGCTCTGTTGTGATAAAAGGGAATGCAGAACACAATTCTCTCTGATTTCTATACCAACACTATTTTCTTAATTTATTTAATGAACATTGATAACCAGGTTTTTCTGTTTAGCATTTATCTAAGATGTAGAAATAACAAAATAGTTGCAATTGAGTGTATGAAATATTTAATAAGCATGTAAGAAGATACAACCAAAATAAACTGTGAGAAAGGATAAACGATTTTCACCTTCCAAAATCATTTTTTCTAAAATATAGTCAGTTTCCAATGGGGAAAATAACCTGCAGTTGAAATAAGATGGCCAAAATAGTTCTGAGGTGTTCACTCTGTCTCAGGAACGAGAAATGATTACTTAACAAAGAACATCACATATAAACATATTGCTCTTTGAGGCAGTAGCTATCTGTCAAGCAAATTGTGTTTGTGAGCTATCAAGTGCAGCCACTTGATAAATGCAGCCATTTTTCAAAGTCTGAACAACCCTTTCCCTGAACAAAACATCCCCATACTCCTCCAAGCCTATAGTAGTGATAGGCTTTCCAAGCTTTCCACGCAAGAGACTGTGCCACTCTTAACTCTAAAATTACACGACAAAACTTTACTTCAGTGTTCTACTCCCTTAGAACACAAGACAGGCACTACATATAGACACACATACATACATTTGTGTGTGCGTGTGTATGTGTATACATACATACATACATGTATATATATATAAAATATGTATGTGTAGCGTATGTGAGAAATGCTTCTTTTAAAAGTAAATGCCAACTTCTCAATGGTGGTGTTTCAAATCAAAGCTACATTATGTGAAAGGTACTATTTATTTCCCATTATTATTCATCAATCTCCAATTCTGTATGTCATGTGAAATGTAAAACAGCTTTCAACATTTTAAATTTAGAAAAAGATCCTAAGTGTCAGTGAACAAGATGTGATAAAGCAAATGCTTTTAAGGGAAAGGAGATTTAGCCAACCGCAGACTCCCTCCATCTCAGTGTCCTGATTGCCAAAAGGAAAGAATATAAAATGCACAGAGTGATCTCTATTCTCTTTTCTAACAGCTGTACTTAGACTCTGCATAAAGAATTTTTTGTGAACAGGCTCATGATCAAACAACTACACCAAAAAGCCTCCAAATTAACAGAATTAAACACACATCAACCTATATAACTTAAGGATCTTTCATTCTACAATACTACTGCTAGCAAAACTACCACTTTCAATTTCAGTTTTATATTCCAAGATAGAATGCTCTTTCCTATGAATTCCTTTGTCCCATAATTCACATAAATTGGGACATAAACAATTTGCTAAATTAGTCCATCACAGTAAAGGATTTCAAATCAAACACCTAAACACTAATTACTAAGTGGTTTCTGATTTTCACTGTCATCCAAACAATATGAACAAATTTTAAATTTCCTAAACTAATTAAAACTTTGTGGTCAAATGAAATAATGTCAATAGAGTACTCCATAGTTTATTTTTATGGTAAAAGTTATTTCACACAATCATCAGTGTGACATTAGAAATCAAAGTTCAGGGTTATTTAACACAAACCACAAGTGTGGAGTTTTTGTATTAGAAATTAATTAAAAACTAACAAAACAGTTGTACTTGTTACAAGTGAGTCAATTAGGTAAATAAAGCGGCAACACTGAAGCAGGACTGTCTATACAGCAAGAACCCTCAAGAAGCAATAAAGGTACATACAATGAATCCGGACACAGAGACTTTATTCAATTTTAAAAGAAAATGAAGGTTTCAGACAAAGCTTTGACCCTATAACAAAGCAAGTTAAGTCCAGCTTTAAATCAAATTGCAAAAGTAGCCAACTTCTAATTGTCATCACTGGTACGAACACCCTCCACGAGCTCAACTCACGTTTCTATTTTCTTCATCCCATGTGGTATAAAAGAAAACCAATCTAGATTCCTTGATAAGCTTTATATGATCAGAGTATTACAAATGGTCTCTACTATATGCCAAAATTATTTTTGTGTTCTCTCCAGATAGCTTTACTGTAACAAATTGCAATGTTTATTCTGTGAGTTGTAAAACAGCCAACCAATGAATGCTCTGTGTTATAGAAACCAATCTATCTGCAATTGAAACAATCCACAGGTTCTAACCTGGAACTACTAGGAAAACAACCTGGATGCATTAATCACAGCAAAATAAAGATATACCCAGTAAGGAACTGATGTGAACGGCTACCCTAAAACGAGTTTTACCTTTCTTGAACCTATAGGCCTATCATTTAAGTCAATGACAGCAGCTGTGGCTTCATCCCGAGATTCAAAAGCCACCATGGCTTCACCAGTAGGCATACCTTTTTCATTGTATTTTAAACATACTGAACCTGGAATTACTTGATAACCATAAAAGAAATCTAAAATTTCATCAATAGATACAGTAAAAGGCATGTTCTGCACCTTAATTATTGTAGGTCCTGGTTTTCCAGAGCTAGCTCCAAAGCCAGGGGGACCTCCAATATGGATCGGGCCAGGCCCAGGCCCAGGCCCAAAGGCTGGAGGCCCACTCAAATGCCCAGGAACACTTCCAAGACCAGGGGGTCCACTTCCAAAACCAGGAGGAGCATTTAAACTACCTGGGCCATTTCCAAAGTTCTGAGGGATCCCCCCAAATCCTGCTGGACCACTTATATTATTTGGTGCACCTCCAAAACCTGGAACTTCCAGTCCTAGGCCAGGCAAACCACTATTTCCAACCGAAGGCATAACAGGCCTAACATCACCAAAGGCACCCCCTAATCCTGGAGGAGGGAGTGGTGGCCCAAAGGCATTGGGCCCACCAAAATTACCAGGGAAGTTAAATGGTGGCCCATTATTGGCCTCCTTTGATCCTACAGTCAGGAAGACATGCTCTTCTCCTCCTGCACTGGGGATGCCAGCACCAGGTATTGCTGGACCAGGTATTGCTGGACCAGGTATTGCTGGACCAGGTAATGCGGGACCAGGCATTGCGGGACCAGGCATTGCGGGACCAGGCATTGCGGGACCAGGCATTGCGGGTCCAGGCATTGCGGGACCAGGCATTGCAGGACCAGGTATTCCGGCACCAGGTATTCCGGCACCTGGTATTCCAGGACCAGGTATTCCAGGACCGGGTATTCCAGCACCGGGCATTCCAGAGCCTGGCATCCCAGCACTAGGCATCCCAGAGCCCGGCATCCCAGCACTGGGTATTCCAGCACCTGGTATTCCAGCACTGGGTATTCCGGCAGTGGGAATTCCAGCAGTGGGCATCCCTGCATTAGGTATCACTGGTACTGCAGGATTACCTGGAACAGGTATCTTTAGGCCCTTTTTTCCTTGGGCTGGGGGATTTTTCTCAATCTCTCTCATATCTTCTAGGGTAACTATATGAACAAAAGCTTCTCTCCCATTCAGCTTTTTACGGTGTAAGTGTTCAGATTTATGTGCATCATCTTCAGTTTTAAACTGAACCAATGCTTGTCCTAAACCCTGCCCATTGTTATCAACAAGAACATGTACAGCATTCTCATCCACTGGGATTCCTTCTAGGAACTGAAGAACATCCATCTTGGTAATGCTAAATGGAATGTTTGTGATATGGGCACAGACTTTGGCAGAACTGACGTCCCCCTCTGGATTTAACACCATTTCCCTCTGCTCGTAGCTCAAGTTCTGAAGTCGTTTTCGAATCATATCTATCTTTTCTAGCATACCTTTCTTAGTTATTGGATGAACTTGAATAAAGCGATTGCCCATGTATTGTTTATGACGACAGAGAGCAGCCTTATAGTCAGCATCATTCCTGAATTCTACAAAGCCTTCACCAGTTGCTTTCCCATTGGGTCCATAAGCTATATAAATACTATCTTCCACAATATCCAACTTCTTAAAAAAATCAATGACATGTTTGTTTTCCGCTTCAAATGGTAGCCCTTTTAAGTAAACACAAAAACCAGCCTCATGTGGTGATCTTGATCTTGACCTTTTCTGCCCACTGGGCGATTTTGACCTTGGAAGTGTCTGCGGAGGAGGGTGGGCTTGTCCAGAAGGCCCCATACTTTGCTTAAAAGTGATATGACCTCCAGCAGCTACCCACTGTCTCTCTGTGGCAGGACTGACTTCCACATAGCGTTGAATCATCAGCATTCTGTTCCGTTTCAAAGCTTCAAATGTATCTTGAGGGGAGAGAAACTTAACCAATCCATTCCCATTATTCCGACCTACATGATCTTTTAACAAATGCACTGCATCAACTCGGAGCCCATGGAAAAACTCTCTGACATCATTTTCCATTGCAGAAAAGGGCATTCCATGCACACTCACGTACAGATCGTCAGGGTTGATGGGAAGAGACTTCACGCTGCTTTGAGAATTCATCTGTATAGGGTTAACAGTATTTAATGGACCCAAAAACACAGGGTTCAGATTATTGTTCAGACCCATAGGTGTTCCAGAGCCATTCATTCCAGCAGGTAGAGGTGCCACAGGTGGTGGATTCAAGGGTGGCATGCCTGACATAGGAGGCAATGTGGTCATAGGTGGCACAGTAGGGACTGGGGGAATGGGAGGAACAGGTGGCACAGGAGGCAATGTTGGTACCGGAGGAGGAACTGGTATTGGGGGAATTGATGGCAGCGGTGGCAAAGATGGCATCGCTGGGATTGGAGGAATTGGTGGTGGTGGGACTGTGTTCATTGGAGAAGCTGTACTCGGAATGGTTGAGCTGAATGTTGGACTCCCAAAAGAAGTCCCCATAGTTGGAGGAGCAGTTCCTACGCTGGCTGTGGAAAATGTCTGTATGTTTTTGTTGCTCTCATGAACAGAAGTAGTAGCAGTTACTACACTTGGCGAAGGATTATTAAAGTTGGGTACTGTTGCTGGCAAGTTTACCCTGCTGCTCATCCCTGAGCTAGGTGGCGGTCCTGATCTACTAGCATTTGCTGGTGGAATATCTAAGTTGGCAGTTTCAAAACGCCTACGACTCAGTTCAATCATATTCTGCATTTCTGTTTTACTACTCAATAACAGTGTTACTTTTGACCCTTTAATTGTACCACCTGTGCGCATCATACCAAGCCTTGCATCTTCATCAGTGGCAAAAACGATGAAAGCCTCACCCAGTTCACCCCCTACAATATGCACGCCCCCATCGGGGATGGTCAATCCAGAGAAGAAGTGGCGAATGTCCATGGTCCCCGCCACAATTGGGAGACCTTGCAAACGGATGACCACAGCCATGCTGCGCTGAAACCACACACACCTGCAGATGAGAAAAGGCAACGGCCATGTCAGACTCCTTATTAATATACCAAGATTTTAGTTGCAAGAATGACCAGCTACCACATTAACCCACAAACATTCCCTCAAGCTATCACAATGTCTTTAATTTAGATAATTCAAAGACCTGAACAATTTCAACTTCTAAAGTCCTTCATTTTGGCAACAGTTTTAAATAGGTCCGGGCTAATACTCAAAAGATCCAGTAAAAATTAAGGACAGTAAAGTCACAATAAACATCATTTAGATCACTAAGCATTGAGTAAGATTTAAAATAAATGTGCAAAAATCTATAGGGTAAATCATGCAATGATGCATCAAAATGAATAATTAAAACTGAGTTAGCATCTTCCCCATAAACTTTATAGCTTCATAGTTATCAGAGTGATACCTTTTAAGGTTCAATCTCAAAAGCCAGAAGAAACAGAAAATTGGAATGTTCCTGGATTACAAATACCAAACGATAAAGTAGGTTCATATCTCAAAAGGAGGAGTGGTAGGTGTTTGACTAGCATTCAAACACTGATCCCCAACTCAATCTCAAATAATAACAGACTCCATATTTCATAGTACAACTTTTCAATGTGATTTATAGTTTTAGTAAAAGAAAAAACTATGAGGCTGCACAGATGATTCACTGGGTAAGAACCTGCTGTATGTACAATCACAAGAACATGAGTTCTATTCCCAGCATCCACATGGGTATGGCTACATATGTCTGAAACCCTAGCTGGAAGCCCCAGCTGAAAGCCTAGTTCCAAGTATAGTTGAAGGTACTCAAGATAATAAGGCACAGAATGATAAGACCTGACATCCTCTTCCAGCTTTGCCTGTACACACAGGCTCACATATATGACCATGCACACATATGCAGGCAAGCACACACACATTCTCTCCTATTCTCTCTTTCTGGATTTACTAAAAAAAGACAACTACAGCCAGACATGGCAGAATAGCCTTTAATTCTAGTACTTAGGAGGCCAATTTCTGTAAGTTTGAAGCCATTCTGCTCTATAGAGCTCCAGGCCAGTGAGGGCTTCATAGTGAGACTCAAACAAATGAACAAAATAGTGGATAGGAACATAAATCAGTTGGTAGAATGTTTGCCTAGCACTCATTAAGCTCAAGAATGCGGGGACAGGAGAGATGGCTCAGTAGTTAAGAGCACTGACTGCTCTTCCGAAGGTCCTGAGTTCAAATCCCAGTAACCAGATGGTGGCTCACAACCATCCTTAATGAGATCTGATGCCCTCTTCTGGGGTATCTGAAGACAGCAACAATGTACTTATATATAATAAGTAAATAAATCTTTAAAAAAACAAAAACAAAAACTCAAGAATCCGTCTCCAACACTACAGATGCTCGGTATAGCAGTGAATATTAATTATCCCAGTATGAGGAGTTAAGGCAGGAGGAGTTTGAATCCAAGACCAAGACCACAAATTATACAGATTATTATTTACATAATTCACTACTTGGGCCTCTAACCCAACCTAACTCCTGTTGAATCTCTGGTTGCTCACTATGTCCTCATATAGCAACATCTGTCTCAAAAAGTAAATAAAAGGGGGAGAGGAAGGGGGTCTCAATGAGATGACTTAACTTGTTAATAAATGCTGAAGAGTTCCATCCCTAGGACCTATACACTGAAGAAAATCATTCATTCTCATTCTCTCATTCATTTTTTCTCTCTCTCTCTCTCTCTCTCTCTCTCTCTCTCTCTCTCTCTCTCTCTCTCTCACACACACACACACACACACACACACACACACACTCACACACACACACCACACAAATAAATAATTATAAAATTACAATAATAGGGTTCAGCTGGAAAAACGGCTGAGCAGTTAAGAGTGCATCAGATTAAGACAGAGCACCCTCATAGTAGCTCACAACTACTTCTAACTCAGTTCCAGGAAATCTAATGCCCTTTCCTGTCCTCCATGAGCACCAAGGCACATACAGTACACATTACACATGTATACATAGCAAAATACTCATAATAATAATAATGATAATAATGATAATAATGATAATAATAATAATAATAATAATAATAATAATGATAATAATGGCAGTACTTGGGAGGCAGAGGCAGACAAATCTGGCTGCGGTGTCATTCACCTTTAATCCCAGCACCCAGGAGACAGAGTCAAGCAGTTATCTGTGAGTCTTAAGACAGGTCTACAGTGAATTCCAGGCCAGCTAAAGCTACATAGTGAGATACTGTCTCAAAACACAAAAAGTAGTAACAGGGCTGGAAAGGTAGCTTAGTTGGTTCTTGCATGGTATCCATAAGGCTTTGAGGTCAATCCCAGCACCTTATAAACTGGGCATGGAGGCATATACTTGTAATCCTATCATTATTAGTTACAGGATGATCAGTTCAAAGTCATCCTTGGCTACATAGCCAATTTAAGGCCAGCCTGAGATATATGAGACTGTTTCAAAAATAATAAGAGGGCCTGGAGTGATGGTTCAGTGCTTAAGATTACTTATTTCTGCAGTGGACCCAGGTTAAGTTTCCAACATTCATGTAGTGGCTCACAACCACCTAGGGCTCCAACACTTTCTTCATGCCTTACCAGGTACATACATATGCATGTAGGCAATTACTCATATACATGAAAGGAAAATAAAATATACCTCAGCAGTTAAGTGCTCAAACTGCTCATCTAGGAAATCTGAATTTAGTTCCAAGCACCATGTCAGAAGGCTTAAAGCTGCTTTTTAATTCCAACTCCTCTGGATTGCACAAGTACCTGCACTCAAATGCATATACTCACACAAAGACATGCAAACACTCCTAATTAAATCTTTTTTTAAAAAATTATTTTAATTTTTAAAAGAAATCTTATAGAAGTTTTTCCCAGGTCTGAATCTGACTTCTTGTTTGTCGTTCCTATTGCCATTGTAGTACCTGGCAGCATTACCATTTCAATTTTAATTGCTTCTACAACTTTTAAAAGAATGGGAATCAAAATTTGGGGATTGGAAAAATGATCATTTGAAACTAATGTGATCAATCAAGTTTTAAATCTAAACCTATTAAGCTGGTTCTGAGTGCTCAGGGAAATTTTAATTACTTGAGAACTGGTTTATTAATTTCTCAAATAAAAACATTAGAAGGAACAAGGTTTCCTGCTATATAAGACTTACACAAATAAATGGAAGAAATTCTTCAATGTCAAATACTGTATGAACTCCAATTTAATGTGATAAAATCTAATTATATTAATATTATAATTACTAAATACAAAATAGAGATATATTGCTATATTAGTTTTGATAGTTGCTTTGGTTTTCTTTTTTATTTCTCAACACAGACTCCCCTTATCTTTTGTTTACTCTTACTTTGTAGCACTGGAACTCCCTAAGGAAAGTAGCCTGTCCTCCAGCTCACACAGATCCACCTGCCTCTACCTCTTTTTTTTTTGTTTGTTTGTTTTGTTTTGTTTTTATAGACAGGGTTTCTCTGTGTAGCCCTGGCAGTCCTGGAACTCACTCTGTAGACCAGGTTGGCCATGAACTCAGAAATCCGCCTGCCTACCTCTGCCTTCCAAGTGCTGGGACTAAAAGGTTGTGTACCACCACTTTTGGCGGCCTAAAACAACAATCTCATCTCATTGTTTAGTACACCTGAAAAAATTTCACAAATCAAACACAACCAAATTATATATTTAGAACTTTCCTTCTACCTCCCTAGTGCTGGGATGTGCTACTCCATATCCAGTTTATGTTATACTGCAGACTGAACCAGAGCTTTGTGCTTGTTAAGCAAACTCTACCACCGATTTCATATTCTTACAATTATATACAAAGATAAAAGCAATCTTCAAATGTAACCAAGAATGATGGACAAGCGCTAGAAAAGGAGGTGGGATGGGTGAGTAAAGCTATTTTAGGTATGGTCTGTAAGAGTCAACAAGAAGGCTAGTAAGAAGGCTCAAGTAACGTGAGTTTGATCCCTGGAGTCCACTTGGGAAAAAGAAACAACTGGCTTCTGCGACCTTCCCTATGACATCCACAAGCATGTCACTGCTAGTGCCAATTCCTACAAACACACACATACACACAACTATTAAAAAAAACACACACACACACAACATAGATCACTAATAGACCTTCTCTATTTAGCATTGCAATATGGAAGAATATCAGCACATTTCCAAAAAACTGAGTCAAATTCACATTCCTTACTGAATCTGAAACATGTTTATGTGCAAATCATAATGGCACTAAGGTCAACTTCAAAAACAAAATTTCAGCCGGGCGGTGGTGGTACATGCCTTTAATCCTAGCACTTGGGAGGCAGAGACAGGCGGATTTCTGAGTTCGAGGCC
>NW_022196897.1:142004705-142016962 GCF_008632895.1 Mastomys coucha
AAAAAAAAAAAAAAAAAAAACCATCACTTTCTTAAGGGGGTAATATCATAGGTAAGCCAGGTATTCAAAACAGAAAAAAATGCTTTAGTTTGTTAAGAATAAGATGATGGGCTGGAGAGGGTACAGCGGTTAAGAACAATGACTGGTCTTCTAAAGGTCATAAGTTCAAATCCCAGCAACTACATGGTGGCTCACAACTATTGGTGATGAGATCTGATGCCCTCTTCTGGAGTGTCTGAAGACAGATACAACATACTTACATATAATAAATAAATAAATCTTTAAAAAAAAATGAGAACTTAACATGGTCCCAAGAACACAAGCCTACATTACATTCATTTTTAAGTTTCTAAGGCATATTACTAAGAGATTTACTGAAAGTCGGTACAATGAACCCAATGAAAACATCCCAATTATTAATAACCTGCCTAAGATTGCCAGCTAGGAGAGGGCTGGAAGACTAAAACAAGCAGAATACAGGGTCTACTCCTAAACCCATCTTAAGCAGACAAAGTTGTTAGGTTCTGAAAAATACAAAGAAATATCTGTTATTCTGCTACTGAGTACTTGGCTGAAAACAAATCTTAGTCCATTGAGTCTAGCTTGGTCCCTCCAACATGTGCTGTACAATCTATCACCTAACATCCACCCCTGTATTTCTAGGACTGTGAGTAACCATGCCAAGAAGCACTGGAGTCTATCATCCATCCTAATGTTATAGGGGATGGCGCACGAGCTCACTATCAGGCAATAAGAAATGTATACATAAATAATTGAGTCTCAGGAAAGAACTATTTGTCCTCAGTAAACACACGCACATACTCACGCGCACACAGAGTTTACTACACCTATTTTCACACTGCTTAAGGTATCGCATTTTATTTTGTATAAAAATGAACCTATTTAAAATCTCTTACCTTGTAAAACAAGAGATGTATTTTCTTAAGAAGCAGAGGCCAAGTCAATCCTGTGGGCAACCAATTAAAACCAACTTTTAGACTGCAATAGAGAATAAATGGAGGCAAAAATCAATGCAGGAAACAAACAACACGCACAGGCCACACTGAACTGTATTTTATGAAGAAGAGTCTGAAACCAGCAGAGTATTTTGAAGAATGTATAGTTTTGTTTTGTTTTTTTAAGGAAAGAGACACCAAAATCCCAAACATATTCTTAATTTGATGTTGCTTTCAAGTCTGAAAACCATTCTATCAAGAAAACGCCACCAGTTAGTTTAATCAAGAATATGCCATAAAATAGCCAAAAAATCATTTAGAAACAGTACTAAAGCTCACTTCAAATAGTAATTGCCTTATCACTCAACATTTATACAATCCAGAAAAGTCTATCAACAAGTTGTCACCAAACTTCTGAAGAAGAAGCACAATAACAATTCCTGGACAACTGCCATCATGTGGAGCGCTCACAGGCATCACTGCAATGACTCTTTCAAACAGACTCCCTCTGCATCAAATTATAGCTCACAAAACACAACTGAAATGCACGTTCAAGCTCTAAGCACTAAAGACTAATTCTACTGGTACTCAACACATTAAGGGAGATTTCTTTGAATGTAATTTCCCCAAAAAACTTGTTTATTAAGTTTCTAAAGCACAACTGTAACCCAGCACTCCAGAAGCAGAAGCTGAAATATTGCTATTGAGTCTAGGACTATGCCTGGGCTACATACTAAGTACTAAGTCCAACCTAGGCCAACAACAAATCCCTGTCTCAAAAACAAAGTATTTTTCCAGCAAATGTCTTAATATATAATGATACTTTCCAAAGCACACACAGGGAACAGGGTACTTATCTTTCAGGATAATTATTTCCAAACTAGTCAAGTTATTAACAATTCACAAGCAACATATACACCAATCAATTAACCATATTTACATTTTAACCTTAATCACTATGTGTACAGGGTTTTGCCTGTGTGTATATCTCTGCACCATGTCCATGCCCAGAGGCCAAAGGGAACTTCAGATGCCCTGGGACTGCTATTACAGTTGTAGGCCACCATGTGAGTGCTGAGAAACAAACTCAGATCCTCTAGAAGAGCAGCCAATGCTCTTAACTGCTGAGTCCTTTCTCTAGCCCCATAATTATTCTTAAAAGTTCATTTTAAAATGTACTTTTACTTTTTTAACCTTTTCTGGGGGATGGTGTAGTATAGCAGTCCTACACTGAATGTAAACCTAACACATTTTAGGCAAATCTACTACTGAGTGCTACTCTCAGCTCAATATTTTATTTTTAATTTGTGGTATGTACTTGTTTCATGTATGTTAAGTACATTGTGTGCAGATTTGTGCATGCCACAGAATGCATGTGGAGGTCAGAAGACAACTCTGAAAAGTTGGTTCTCACCCTCTACCATGTGGGTTGTAGGTTAAAACTCAGACCATTATGGCTGGCACCAGGTAGAGGTATCTTATCAGCCCTATTCTATTTTTTAAACCAGGCTGGTGATCCTCCTGGCTCAAATACACTAGTTTATTTCTGTTTTGGAGACAAGTCTGAGGCAGCCAAACCTAGCCTCAAACTCAGTAAGTAGCTGAGGCTGGCCTTTATTGATTCTCCTGTCTCCATCCCTCAAGTGCTAGGGTATAGGTTATGTGACACCATGATCCACTGAAAGCTGTGATTTGTTTTGGGGGAAGGTCTCACATGCTGGCATTATAGGCACATGCCACCATTTAAAAATAGTGATTAAGCTGGGCAGTGGTGGTACACGCCTTTAATCCCAGCACTTGGGAGGCAGAGGCAGGCAGATTTCTGAGTTCAAGGCCAGCCTTGTCTACAGAGTGAGTATCGGGACAGCCAGGGCTACAGAGAAACCCTGTCTCGAAAAACAAAACAACAACAACAACAAAAAAAAACAACCAAAAAACAACAACAACAAAAAAACCCTGTGTGCTTGTGGAAGTCAAGAAGAATCTTGAGTCTCAGTACTTGTATCTTCCACCTTAAATATTAAGGGCTTCTTTTTCTGTTTTTTTGGCTGTAATACACCAGGTTGGCTGGCCCATGAACTTCCAAGGATTCTGTCTCTATCTCCCAGCTTCCCAGAGGAGCACTAGGCTTGCAGGTGTGCACTTCTTTCTTCTTTATATAGATTCCGGGAATCCTCATGCCCCAGTAAACCACTGCCTCAGGCAGTCATTTCTAAATTCAAAGAAAGAAAAAACCTGCCCCTCTCTGGTACTAAGATTAGCAACAGAACTACTTATCTGAATGATACTCACTCTGTTAATATTCGTTATGGTCAAGTAAGCCACAGAAATAATCTTTATCACCAAAAAGTAAAACAAATTTTAAAATATCCCAAGTGTTATTCTGAACTTGTCTAATGGACAAAGCAAAAATATTCTAACAACTTAAAATATTATACAAAAGTGAGTTTTGCAACAAAACCCCAAGCTTTTAAAAGGCCAGAGTATTATATTAATCCATACCATGCTGTATACAAATCCATCCTAATACAAATTTTTGCCAACTATTGTCTACATGTATATGATGTTTATGTATACACATGTGCCTGACAGCACTGTGGAGAACAACTCTGTGGAGTTGAATCTTTCTTTCTTTCTTTGGGACCAAACTTAGGTCACTCAGACTCGTGTGCAAGAGGCTTTATCTTCTGATGAACTAGCCAGCGATTTTCTTAAACTCTCCATTTAACTGTATTTATGTAGTTAGTATATTTGTGTGTCACAGAAGCCACAGCGTACGTGTGTGGAAGTCAGAGAACAACCTGGAGACTCAGTCCTCCCCTTCTACCATGTGGGTCCTAGAGATTGAAACAAGATGGTCAAGCTTTATGGCAAGAAGTACCTTCACTCACATGGAGCATCTCACAGCCTAACCAAACTCTTGGATCTTTGAACGAGGAGTGGTGGCACTCACCTTTAATCTCAGCACTTGGACAGAGGCAGGTGGATCTGAGTCTGAGGCCAGCCTGGTCTAAAGAGTGAGTTCCAGGACAGCCAGAGCTACACAGAGAAACCCTGTCTCGAAAGAAAAAAACAAAAACAAAAACAAAACTTGTATCTAGCAGTTTCTATAACAAAGGTAAATACAAAACAGAAGGTTTGCTTCAAATAAACTAAGAAAAATAATTATTGCAATATTTATCTCTAACTGCATAAAAGGTCAGCACTAGGAGCTAAGAGTCAGGGTAATTTTCTAGTTAATGTTTGTGCTAAATATCTGGCACCTATTGAAGATTCTAATTTGAAAGGTCTGGCAAGCAGGGTGTAGTACTGTATTCCTATATATAACCTCACTGCTTCAGGAGGCAAGAGGCAGGAGGATCCTGGGTTTGAAGTCAGAATGGACTACATAGTGAATTCAAGTCCAGCCAGGATGTAATATAATGAGAGCAGAAAAACTAAGTAGGAACAAAACACAAGGTACAGGCCTGGGCGTGTCTCCCACATATTAGAGAACTGAGTTTCCTAACTCTTTTTTCTGTTTCCAACACAAAAAGGTACCCCACGTCCATCCTGAGAAAGACAAATTTAGACCAGCCAATAACGAACACTCAAGGTTCCAAAAAAATTAACAGTAAGGAAAATTCTTATTACATTAAGAAATGTTGGGGAGCTGGAGAGATGGCTCAGTGGTTAAGAGCACTGACTACTCTTCCGAAGGTCCTGAGTTCAAATCCCAGCAACTACATGGTGGCTCACAACCATCTGTACAGCTACAGTGTACTCATATACTTAAAATAAATAAAACTTAAAAAAAAATGTTGAAAGTCCAGCTGATCTCAGCAAACATGTAGTCTAATTTTTGTGTTCAACTTACAGTACAGAATCAATCTGCATACAAGAAAACGCCATCAAAAGCATCCCTACACCAAGGAAAAGTGTACACATCAAGGCTAAATACCAGCACCTTTTTTAACCATAACTCCTCCTTCACAAGTAAGTCAGATGGAAACTGAAAACTATAGCATTTTTGTTTCAAATCTTACTTTGTAAAGACCAATAATTTTTTTTTCTTTTTCTTTTTTGGTTTTTCAAGACAGGGTTTCTCTGTATAGCCCTGGCTGTCCTGGAACTCACTCTGTAGACCAGGCTGGCCTTGAACTCAGAAATCCGCCTGCCTCTGCCTCCCAAGTGCTGGGATTAAAGGCGTGAGCCACCACTGCCTGGCAAGACCAGTAATTTTTATTCGCTCAAAAAAATTATGTATTATTATACAGGTATGGATGTTCTGCCTAGATGCTGCATATCTGTGCACACAGTACTGGCAGAGGCCAGAAAGAGGGTTTTAGCATATCACCTGGAACTGGTGTTATGGATGGCTGTGGGCTGCCACTTAAGTTCTGGGATTGAGCCTTGGTTGTTTGGTAGAGAGTACTCAGTGTTCTTAATTGCTTAGCGTCTCTCTAAGATCACAAATTAACAGAGGCAGCACTGTTTTCCCACAGCCTGCTTATTTTTATGTGTTAAAATGTGAGCTAGATCCTGGTGAGATGGCTCAGCGGGTAAGAGCACTGACTGCTCTTCCGAAGGTCCTAAATTCAAATCCACATGGTAGCTCACAACCACCCATAATGAGATCCGACACCCTCTTCTGGTGCATCTGAAAACAGCTACAGTGAATTATGCCATAGAGAGCAGGCCGGAGCGAGTGGGCCTGGCAGAGGTCCTGAGTTCAATTCCCAGCAGCCACACACATGATGGCTCCCAGTCATCTGTACAGCTACAGTGTACTCGTACACATAAAATAAATAAAATAATCCTGCCGGGCAGTGGTAGCGCACGCCTTTAATCCCAGCACTTTAATCCCAGAGCTACATAGAGAAACCCTGTCTCGAAAAAACCAAAAATAATAATAATAATAATAATAATAATAATAATAATAATAATAATAATAATAATCCTTTAAAAAAAAATGTGAGCTAGATCCTAATTGAACACAGGATCCCAAATTTAAAAACCTATCCCACTCACCTGAGTACTAGTAAACTTTGGAAGGACATGACTAAAATAATTCTATTAAAAAAAAAAAAAAAGGCGATAGGGTAAGGCTACACACCTTTAATCCCAGGACTCAAGGAGGCAGAGACAGGCAGGTCTCTGAATTCAAGGCCAGTCTGATCTACAGAGTACTAGGACATCAAGGGCTACCCAGAGAAACCCTACCTCAAAAATCAAATACAAAAAAGTATTGATCCTTTAATCCCAAGACTTGGGAGGCAGAGGCAGGCAGATTTCTGAGTTCGAGGCCAGCCTGGTCTACAGAGTGAGTTCCAGGACAGCCAGGGTTATACAGAGAAGCCCTGTCTCGAAAATAAACAAACAAACAAACAAAAAATATTGATCCAAATGTGGCTATGTCTTTAAGTCCAAAGCAAGCAGAGGCAGGGGCAGGTAGATCTCTGGAGTTTGAGGCCAACCTTGTTCCATGATAGTGAGGGGCAGGCAATGAGACCTTGTCTTAAATATGTGTGTGTGTGGGGGGGGGTGTGGGTGTGTGTGTGGGGGAGTGTGGGTGTGTGTGTGTTGTACCTAGACATGCTGCACATGTAATGCTAGCACTTAAGAGGCAGAGGGACAAGAGTAACAGTTTGAGGTTGGTCTGGACTACAACAGAGAGTGTCTTATAAACATTTTATCTACATATAAAAATATAGGGACAGACAAGGAGAAAATTGGCCACTGATGCATAGATATAGTTCAGAAGACCTAAAACAACAAACTTGCTTGTTTAGCGGATGTTCTACTTCATTTCCTAACAGATGTTTCTTCAGCACAACAGAAACCAAATAAACATAGAAATTATTTGCATATTAACAAGTTATTTTACTAGCCATTCCAATTATTTGAAACTTTAAAGTAAAACGACCATCAACAAACCTTTTAGTTACAAAGAAAAGGAACAAACTAAAACTCCAGTATTTCCACTTTTTATCTGGCAATAAACACTGGGAAAGTAAATTTTCATTTTGTAAAGTCATCAACCTTTACTTGACAGGAATCAGGGTAAAGCAGAACTACACACTTAAGATCCAAAAGAAACAAAAATCCCAACAACCCCTTAAATGTTCACCTTAGAGACCAGCAACAACACTTCTATTATAATGGGCACAAAAGATCCAAAAGAAACACAAATCCCAACAACCCCTTAAATGTTCACCTTAGAGTCCAGCAACATCGCTTCTATTACAATGGGCACAAGGTTATCAGCAGCGTAATCCCACCACCAAAGAAATCATGAAACCACAGCTTCATATCCCCCAAATCACCAAATAAAACACACTTCAGATCCTGGGACCATCCTTATAAATACATTCTTGTAACACTGATAAAATATATAATGCTAAATTTTCATGTTAATATCTCATTTATTACTCAGGCAGCAAATCAAGACATTTGTAAATAAGATGTTCCTCCTGCCAAAAAATTTTAATATTGTTGTTACTGATACCAACAAAAATATCCTTTTTATCCATTCATACTTATACTTCAAAATAAAAATATTTCTAACCTAACTAACCACATCTTCTTTTACTATGGCTTTTAGTCTTAAAAGCTGGCTTTAAGAGCCGGAGAGATGGGCGGGAGATGGTGGCACACACCTTTAATCCTGGCACTCGGGAGGCAGAGGCAGGCGGATTTCTGAGTTCGAAGCCAGCCTGGTCTACAGAGTGAGTTCCAGGACAGCCAAGGCTACACAGAGAAACCCTGTCTTGAAAAAAAAAAAAAAGAAAAAAAAAAAAAAGAGCTGGAGAGATGGCTCAGTGGTTAAGAGCACTGACTGTTCTTCTGAAGGTCCTGAGTTCAAATCCCAGCAACCACATTGCTCACAACCAACCATCTGTAATGAGATCTGACTCCCCCTTCTGGAGTGTCTGAAGACAGCTACAGTGTACTTACATATAATAAATAAATAAATAAATAAATAAATAAATGTTTTAAAAGGCACATAGGTGGTTGGCAGTAAAGCTGCTAGAACTACAAGTGAAATTATTTTACTGTTTAGTCTGCCTAAAACTTTTAGTGAGCACTCATTTTAATAAGTATTTATTACAAATATGTAGGATACAGGGCTGGAGAATCTGCTCAGTGGTTAAGATCACTGGCTGCTCTTCCAGAGGTCCATGTTCAACTCCCAGCACCTAACCCACATGGCAGCTCACAACCTTCTTTAATTCAAGACTCCTCAGAGGACACCAGGCATGAATACAGGCAAAATACCCATACACTTAAAAAAAAAAAAAAAAAAAACCTGTAGGATAGGTTTTAGATTTTAAAGTGGACTCTGCATTTTAGGGGGAGATTTAGAAATTAGTATGCAATGTACAACTAATTACTAACAACATCTTCAGAAAAAAATAATTTATTCAAACTAAATATCAAAAGCCAACTGTTACTAGTGACTCCATCAGCTTAAGAGTTCAATGTCAGCCTAAGCTACAAGATCCTATGGCCAATGAGGAACAACCAACCAAACCTCCAAGAATCAAGCAGCAGAACGGTTCTCTGCAAACTCAAGTGAGACTATCACGACTGGCAGTGCGGTCATCTGGCATCTGGCACACAGTATAAAACAATAGTATAATGATATAATCAAGTTTTACACCTAAAAACTGTACCAAGAAGTCCCAAATGTTCAATATGCAGTCAATCAAAACATTCAACATGTCACAAAGAGTAAAAGAAGCCTGAAGTATTTTGCTTGTAGCCTATAGCAGTAACCACCACGGTGGTTTGATGTTCAAAGATCTGAACATAACATTATGCATTACAATCCACAGTGACCAACATTTAAACAAACAGAAGGTAATATAAAAACGAAGCACGTTTTGATAAACTACCCAATACACACTAAGCACAGCCTTGTGAAATCACCTAAACACATATCATTCCCTTTAAAAATATTCGAAATTATGTGAACAGTTCTTCCACAATCACTCTCTACTAATCCAAAAGTCTCCATCTCATCAAAAGCAACAAGATTCAAAAACAAGTACATTAGTCTTATATATCTATTTTTTTTTTAAATAAAGATTTTTTTCTCCAACTGCAAACGCTCTTTAACACTTAAACAGTATACAGTGGTTAACAAGGTCCCGGACAATTTTTGTTTCCAGGACTGAAAATTTCGCCAAATATTACACCTCAAACTATCCAAAAAGCTCTGAGAGAAAATAGTCTCTCACTTCAGTTGCCATCCATCCTAGTTTTTTCCCACCGGGTTATATAACTTAAAAGTTAAAGTAAACAATGAGATGGTTCCTGCCAACTGCACACGGTCATCTCTGAATCTAGGAGCCAAGAAGGCTTTAGGACCCAGAATACTTCTGCAACACAACCTGTAATTCTCAACTTTATCTACCAGAATGAATGAATCTTTAACGTTCACTATAAAACACACACACTTGGGCCCATACTAACAAGAGTACCCCAACCCCCTACACTAGTCCATAACCCAATACTAACCTGTAGATCCTTAAATGCCTTCTCTTCCAGTTTACGCGGCTGCAAAGTAGCGCCGCCAACCTTCAGACGGTAAACTATATCTAAAGCACCCACCCTCCTTCCTCTAACTCCCAAAGGAGCAATAAAGGTGCTGCAGATAGCAGCCCCTTCCCTATTTGGGAATCGAAGACCAGCTATCCTATCCACAAATCTCCAAGACTTCAAGCCTCTCCTACCTACAGGGCGGCTCCAATTACCTACACTTAGGAATTCCCTCCTCCGAGGACCTAGGAAGCACTTCGCTGCAACTCCCTGCACCTTCAGGCCTAAAGGCGACCAGCTCCCAGCCTCCCAGGACACCTTCCTCCCCCTAGGTGTGTCCCTAGTGTAGTCCCCTTTTGCAGGTCCTAGGCCATTGGGACCTCTTCACTTCGGGGCAGAGGTTTGAGTTAAAACCTCGTTCTCGCTTAAAGCCAACGAAGCCTTCCCCACTCTGCCTACAGGCGTTTTCATCGCAATCCGCCCCCCACCCCCAACCCGGTAGTTCGCAGGCCGCGAGGCCACCCAATGCTGGCCGCTTGCCCTCTCAGGACCACCGGGGCGTCCCCGCTAAGGCCTCGCTGCCACTCCGGCACGCAGACTCCACCTTTCGCATCCTCGGAGGCCGCGGAGCGAGAGCGGCGCCCCAGGACCCCCGCAGCCCCGCCGCGACCCTTTGTGTAGGGCGCTCGCGGCCGCGGGCTCCGAGGCCTGGGAAGGCCCCGCCCCGAGGCACCAAGGAGGCTGCTCGAGCCCCGCACAGCCCCGCCCGTTCGGGGGCTGCGGGAGTCTTACCGGGGAGAGCTTGCGCGGCACCAGAACCCAGACCCGAGTTACCCCCCGCGCGAGTGCCTCAGCCCTGCGGCCGACAGCCCCAGCCCGAACGGCTTTCCCGGAGCCCACTGCAGCCAACACCTCCGCTGCCGCTTAACAAAATGGCCGCCCGCCCGCTCCGCCGCTCCGCGTTCCCGGAGTGGGCGGAGCACCGCTGCGACGTCACCTGGTGGGAGACGCAGGCGCGCTGAGGTTTTAGGAGTAGAGGGGAAGATCTCGGAAGTTTCAAGTATTTGTGGTAAACCGGGCATTTCAATAGCTGTTTGCAAAGTCAGACCTGCAGCTATTGTTCGAGGCTCCTCGCAGACCTTTTGTACCGGTTCCTTTGGCTCTTGGAGCCTCCCCCTCGCTCCCCCCGTGAAAGGAGGAAAACGATGCCATCACTGCAGAACTGTCTTGATTAAACGCACCACGAAGCAAAAGCTTGATCCTTTTTTTGACTATTGAAAATATTCTGCCTTGGGGCTGAGGAGATTTCTCAAAGGTTAAAAAGCTCATACTGCTCTTCCTGAGGTCTTGAATTCTAGAAATGGTTCCTCATTTGACCTGGACTATGACTTTCAACGGGATTATTTTTGTTTTTGTTTTTTTTTTTCCGAGACAGGGTTTCTCTGTGCAGCCCTGGCTGGCCTGGAACTCACTCTGTAGACTTAGGCTGGCCTCCAACTCAGAAATCCGACTGCCTCCCAAGAGCTGGGATTAAAGGTGTGCACCACCACCGCCCGGTTTCAACGGGATTATTATGACAGGATGTACAGTTACCCAGCACATGTTCCTCCTCCTCCTCCTATTGCTCAAGCTGTGGTGCCTTCCAAACACCAGTATGTGTCTGGGAACACATCACGAAGCCGGAAATGTGAATTCAATTCGAAGAGCTCAATCCCAAAAACCCATGTAAAAGCTGGACTGACTCTAGTAAACTGTACTCTGACCTCCGTGCATGAATCATATGTACATGTGAATCATATGTACACACACACACACACAAACTGAATTTATATATAACCTTAAAAATGTATTGTTTTGTTTTTGATTTGGTTTGAAGCAAGGACTCACTGTGTAGCCCTGGCTGTCCTAGAACTAACTTTGTAGACCAGATTGGATTTGAACCCGAGATTTGTCTGCCTTTGCCTCCGGAGAGCAGGCATTAAAGGAATGCACCATCACCCCAAGCTGTTTTTGTTGCTGTGTTTGGGACAGCGTATCATCACATAGTTCTGGCTGGCTTGGAACTTGCAGTGTAGACGAGGTTGGCAGTGAACTGAGATTGTTAGCTTCTGCCTCAAAGTACCAGGATAAGAGGTATATACCTTCATGTCCCATTTGAAATCATTCAAAATAAAAAACTTTTATGGTCTGTTTGTAGGATTGGGCACTGAACTCAGAGCCCAAAAGTATTCTACAATTGGGGTAGATCCCTACCCTTATAAAAGCTTAATTTGTTTGTATTTTTAGGGCTGCAGACATGGTTCCACAGTAAAAGGACTTGTTAGTCTTTCCAGCACCATGATTAGTGACTCTCAACCATCCAGATCCAATTCCAGGGGATCCAAACCCCTCTTCTGACCTCTGTGGGCACAGAGTAAACACAGGTGCACATATATAGATACATACAGGCAAGATGCTCACATACATAAAATGGCTTTATCAAAAAGAATTTTTTTTAAATGGCTTAACACCTAAAGGCATTTGTTGCCCTTCCAGAGCACATAAGTTTGATTTCTAGTACCCAGCCACACTGAACAACTCACAAGGGACGGCCAGCTCCAGAGGATCCAATGCCTCTGGGCCCTCGGAGCACCTGCATTCACACACACAGACACATGTACATACTATAAGGAAAACCACAGGAAAGGGCAATTGAAAACTGAAATCAGCCCCGGGCAGTGGTGGCACATGCCTTTGATCCCAGCACTTGGGAGGCAGAGGCAGGTGGATTTCTGAGTT
>NW_022196897.1:142017145-142024293 GCF_008632895.1 Mastomys coucha
AAAGAAAAGAAAAGAAAAATGAAATCAAAGATGTATTATAGCTTTTAAAATGTTAAATATGAATATTAAATAAAAAGTTGGGTTTTTAAATTTATTTTATATATGTATACACTAGTATTATATATTAGTATACTGTATTGTCTCAGACACACCAGAAGAGGGCATTGGAGATGGTTGTGAGCTCCATGTGGTTGTTGAGAATTGAACTCAGGATGTGTGGAAGAGCAGTCAGTGCTCTTAACCACTGAGCCATCTCACCAGCCCCACTTTTTTTTTCTTTAAAAGATTTATTTAGCCTTTAATCCCAACACTTTGGAGACAGAGGCAGGAGGATTTCTGAGTTCGAGGACAGCCTGGTGTACAGAGTGAGCTCCAGGACAGCCAGGGCTACACAGAGAAACCCTGTCTCAAAACAAACAAACAAACAAACAAACAAAAAGATTTATTTAAGCCGGGCAGTGGTGGCACACAACTTTAATCCCAGCACTTGGGAGGCTGAGGCCCATCTGGTCTACAGAAGGAGTTCCAGGACAGCCAGGGCTACACAGAGAAACCCTGTCTTAAAAAACAAAAACAAAAACAAAAACCAGGTTTATTTATTCATTTTATATATATAAGAACCCTGTGCATGTGCCATGCTGCTGACCAGACAGCTTTTCTATCTCTGGCTTTCTGCTCCTTTCTATGTCACTCAGCAAGCACTGGCTCTCCACGGTGTGTTCACACATTCCCTGAACAACTGCTCAAGGACACCCATCATCATGGTTCTCCCTACTATTTCCTCAAGACACTCTTTCTCCATAGCATGATCCCACGTCTGACAGTCTCTATTTCTGAGTTTCTATCTCTACTCTATATAAAAGCTCACTGAGGACAATGTGCCCTTCCTGGTCCTAGGAACCCGTACATCGCAATACCCAGAATGCAATGTGTGTCCTGGAAATCCTTTAAATTGTTGGATGAAAACCAAGTGGACTGAGTGTATAAGAAAGGCAGGTGGAAGGAAGTCCCCACAGTTCTCAAATGCAGTTCTCCCTCAGACGCTTAAAAACTCAGGGAATAGGAAAGGAACTTATTTCTCCAATCTTCAAATTAACAAAGTTTAATGAATTAAGCAAATTATTATTTTTTTCCTTTTTCTTTTTTCTTTTTGGTTTCTCTAGACAGGGTTTCTCTGTGTAGTAGCCCTGGCTGTCCTGGAACTCACTCTGTAGACCAGGCTGGCCTCAAATTCAGAAATCCACCTGCCTCTGCCTCCCAAGTGCTGGGATTAAAGGCTAAGCAAATTATTTGAATAATGGGTGGGGTCATGGATATTTCTACTTACATTAAGTAAAAAGAGAGGAAGGAAGATAAGACCCCAAAGGAAATGAGACTTTAATACAACTTGCTGTTCTTCAGCTGAAATCAATATAAAGAGATGTCTTTCAAAGCCACAAAAAAGGTTGAAATAAAGTTTCTTTATGCCAGTCCCTAATGGCACCAGTCCAGCTGAGCAGAAAGAGTGAAAATTCAAACAGTCACAGAGAAGTAGTTTTGAACCTAGAGCCTTCTTCCAGTTCCTCCATCTCCCCACAGGTACATGCCACTCGTGGACCTGCAGGACCTACAGGCCCTCAGGTAAGAATGGCCACACTAGGCTCCTGAAGAAGAATGGGAAATATGTGCCTACAAAGGAGCCGAGGCTAAGAAAGATACTTCCTCCGGTTTCTCACTGGACAACATTCTGTGGTGAAGACACTGAAGAACATCCAATCTGGTCTGAGCATGGCCCACCTGCAGATAACGAGGTTCTGGGCTTTGCATGAATCCATGAGGCTGGAGCGGCCAGACCAGCACAAAGTCACAGCCCACTCCTCTAATGCTGGGTCCACTTGATGCTTTTGAGGTCAATGCCATCCTGCACCATCTCCCAGAGAGGACTGCCAAAGAGAAGAGGCATGGAGTGAGTAAGGGCTAGACAGGAAGCAGCACGAGACACTGCCTCTCAGGCCCTGAGCAATCATTCCCCTCCTGGCCTTGCTCCTCTGCCTTTGGCCCTGATGGACCCCCAATACAAGAGACAAACACGTCTTTTCTAGCTTCTTTAAGTCTTGCTCAGTCCTAGGCTCTTCCTAACTTCCAAAATCAGGAAGACTGTGTGTTGCTTTAAACTGAAATGATGTCTTTGATCTCAGGCCTGAGCACCGACCCTCTAATATAAGAAATGCTACTGAGAAGATGGTGGGTAATGGCCTTTGACCTGACCACTTTGTGGGTGGTGGGAGTGGTGACTCATGCCTTTAATCCCGGCACTTAGGAGGCAGAGGCAGGCGGATTTCTGAGTTCAAGGCCAGCCTGGTCTACATAGTGAGTTCCAGGCAGGGCTACACAGAGAAACCCTGTCACAGAAAAAACAAACAAACAAACAAACAAACTTCTTTGTTTGCTTTTGCCACTGAAGATGAGACAAAGAGCCTTGAACACACAGGCAGTGTCTGCCGCTGAGCCGAGCCTGACACCCAGCTACTGAGCTTTGTGCTTCCAGATCCCCAGTTAGTTTTCCTCAGTGTTACTGAATCCTACTGCAGCCTGTGGGCCATAACAGCAGGCATGCGCATGGTCCCTGGTGTCAGCATTTTGTCTTCTAGGTGGATACTCTACCAATGACCTTTAGCCTCAGCCTTCCATTGGTTTTTCAGGGCTGGGGATCAAACCCAGGGCCTTTAGTGATAATACACAAGCAGCCTCTATGCTATACACAAAAACCTAGTTTTTAAAGCATATTCTGGAGAACAAGTAGCCACGGAAGTATCGTTCCTGGCTTTGTGGAGCCTTTACGTCCTGCAGTGCCTTGACACTCGGTTCTCTGCAGTATGAACACAGAGGCTAAGGGCAAGAATGGCGTCAGCGGTCCTGTGTTTTCCAGAGTCTGCGTGCAGGCGCACACACCTCATTTCTCGAAGGCGCTTCACATGGTGGATGCACTTCTCCACGGTGTAGTCCACCTCTTCCTCTGTAGTGAAGCGGCCGATGCCAAACCTGAGAGAACACAGAAGATCGCTACACCTGGCTTTGCTTTTTGGGTTTTTTTTTTGACCAGTACTCACTGAGGACATATGGAATAAAAGATAGAGAAAGGGCCAGGGATGTAGTTCAGTAGACAGAGTTCTTGCTTAGCATGCATGAAATCCTGGGTTCAATCCCTGACTGGGTTGGTGGTGCATCTCCAGCCCTCAAGAGGTAGACACAGAGTAAGCAGAACATTCTCAGGCTACACAGTCAATGAGAAGCCGAATGGGCTGCATGAAAGCTACTGGAGCAAAGGAGGCGAACAGGAGGTGGTAGGCCGCCTCTCTAGGTGAAGGTGTCTGAGAACACAGCTGGAGGACTAGAGTCTACCACCAAGTTTCTTACATCTACTCCAGACCTCGTGGGCAGAGGATCTGAGTGCAGGACTCAAACATCTGCATCTTCACCAAGATTCAAGAAGGGGGCAGGGACATACATAGCTCAGCAGGAAGTAGATTACCCCACACAGCATAAACTAGACGTGGTGAGCACACTCCTGGACTCTCATCACTCTGGAGTGAACACAGGAAAGAGTTCAAGACCAGCCTGAATTTCTGACAAGACCTTAACAAACCAGGAAAACACCCATAACCACTGACACTCACACCCCCCACACACGCCCACCCATTCACGTTGTCACATATACAAACGCACACACACAAAAACATTCCCCATACACGCACACTCACAAGCACACATTCTCACACCCATGCACTTGCTCTTGCTCTCCCTCCATCCCTCTCCTCCACCCCCCACCCTGTGCAACTGATCTCACTGACCGGATAGAGGAGTGTGCTAAATCCTCATCGGTGCCAATTGCTCTGAGGACATAGGAGGGCTCCAATGATGCTGAAGTGCAGGCACTAGGGATGGAGACAGAGCCTTTTAGTCCATAGGACACACCCTGAAATCATACCATAGGGACGGAAGAAACATAGCTGATGATGCCCTGCACGTCCTGGGATGTAAATCCAGTTTCTGTGGTCCCTATAGATAACTTCTTGGACTGAGGACATTGCCAACAAGTGAAAGAGCATAAGAGCCCACACACTGCACCTGACAAAACAGCCAGGGCAGAAAATACAATATATAAATAACCCTGGAAGATAGAAAAACCCTTGGTGGCTTACATCCAAACTGTTAGCTCAACCCTAAAAAGACATCTTCAGTTAAGCATAATGGTGAACACCTTTAATCCCAGCACTAAGGAGGCAGAGGCAGGAAGATCTTGGTCTACGTAGAACATTTCAGGATGGCTAGGGCTACATAGAGAGACCTGGTCTCAAAAGGAAAAAAAAAAAAAAGGCACATCTCCTAGGACCCTACAAGTCCCCAACTTCTCTCTAACGAGAGCTGCTAGAACGGTATCATCAGCCATGGCCATCGCCTGACGCCTGAACTGTATGGTGATCAAGGGCTCTTGTCCTATCCACATCAGGAAGCTCAGTGACACATAGGGTACCTGACAGGCAAGCTGCCACAGTGCCTGTCTATGCCATCCAACTCACCTCCCTGAGGACAAGGCAACATCCTTGAGTGCCATCAGCAGGCTCTCCCCTTCCACATACGCAAAGGAGAGGTTGATACAGCCTGAAGAAAAGAACATACAATGACGGTGCTCTGGGCCTCAGTGTCTGCCAGAATGGAGACTGAGAGCTGGAGACAGACAGCTGAGGGGTACAGAGTGCCTACCATGAAGGAGACAGAGCTGGAGACAGACAGCTGAGGGGTACAGAGTGCCCCATGAAAGAGACAAGGACAGCCAAAAATCAAAACAAAACAAAACAAAACAAAAAGCTTTGGGGGCTAGAAAATATTTTTCAGAAACAAAAACAGAATGGTGAGGTAAGGAGGGACACCAAGATGGCTCTGCAGGTAAAGCCCTTGCTGCACACACCTGGTGACCGGAATTCTGTCTCTGAAACCTGTGGGAGAGTGGGAGGACAGAAGTGACTCCACAAATGTATCATGGAGGGCATCCTCCAGCCTCGCACAACAAATAAAATTTACAAAGAAAAACAGAGCCGGGCATCATGACACATGCCTTTAATCCCAGCACTCAGGAGACAGAGGCAGGTGGATCTCTATGCATTCAAGGCCAGCCAGGGCTACGGAGGAAGTTCTAGGACAGTCGTGACTATACAGAGAAACTGTCTCTAAAAACCAAAGTAAAATAAAATAAAATAAAGCAGAAAGCATAGCAGAGGAACACTGAACGCAAGTCCATACCAGGATAGTGCTGCTTCGGGTCCCCATTCATCACTACATCTGGAAGGTTCTGCATTATCTTCTGTATCAGTCGCTCTGCTAACTTTGAAATCCGCTTATGGTCGTACTAAGGAGCAGGCAGGGGAGAATGAAGCACGGTGAGCAGCAATCAGCTCAGTATAACACGCTCCAGGAGCACTTCTCCCTACCCAGGAGGGATGATGTATCACACAGGCTCCTCTGTTGACCTGTTATGTGTGGAGACCACTCTATCTCCAGCACTGGGCGTGGTGTCTGGTGTTTAAAAGGTGCTTAGGAGCTGAACACAGGGTGCCAACAACATACAGAAAAATGGACTGTTAGCTACAAGCAGGGCATGTATGGGTTTTGAATCACCCATTTTAGAACAAGGGGCCGCGGTTCCTTGACAAAGCAGGCTTAAATTTAATTCTGTTTGTATGCATATACATTTTACGTTTACTTACAAGGGACTGAGTCCAAGGTCTTGCACATCCTAGGCAAGTATGCTACTACTGATCCAGCCCTTTACTTTTTATTTTGATCCAGAGTCTTGCTATGTAGCCTAGGATGGCCTTGAACTGAAAATTATTCTCCTGCTTTAGCCTCCCAAGCAACTAGGATTATAAGCGTAGATGCCAGCTGCCCAAAGGCAGGATTTCCTTAGACTTCCTCTTCCATCAGAGATAAGACTCATTTATGCTAATAGGTCACTAAAAGGGGACCCTTCATGAGGGGAATACCAGGAGGGTAGGAAACTGCTCTCCCCAATAATTACCTCCATCTCTTGTTGTGCCAATTCACATGCAGCTCCCAGGCCCACCACCAAGGGTGTGGGCACTGTCCCAGACCGCATACCCCGCTCCTGCCCGCCTCCACTCTGTAGGGCCTCCACACGTACTCTGGGCCTACGGCGGATATAGATAGCACCAACCCCTTGGGAAGGAAAAGTTGTTAGAAAAAAAGAGAAACACAGTGAAAAAAATATTACTTTCCCAAAAAATAAATAAATAAAATTAAAATATTTCAAGTTCTATAGTTAACTTTTTCTAACTTAAAAAAAAAATTGGGGTGGCTCAGTGGTTAAGAGCACCAACCGCTCTTCCAGAGGTCCTGAGTTCAATTCCCAGCAACGACATGGTGGCTCACAACCATTTGTAATGGGATCTCATGCCTCTTCTGGTGTGTCTGAAGACAGCTATAGTGTACTAATATACATAAAATAAATTTAAAAATCAAGGGAAAAGAAGAGATGGAAAAATCATAATTTGTAGCAAAAATACTCAGCGTAATTATGCCACAGCAGGTCTATCATATATTAATGGACAATGATGTCAAGCAGATTCCTGTGCATGATGAAATGGCAGCACACAATGAGGACTATTCTTAAGAGCAAAAGGATCAGAAACCAGCTAGAGATGGCCAGTGGTAACAAGTACACACTGCTCTTAAAGAGGACCTGTGTGTGCTTCCTAGCACCCACGTCACAGAGCTCACAACTGCCTGGAACTAAGACTCAGGAGACCCAGTACCCTTCAATCTTGGAGTCTTTGCGGGCACCTGTACTTACTTTCATAAAACTCTACACAATAAAAATAATCACAAAACTCCCCCAATAATAAAAAAAATAAGGCTCAAAAAGAAGAAGAAGGCCGGGCGATGGTGGTGTACACCTTTAATCCCAACACTTGGGAGACAGAGGCAGGTGGATTTCTGAGTTCAAGGCCAGCCTGGTCTACAGAGTGAGTTCCAGGACAGCCAGGGTTACACAGAGAAACCCTGTCTGGAAAAACCAAAAGAAAAAGTAGAAGGAGGAGGAGGAGGAGGAAGAGAAGAAGAAGAAGAAGAAGAAGAAGAAGAAGAAGAAGAAG
>NW_022196897.1:142024386-142029779 GCF_008632895.1 Mastomys coucha
AGAAGAAGAAGAAGAAGAAGAAGAAGAAGAAGAAGAAGAAGAAGAAGAAGAAGAAGAAAGGAAGAAAGAAAGAAAGGAGAAGAAGGAAGGAAGAAGGAAGAAGAGAAAGGGGAGAGGGAACAGGAGGAAAAGGGAAAAAAAAACCCACTAGGGGCTATGGAGATGGCTCAATGGTTTGCTGCTCTTTCAGAGAACTCAGGTTCAGTTCCCAGAACCAATATGCAGCTCACACAGCTGTAACTCCAGGTCAGGGGATTCTGGGCCATCTTCTGGTCTTCGTGGATATTGCACTCAAACAGTACACTTAGATGCATGCAGGCAAAACACTCATACACCTAAAATAAATAAATCTTAAAGATTGAAACGACGTAGGTGGCAACCATTGGGAGAATGTCAAATACATTATCAAATACCCCTACAATGAAACACCAAGCAACTGCAGAGGACACTGACGCTTGCTCTTTTATACTGTCATTGTAAAACTCTAAAATACACTGCTGGGAAATGGTGAGGTCAGGCTTGATGGCCCAGACCCATAATACAGCACTGGGGAGAGAAGCCAGCCTTGGGTAAAGTACAAAATCCTAAAGAAAGAGAAAGGGAAGGAAGGAGGGAAGGAGGGCCTCACCAACTCCATACTTTTTCCTTTGGTTCAGCTTTTTTGTTAGAGTCTCCTGCATTCTAGGAAGACCTAGAACTCACTATGTAATCAAGAGGAAGTTTCTTAGTTTCTTCCTTCCTTCCTTCCTTCCTTCCTTTCTTCGTTTAAAGATAGGGTCTAACTGTGTAGACATGGAAGTCACTATGGAGACCAGATGGGCCTTAGACTCACAGAGATCTGCTTGTCTATAGGGCATTAGAATTAAATATGGAACCATGGCTGACATTGGGCTTTATATTTAAGATGTAGTGTTAGATGAAAAAGTAAGATCTGAACATATATAGTTTGGGAGAAAAGGAGCAGAGGGCAAGTATGGCCATCCTTATGCATTACTAGACGACTGTAAAAAGCCACCCAGGCATGGCACAGCAGACATGGCCCTATCGCCCCTGACCAAGGAAGGAGGAGTACAAACTCAAAGCCAGGTGGGACTATGTCTCCCGACCCTTGGGAGGAGTGACTAGGGAAAGAAGAGGTCACAATCAAGTCACATTGTAGAGTACAAGTGGAGAACTACAGGACCAGCTCACAAGACTTAACCATCACTGTGAGTGCCCTTGGAGGCCACATGGAGGGCACAGAGAGATATCAGCCTGGTTAATAAAATTGGGTTTGTTTTTGTTTTTGTTTTTTAGTATAGAATAGTTTATTTAGGGCATGGGGAGGGGAGATAAGAAGGTAGCAGAGGCAGAGAAAGGCAGAGAGGAGAGAGGAGAGAAGTAGGGGTCGGCCATGACCACGTGAAAAGAGGGGGAAAGGGAATGAGGAGAGGGGGGAGGAAAGGAGGTAAGAGGCAAGGTGGAGAAGCAGGAGTAAGAGAGAAAATCTGTTTTGTTCTTTGTTTTTACTTATGTTGTATGTCTAGTGAAACCTGAATTAACAGAACCCTGTTCCCTCAGCCAAATCGATACCTATGTGCCTTTTAAGGACATTGTGAAGAGATCAAGAAAGAATGCCAGCTATGTACACAGCAGCTGCTTGGATCTACAAAGAGGCAAGTATTTTTTGGCTATTGTTAAATGATATGCCGTAGTCCAGGCCACTCTGAATGTACAACCTTCTCAGAGAGCAGTCGCAGTCTTGACAGTGCCGAGCACCTGTCAAAGGATTTGCTGAGAATGTGAAAGAACAGGCAGGAACTGGTACCTTTAGGACCGTATATTTTGTGACCGCTGATGCTCATGAGATCAATTTTCATGTCATTGACATCAAGTGGGATTTTCCCAACAGCTTGGGCTGCATCAGTATGGAAGTACACCTTTCTGGAACTGCAAATCTGCCCTGAGGAATGACAGAGAGGAAAACACATGGCTCAGTGAATGTAACCTAACAGCAATCTTGCTAGGCACCATGAGTAATGTATATGTATATGTGTATACCTACATATGTGTGTATACCTACATATATTTTTATATAGATATATACATGAATTTATATATATACATACATATGTGTACACATAGATGTGTGTGTGTGTGTGTACATGTGTGTATGTGTCCTCTCCTATTCCCTACCTTTCCACCTTTCCCTTCCCCGCCCCCTCCTTCTCTGGCTCCCTCTTTGGTATTACTGTAAAGATCAAGGACAAAACACCAAACCACAAATACACATGACTTTTGATGCCCAAGATTTATACTACCTCATTAACCCTGGACTTTGCGAATGTAACATCTCCCTTTAAATACTTTTTATTTAAAAGAGACAAAGGAGGCTGGGCAGTGGTGGTACACACCTTTAATCCCAGCACTTGGGAAGCAGAGGCAGGTGGATTTCTGAAACCCTGTCTTGAAACCCCCCCCCCAAAAAAAAAAAAAAATATATATGGCTTTTTCTTATTGTTTTGTTGTCATTTCGAACAAAAAGTAAAATAAAATGTAACAGTAGAAGCAACAACAACAAGAGCCATGAAGGGCACACAAGCCTAAATTCTAAGAACTTACATAGTAGTCTGCTAGAATGCGGGTCAGCAAGGCATACAGTTCTTCCCGTGGGTCCCAGAACTCTGTCCCTGCCCCCTCCATGGACCCTGGGGGGTAAGGATCCGGTTAACCTACCATACTCACCTATTTCTGCAATCGGTTGCTTTACTCCAATCTCATTGTTCACAGTCATAATGGAGACAAGGCTGGTGTCTGGCTGGATGGCCGCCTCTAGTTCCTAAGAATGTAGGAGTAAGGAGTCTACATGATGCCAAGAGACAGCTATATAAATAAGAATTCAGACAACCTTAAAAATAGAAAAAGGACCTTCCACTATAACCCCATGTAAGCATGTAAGTAATAGGGGTATGGAGCACGTGTGAGGCACTGAGCTCAATCCTAGTACTACTGCTTAAAAACAAACAATAACAACAGATAAATGTCAACACAGTAGCCGCTTAGGCCTGTAAAAGCAGTGCAGCCACTTGAGGACAGACATGGACAAGTACAGCAACCTATGCTCAAGCCTTTTCTTTAGACAGGCTCTCACTCTGGAGTCCAGGCTAATCCCATACTCTGGTGATCCTCTTGTCTGAGCACCTAGCGCGCTGAGTTTAAGAGTGAATCCCCCATATCTAGCCCACACCACCATATTTGTTTTTGCAGTGGTGGGGATCAAGCCCACAGCCTTGTGCATACTAGTCAAGAATTCTAACACTCAGCTCTATCTCCAGTCAGCCTGCTTCCTTCGATAAGAAATCCTGGGGCGATAAGAAATACCAGTGCAGGGAAGAAAGAGGCCAGAGCTCTCCTGTAATGTAAGTCCCTCACATCCTACACTTCTGCCCAGTAGCTTTGTACAAACCAGGCTCATCAAAAATGTGAGAGGCAAGTTTTCCATGGAGAAGAACTGTGCACACATAAAGAACATAATCTTCCCTGCCAGGTCTAATTCATGCTCCACTCTCACCACTGATCAACCTTTAGGCTCCACCCAAAGCTAGAGAGACAGACTTACAGGATGGAGGCAGGCTCCTCCCACTCTGTCCCTCCCGCTGGGGGCATTCCTACCTTTAAGTCAATGATCCCACTCTTCTGCACTGGGAGGTAAGTGACCCGAAAGCCCTCAGCTTCCAGGGAGCGGCAGGAATCCAGCACACATTTGTGTTCTGTCTGGGTGGTGACCAAGTGTTTTTTCCTTGACCTGTAGAACCTGGCCACTCCCTAAGAATTAATGATAATGGGAAAAAAGGATAGCATACTTGGAGGCAGCAATAACATGAATCCCATTTATAAACAGTTTTTCTGTAAGTGTATGCTCAGGATTGAACCCAGAGCCTTGAGTATACTAAAGACATTTTATATCATAGATCAAGGCCCCACTCGTGTATGTGATACTTTTAACATCAGGAGAAATTATAAAGATAGGCTAATAAAAACTGAAGTACCCAGAATTTCAAATGAACATTTATGGTATTAAAAGGACAAACAGGGCGGTGGTGGCGCACGCCTTTAATCCCAGCACTTGAGAGGCAGAAGCAGGTGGATTTCTGAGTTCGAGGCCAGCCTGGTCTACAGAGTGAGTTCCAGGACAGCCAGGGCTACACAGAGAAACCCTGTCTCGAAAAAGCCAAAAAAAAAAAAAAAAAAGGACAAACAAACAAAACATAGCCAGGTATAGCCCATGCACCTATAGTCTCAGCTTTAAGGAGCAGAGATCACTTGGTCTACCTAGTGAGTTCCAAGCCACTCAGGGTTACATAGTTTGGAGACCTTGTCTCCAAACAATCAAAGGGACAAACGGAACGGAGGGAAAAGTAAGAAAGGAAATCAAGAAGCTAAGCGCAGTAGCCTGTAGCCATTGCTACTTTGGGGACTGAGGACAGAGGACCCTTTGAACTCATTGTCTCAAAAATAAGTAGCTAAAAGATGAAATGAGGCTGAGGACTCATCTCCTACTGCACACACCAGGACTTCTCGGAGCTGGGGTGGAGGCTCCCCAGGGTTCAAGTCAGAGCACTCGCTGCGCTCACAAAGAACCTGGACTATGTACTCAGCATCCACTGGCGATCACAACTGCCCTCGACAGGGGATCTGACACCCGCTTCAGGCTCTGAGGGAACCAGGCACACATGCAGCACACATACATACACACAGAATAAACGTAAATAAACCTTTTTTTTTTAAGTTTAAATAAATAGGCATAAGGACTGAGCTTTACCCCGAATCCAGTGCTTCTGCATCCCAGTCTTGCAGAAGCAGAGACATGAGAATACCAGGAACAGTAGCCAGGCAGGCTGGCCCAGGCAGGGAACTCCAGGGATGAGAGAGGGCTGTTGGTGTTGAGCATGATGCCCAAGACTCTCCTATGACCTCCATGTGCAGGTGACCTTCACTAGTACATACATATATATTTTTTTTCACATCTGCCATTTGTTTGGTGTCATTGATTCAGCAATTAATGAGTCATACTGCCTTGCTTTCTCATGTTGCTTTCATGTCTGCTCTGCAATATAAACACTGATTAGTTTGGATGTCTCTTTGTTTTTATTTGAGAGATGTTCTTTTTAAATAGCATATGCTTCAGGGTTCATTCAGGGATTTATTTTTTTGAGACAGAGTCTCACTATGTAGCCATGGAACTCACAGAGATCTACATGCCTCTGTGTCCTAGTGCTAAGATTAAAGCTATAGACCATCACACCCAGCTTTGCTTAACTATTTATACTAGATAAGAAATGGAAACAGGCCGGGCGGTGGTGGTGCATGCCTTTAATCCCAGCACTTGGGAGGCAGAGGCAGGCGGATTTCTG
>NW_022196897.1:142029834-142030965 GCF_008632895.1 Mastomys coucha
AAAAAAAAAAAAAGAAAAAACAAAACAAAAGAAAATTTGTTATATATGCAATATAATTTAATTCAGACATAAAGAAAAATGAAATCATCACAATTGCAGAGAAATAAATGGATTCAGAAATTTTAACCACTGAGAGATGGCTCAGTGGTTAAGAACATTGACTGCTCTTCCAAAGGTCTTGAGTTCAAATCCCAGCAACCACATGGTGGCTCACAACCATCCGTAACGAGAGAGATCTGACACCCTCTTCTGGAGTGTCTGAAGACAGCTACAGTGTACTTACAAATAATAAATAAATAAATCTTAAAAAAAAAAAAAAGAAATCACTATGTTAAGTAAAACAAGTCAGATATAGAAACAAATACTCAGCTGGAATGCTGGCTCAGCATGTGAGCGCATGTGCCACAGGGTGACTGCCTGAATCCGACCTTGGGAGCCAACTCCCACCAGTTATTGTTGACCCCAACATGTGTGCTGTGGCACATGCATGCGCACATACAAATAGATTAATCAAAAAAGATAAAAGATGCTCTTTACGTGGGTGTGTGAATATAGATACATATGTATTTATAAGTCATAAAGGTAGAAAGGAGACCATGAGAGGGAAGAAAGACCTTTGTATGTATGTGTCTGTGTTTGGAGGTTAGAGGACAACATGGCGTAGCCTCGTATCCATCTTCAGCTTCCACCTTATTTGGAGCGAGGTCTCTTTGTTGCTTGCTGCTAGGTTGCACCTGCCAGGCTAGCTGCCATGCAGGCTACTGGAGAGTCTGCTGGCTCCGCCCCAGTAGAATTACAGACACACAGACACACTCTCCTGGGCCTAGTTTTATCTGCGCTCGGAGGATTTGAACTCGGGTCCTCACACTTGCACAGCAAGTGCACTATCCACTGAGCCACCTCCCTGGCTGGAAAGACAATCTTAAGGAAGAGAACAAGAGGCTAATGGACTATGTGGGACTTGAGAGTGAGAACTATTTGGTGATGAGCCTAGATGGGAGTAGCAGAGTAGAGTGGGGTAGCTGAGTCAGGGTGATGTGGGTGGCGAGTGAACAAGGACAAGTAGCGTGGAATAAATGTACAAAAATCCATAATAAAATCCATTAATTTTTTTTTTTTTTTTTTTTTTTT
>NW_022196897.1:142032089-142035041 GCF_008632895.1 Mastomys coucha
GGGGCAATTGAGAAAATGCCCCACAGCTGGATCTCATGGAGGCACTTCCCCAACTGAAGATCCCTTCTGTGATAACTCCAGCCTGTGTCAAGTTGACACACAAAACTAGCCAGTACAGTTACATAGACACACACAGGCAAAAACACTCATACACATTAAATAAAAAAATCTTAAAAAGATAAATAAGAGAGCTACACAGTTGGCTTTGTAGCTAAGAGCACTTGTTGCTTTTGAAGAGGACTAGGGTTCAGTTCCCAGAATTCACATGGCAGCTCACAAATGTCTAGAAGCCTAATGTCAGGGGATCCAACACACTTCTGGCCAGCTTCAGACGACAAGTATGCATGTGGTGCACAGACATACATGTGAGAAAAATGGTAATACACAGAAAATAGCAATAAAAACTTAAATAACACATCCCTAAAAAGAGAAAAATTGCCTGGCAGTGGTGGCACATGCCTTTACTGCCAGTACTTGGGAAGCAGAGGCAGGTGGATTTCCGAGTTTGAAGCCAGCCTGGTCTACAGAGTGAGTTCCAGGACAGCCAGGGCTACACAGAGAAACCCTGTCTCAAAAAAAAACCAAAACAAACAAAACCAAAAGACAAAAAAAACATCAACAACCATAAAACCAACTAACAAAAAAAAAAGGGGGGGTGCAAAATATGAGAATATTAACTTATCAGTGGTACAGTATGGCTTTAGCAAGTTTGAGAGCCTAAGTTCACTTCCCAGAACCAAAAAATAAATAAGAAAAAAAAATAGAGAAATAAGTTTACAGATCAAAGTTCTAATCTGAGTGAAACATGGCTATGTTCTATACATTAACATGACTATTAAGCGTGAGATACTTGCGCAAAGCATGTGCAAGCCCCAAATACAGGATAACCAATACCAGCCTGAGCAACCAAGTCAAAGGCCTACAGAGGGTACAATAGCAACAATCACCTCAAAAATGCAGAGGAGTCGGGCGGAGGTGGCATACGCCTTTAATCCCAGCACTTGGGAGGCAGAGGCAGGTGGATTTCAGAGTTCGAGGCCAGCCTAGTCTACAGAGTGAGTTCCAGGACAGCCAGGGCTACACAGAGAAACCCTGTCTCGAAAAAAAACAAACAAAAAAAAAAAGCAGAGGAATTTTGTAAACAGATCTCAGAAAGGAAAAGCTGGCAGGAAAGTGGCCTTGATCAAGTATGAGTAAACTGATCTGAGCATCACTGTTACAAAAACAGGAGGTGGGAGGGAGGGAGGGAGGGAGGGAGGGAGGGAAAGAGGACTCAGTCACTATCCTAGTTAGCTTCATGTCAACTTGAAACAAGCCAAAGTCATATCTTAGAACAGCCACATAACTGAAAACATGCCCCCATGAGACCACCAGAAGACAAACGCATAGGCATTCACATAATTAATGCCTGGGTTGGTGCTATCCCTGGGCAGGTGGTTCTGGGTGAAAGAAGGCATGCTCAGCAAGCCATGGGGAGCAAGCCAATGAGCGGCATCCCTTAGAATATGGGCTCTCTCTCAGTTCCTGCTCCAGGTTCCTGACCTAAGCTCAGGCCTTGACTTCCGCTCATCTCATCAAGGACTGGAGGTTGTAATGTGAAACAAAGCCTTTCTTCCTAAATTGCTTTTGGCCATGGTGTTTTATCACAGCAACAGTAACCTAAGCTGGTCACTGTCACACAGTGTTTTTTTTTTTTTTTTTTTTTTTTTTTTTTTTTTTTTTTTTTTTTTTTTTTGGTTGTAAGATGTTTTATTATAGAAAGGAGAGAGAAGAGATAGGAAAGTAGAGGCCGGCCACGTGGAGAGAGGGGGAAAGGAAAAGAAGAAAGTAGAGAAGAAGAGAAGAGGCTGAGGAAAGGGAGAGAAGAAGAGGAAGAGAAGAGTTACTCACTTTTTAAAAGGACTAACATCCTAAAAAACCAAACTGTTAGTGGTCTAAGAGCCACCTTCTTTCCTAACCAACTGCCACACTGAACTCAGACCAACAGGCTAAACTTGACTTGACTGCAAAGGCTGCAGAAAGCATGCAGGCTGGCTCCAGAGGCAAGGACACATGCCTGGTGCCTTGTGTTTGACACTCAGAACCTAAGTAAAGGTACAAGGTGATTTCAGACTCCACAAAGTTGTCCTCCATACAATTTTTTATTTATTGTAAAAAAATTTTACAATAAGAGAAATTATTAGGGAGAGAAGAACTAGGGAGAAATGGGGAGCCAAGTTCAAATGATAGAGGGGCACTAATTGCTAAACCCAAGAAGCCGGAGATAGTGTCTAGTTCCTTCCTGATTGCTTCTGTCCTCCATCTTCTTGCATGCCCTCACATGCTACGGACCTCTCCGCCACACAACAGCCTCACCCCTCCTCTTACCTTAATTGCTATGTTGTTGGACTCAGTAGCTCCGCTAGTGAAGATGATCTCCCGAGGATCAGCTCCAATCAGAGATGCCACTTGCTGTAAGCCAAGAGACAGAGATATAGCACATCAATTCCTGGGCAGAGATGGGGCTACATATACAGCCTGGACAGTTTTGGACCAAGAGAAGATCTACTGCATCCTACCAACCAACTGCCTTCAAAGAAAGACACTCTGCCTACTGAGGTCTAACTTTTTAGCCTGACTAGGGATAAAAAGGAACTGATTGTCACAGCTCAGACATGCTATCCTTTCTCCAGTCTAAGACAGGCGGAGAGTGTCAAGTGTAAGCTGGGCATGGTGACATACCCCTTTAATCCCAGCACACAGGATTTTGGGGCCAGCCTGATCTACAAAGTGAGTTCCACAACAACCAGGGCTACACAGAGAAACACTGTCTCAAAAAACAATACAAAACAAAACAAAAAAAGAATGTCCAGCCTGATGGTGGTGGCATGCCTTTGATCCCAGCCCTTGGGACGCAGAGGCAGGTGGATTTCTGAGTTCAAGGCCAGCCTGGTCTACAGAGTGAGATCCAGG
>NW_022196897.1:142035051-142046545 GCF_008632895.1 Mastomys coucha
AAAAAAAAGTCCAGTGTAGCTCAGCTTGCCTGATATTTATGAAGCCCTAGGTTTGATTTCCAGCTCTGCACAAACCAAGCACAGTGGTGAACCCCTGAAATCAACTGCACTCAGGACGCTAAGGTAAGACAGCTGCCATGAGTTTGAGGCCAGTATGGAATACATAGTAAGTTCCAAGCCATCTTTGATGAAAGTGCAAAGCTGGGAGTGGAGAGATGGCTCAGTGGTTAAGAACACTGACTGTTCTTCCAGAGGTCCTGAGCTCAATTCCCAGCAACCACATGGTGACTCACAGCCAACTGTAATGGGATCTGATGCCCTCTTCTGGTGTGTTTGTAGATCAGGCTGGCCTAAAATCCTATGTATGTGAGTACAGTGTACTCATATACATAAAATAATAATTCTTAAAAGTGAGAGAGAGAGAGAGAGAGAGAAAGAAAGTGAAAAACTGGCCTTGAAGCACTAAGAATAGGGGCCAGTGAGATGGATCAGTGGGTGAAGGCACTTGCTGCCAAACCTGACAACCTAGGATTTATTCCCTGAGACCCACATGGTAGGAGAGAGACTGCCCCAAGGTGTCCTGTGACCTCCACACTGAGTACTCAGGGGCATATGTATACATGTACATGAACATGCATAAACACACACACATGCATATATGCACACATAATTTTAATTTTTAAAAATTATTTTTGTTGGGCATAGTGGTGGACATCATTAATCCCAGCACACGAGAGGCAGAGGCACGTGGATCTCTGTGATTTTAGGCCAGCCTGGTCTACAAGGCAAGTTCCAGGACAGCCTGGGCTATTACACAGAGAAATCCTGTCTCAAACAAACAAACAAACAAACAGGCAAGTAAGGAACTGGAAAGATGGCTCTGTGGTTAAGAGCACTTTCTGCTCTTACAGAGGACCCAGTTTCAGTTCCTAGCACCCGCATGGTAGCTTACAACCATCCTTAACTTCTAGTTCTAAGGGATCTGACAGCCTCTTCTGGCCTCTACTACCACTATACGTGTGCGTGGTGCGTGTGTGCACGTGCATGCATGCATGCACACTAAACATCCATATGCATAAAATAATGGTTTTGTTTTTGAATGATTTTCTTTGCATGTATTTATCTGGGGGTGGAGGACATTCATGCGGCACCATGTGTATGTAGAGAGTGGTTCTGATGCTTTGATTTAATTGGCAATCTGTGTTTGCTGACGCTCAAGGTTCTTGCCCCTGATTGGTTTTTGATCTATCAATAAAGTTGCCAGTAGCCAAAGGTTGGTCACAGAGTGGGACACTGAGAGTTGTGGGGAGAGAGAAGAAGGGGGCACAGTAGCACAGTAGTGGAGGAGATAAAGCCAACCAATGGGTAAGTGGCCTCTGGCCACTTCACCAACTGGGCCTGGGGTAGCAGGGGAAGATTTAGGAGCACCCAATGACTGAGTTAGCCAAGGCATTTTAAGAATAACTAGTGTGTGTGTGTTTCCTTTTTTTTTCCTTAAAGATTTACTTACTTATTAAATGTATATGAGTACACTGTTGCTCTCTGAGCCATCTCTACAGTCCATGCGTGCGTTTTCTATTCATGGATGTGAGATAGGTTCTGGGTGGGTACGCATGTGAAACCAGCCAGGAGCATAAAGTAGTGTAGAAAAAACTACACATAACATGTGCATTTTAGGGATCAAACTCAAATTATTATGTTAAAGTACCCATGGAGGCATCTCATTGACCCACGAAATGCATTTTTAAAAATATATTTATTGGGGGCTAGTGAGATGGCTCAGTGGGTAAGAGCACGGTCTGTTCTTCTGAAGGTCATGAGTTCAAATCCCAGCAACCACATGGTGGCTCACAACCACCCATAATGAAATCTGACGCCCTCTCTGGTGCATCTGAAGTTAGCTACAGTGTACTCATTTATAATAAAAAAAAATCTTTAATAAAATATATATATATATTTATTGAAATCTTACTACGTATTTTTTGAGTTATGTACAAGTGTTAACCTTTACCAGCAGTGCCTCAGTTTACCCAATAATCTTTCTTATACAGCAGCAACTATTTCCCCTTCCACTTGGTAGATGAGGAGTTTAAAGCTTAGAGGAATGAGAGGATTTGTCAGAGGTAGTTTACCTAGGGAATATGAGAACTAATTAAACACTTATAATCAAACTCCAGAGCTACTATATGAGTCTCTTCTAGAAAATCAGCTATTTCTACCTCAAAGAAGGAAATGCCTCCCATAGACCACTGAATGGAACTTCTCAGAGTCCTTCGTGCTAACCTGGCGAGCACGTTCCATGGCTGCCTCGCTCTCCCAGCCATACGCATGAGTCCGAGAATGGGGGTTCCCATAGTAGTTGACAAGGTATGGGAGCATGGCATCGAGCACTCTGGGATCCTGAACATAAGAAAACAGATCAGTGCCTCTGAGCCCAAAGTCAGTTCAGAACCTGCTCCATCCACCTTTACCTGCCCATCCTGCTCCGTGTATTTCCAACCTTTCAGATACTGTCTGCTCCTTCCATTTCTTCAAACACAAATCAAATAGCAACCTGAAATACGCCCACTTCCAAACCACCTCTAATCACAACACCCCACCACTCCCACAAGTAGTTTGTAAACATTATCTTTGGTTTTTCTATTATTTAATGAAAGATAAGGTCTTATGTAATAGAATCTAGCCTCGGATTTCGAAGCCTGCCAGGTGTGGTGGTACACACTTCTAATGGCAGCATTCAGGAGGCAGAGGCAGGCAGATCTCAGAGTTGGAGGCCTGCACTACAGAGGTTGGTCCGGGACAGCCAGGGCCATAGGTATTGAGACCATGTCTCAAAACATCCCACACTGTACCCAAAAAATAAGCCAATGAAGTAATCTTCCTGCCAGCAAGACTATCTTGTCCTTTTCTCTTTTTTTTGGCTTTTCCAGACAGGGTTTCTCTGTGTAGCCATGGCTGTCCTGGAACTCACTCTGTAGACCAGGCTAGCCTCGAACTCAGAAATCTGCCTGCTTCTGCTTCCTACCTTTTCTTATTTTTTAAAGACAGGGTTCTCTACTTTAAGATACCCTCAATATACTATTAATGAAGATGATCTTAAACTTCTGATCCTAATCCTCCTGCCTCTACCTCCCTCATACTTTAGAGTCGTGTGGGATGAGTGATACAGCACCATGCCTGGCTTCATGCAGTGCTAGGGGACCCAACCAAAGACTTTGTGAATGCTCAACTATCTATATTTGCATCCCTCAGTGTTTCCATTGCTGTCACACACTGATTTACAGAGAGCTGTGACTTTCCAATGTGGTAGCATGATTCCAGCACTTGAGAAGAAGTTACAGACAGTTGTGAGTTGACATGTGGGTCCTGGGAATTGAACCTGGGTCCTTTGGAAGAACAGTCAGTGCTCTTAACCACTGAGCCATCTATCACGCCCCAGGTTTTTGTTTTTTTAAAACGGGCCTCAGGTTACCAGCAGTGGCTGCTCTTTAGGAGGACCCAGGTTCAGTTTCTAACACTCACAGGATAGCTCAAAAGAGGCTATTTAACTCCAGCTTCTGGCTCCCCCAGGCAATGCATTAATGTGGTGCACAGACAAACATTCAAGCAAATACTGTAAGATAAAAGTAAATAAATAAATAAAATGGTCTCATATCCCTAGCTAGCCTTGAACTGATGAAGTAGCCAAGGATGGCCTTAAGATTCTGATCTTCCTGCCTCCATCAAGTACTGGGATTCCAGAAGTTCAGATTTATGGGGCGCTAGGGATTGAGCTGGAGGCTTCCTACATGCCAGGCAAGTATTCTAGATATGAGCCACATATCCAGCCCCAATAACTATTATTACTGAATGACTATCAAGTGCAGGACTTCTATGTCTTTCAGCTCATTCAACACTTTACCAAATTCACATAGGTACTACATGGTAGCCTAGTAACTCCAGAGCTCATGTTTGTTCTTGGCATTTTTTCTTTTTTTTTTTTTTTGAAAGATAGGTTTGAGGGGGCTGGAGAGATGGCTCAGCAGTTAAAGAGCACTAACTGCTCTCCCAGAGGTCCTGAGTTCAATCCCAGCAACCGCATGGTGGCTCACAACCATGTGATGGGATCCAACGCCTTCTTCTGATATATCTGAAGACAGCTACAGTGTACTCATCATATACTTAAAGTTAAAAACAAAACAAAACAACAACATAGGTTGTGGCTCAGGCTGGTCTTAAGCTCACTCAAATTCCCCATGCCACAATGTCCAGCTCCAAGACCTGAGAATTTACTATTAACTATAATGCCTGTCCTGGAAGGATCCAACAAGGACAGTAGCTAAAAACCAGTAAAGCCTTTTCTACTAAACTAACATCTATGTCCCCTGAATCTTGGTAGTGTCTTTTTCTAGCACATTAAATGGCTCTCAAGTCTGCAGAAATTTAGCCTTTCGGTGAAATTTGTCCTTCTAACCTTTCCTACTACAAAGAACCCCTGCTAGTCCTTACCAGAGGAGTCGTGGCCTGCACATCCATATAGAGAGGTCGCAGCACTGCCTCTCCCTCTGAGGGAACAGCCGAACGGGGAGCATGATCTACAACTGACAACAGAGTGCAGTGGCAAAGTGAGAAATCGTGGACGAAGGGCACACAAGACAACAGAGCTTCTTTGAGGTCAATTTAAGGAAGGCCGAGGTTCAGTGTCAAAGTAAACAAACAACAACACGCATTGAAAAGACATCGAGTCAAGTAACGGACACAGGAAAGGGCGCTGGCAGCAGTAGGGGGAAATGTTCAAACTACATAGCACCGAGTGGGATGAGCTGTAAAAAGCAAAACCCTTTGGAAGAGAAGTGAAAAGCGCAGGTTCCCTCAAAGGTTCACGGCTGGAGGAGGCTCAACTAACTAACATCTTTAAGACTTGGCTAGGAGAGATCTGAAGAATGAGAATCCGGCTCAAGGGAAGTGCGGAGCAGAATGTAATGGCCACCCGGAAAAAAAATATGAGACCAGGCGACGGGAAAGTTTAGCGTCTGAGAAATGGAACCCGGCGGGTAGGATCCTCAACAATGCAATGCATAGCAGCACCAACCCAAGGGGGGCTCGCTCCTCCAGAAACCGTCGGAGCGAAAAGGAAAGGGAACGTACCGCGCAGGCGCAGTCCCCGGCTTGGCACCGAGGACCTTCGCAGGGCCACAGAGGTAGCCGCCAACGACGCCCGCCTCCAAGCGGCTCGCAGCAGCATGTTCCCTGCAACAGAGCCCACCATCCGCGGCGTTTGCCAGTCCTCAGCCCATGCTCCCGGAAGTAACTGCGCCGCGCTCCGGAAGCGATCCAGCGGACCGCGAGCGCCCTCCGCCTAGCTTTTGGTGTGAGACGTGGAGCTCGCTGAGCGATCGAGGCGCAGAACGAGGTGAGGTGGGGCCCGACGGTGCCCTGCGTCGCGCGTGCGGGGTCCTCTACCGCGAGGAGGGTGGTGGATGCGCGCTGCGGTCTGGCTTCTGTCCTCAGTCCGGCGGAACCCTGCCGTGGGCGCCGGGCGACGCCTCGGCTGGCGACCAGGCCCTCACTGTCCTGGCCCTCTCCCCGCAGATGCCGGTGGCCGTGGGTCCCTACGGGCAGTCCCAGCCCAGCTGCTTCGACCGCGTGAAGATGGGCTTTGTCATGGGTTGCGCCGTGGGTATGGCGGCCGGGGCGCTGTTCGGCACCTTCTCCTGTCTCAGGTGAGCAGCGCGGACAGAACTTCCTGGCTTCCGAGGACTCCGGAGTCCACTTAGAAGAGGTTGAAAGCACAGTACTTAGGGATCGGAGCTCTAAAGTCAAAATGGCTTTCTGAGTCTTTTGTAGTACGGTGTCATTAGGTAGGTCAGAGGCCGAGTTTACTGAACTGTAGTAGAGGACTGTACACTTACCTCCGCTTTTGTTAGAGTCAGTCATATTAGTATGTTTTACATAATTGTCTGGCACGTCGTAGTTGCATAGCAAGGGATTATTATTGTTGCAAGGCATTTTAACTCCCAACTGCGAGTAATGACGCAGACCTGATGAAGCGTTTTACTATACGGAGAACTAGGTGTAGTCGAATGTTCTACTCCTAAGATAAACTGCTATTCTAAAGGTCGTCACTATTTATCCATCCCTAGCTTAATTATACTTCTAAGGACTGTATTTAACCGCCGAGCAGTAGCGGTGAGCATCTTAAATCCAATAGCACTCTGGACTTAGTGGCAGGAGTATCCCTGAGTTCGAGACTAGAATGTGAGTTCCAAGACAGCCAGGCATGAAACGTCTCATAAACAAAGAGTGTAGTTACGGAATCTGTAAATATAATGTCCATTTAACACTTTATGCAATTTATGAATTGCAGAGCTTGACTTTGTTTTCGAGACAGGGTTTCTCTGTGTTACCTTGGCTGTCCTGGAACTCACTTTGTAGACCAGGCTGGCCTCGAACTCAGATGTCTGCCTGCCTCTGCCTCCCAAGTGCTGGGATTAACCCCCGCCCAGCAAAGCTTGACTTTTAATCTTGGTTAAACATTCCCCTTACCCTAAAGCTCTTGCCTCCCTTACCCCCTCTCTCCACATGGTCATGGTGGGCCTGTATGTCTTTACTCTCTTCTTCTCTGACTCTCTTACCCTCTTTACCCTCCCCATGCCCTGAATAAACTCTATACTATTAAAAAAAAAAAAAAGGAATCATCTAGAAGAAAAATGGCTACTGGACAATGTATATCATAGAGGCACAAACATGACGGCCCATGTACTTCATCCTTTATCTTTACAACCTACAAACTAATGCAGCATTCAGCACAGGTCCTAGAGACCAGGGATAGATATTTCCCATGTCGTTGCTAATCCTATGTGGGGAAGAATAGCACTTTAAGAAACTCTAAGTGCTTAATGTACTTCAACAGATTATAAAGTGTGTAATTAGTTCAAATCTCTCTTCCTGTATTTGTATTCCCAAATGGCTTTCTTGGTTTTCTTCTCAGGATTGGAATGCGGGGTCGGGAGCTGATGGGCGGCATTGGAAAAACCATGATGCAGAGTGGAGGCACCTTTGGCACTTTCATGGCCATTGGAATGGGCATACGATGCTAATTAGGGTCCAGATGCCCTGCTACACCTAAACTTCACGATCCATTTCGACACTTGTACAATAATAAAGTTTTTCCTTCAGTCTACTTTTCAATCAGTCTACTTTTACTCCAAAGACCTAGTGTATTTCCTAGACCTAGAGGTTTTGTAATCCCAGTACCCACCTCAGTGGTGACCCAACATTGTGTAGTTCTACTTCCCTATGGCCTGTCCTCTGCAAACACAAGGTACACATAACTAATCTCTACCCAGGCTTGTTGTTGACACAGTTGTTTTATCCAAGAACTCTGACGCTGGAAGACACATAATTAAAACCACTCAAAAACTCCTGGTTCAGGTGTCCTGTCACAGTAGTACATTGTATATGATCGTCTAGTTCAGAAAAGACATCGCCAGCATCAACATTCAACATTTTAATTATGTAGGCAGCTAACAAAATTCCTACAGGATACCCCTGTGATTGCCAAGAATCCAAAGCTGACTGGCCTTGGTTAATTTTTAGGATTACTCAACTATGACTTGTTCAGAACTCTATTACCCAATAAAATTGACAATTCAAAATGCTTTTCTGAAAAGGTTATTCAAGAAACAAAGTTTTGCTCTTTCTTCCTATCTAGGATAAAAGATGTATTGGTTGGCAAGCTTTAGACACCGAATTAGGTCATATTCATTTTTCTAAGTCATGCTTAGTTCCCCTGTTCCAATACACAGCCTCCTACATTTGTCTCAACTGCTCTGCTATGAAAGGGTAAGTAGCCCATTAGAATGCATATTGTGCCAATTGTAAAAAAAAAAAAAAGGCAGGGGGCATTACCAGGCTTCAATTCCTAGCACCTACTGTTTCACAACCATCTAAAAGCTCAATTCCTGAGGACCTCCACAAGTACCAAATATATATGTGGTTCACACATTCAGCAACAATGATCACAGGTAAAACATTTTTTTTAAAAAAAAAAGTCAGAAGCAAAGGAGCAGAATTTGAGGACATCCTGGTTTGTAACAATTTTAAAACAGTCAAGACAATAGGGGGGAGGTGTAAAGGGAGTGAAGACTGTTCATTTGAAGGAGTGAGTGGAGTAACTGGGGGCCAGGAAGTAGTTTGAGGTGCTCTTTTCAGCCCACTTTGAACAGGTCTTCAGTAAAACATGTCTTCCTTACAACTTCAGAGAACTCCACTGCTAAAGACAACCCACACACATGCAGAGCAGAACGAGCACATTTCCAAGGGGAAGCTTGTTTTCTTCTATGGAGATGACATACTTGGTAGGGGACAACACTGGATATGACTTAGATTAGACAGACATTCCCTAAAACAGAATTAAGTAAGCTTATTCTAGGCATGTATGCTGAGACAAATACCTACACTTTGACAGCAGCCCACATGTTGAGGGAATAACATCTTCAGTCTTTGGTAAATCTGACCTATATAATGCTGAGACACTAACTTGAAAACAAGGAGAGACGAGAAAAAAAAGATATCATGATAGCCTATGCATAAGTTTGTGACATGAAAAAATTTGAAAAACGAAAATTTTCTTGTGGCCTTTTTCAGAGAATTTTATTTGAGTGGTTCTTACAAAGATTGTTGCAATATGAAAGTCATTTGTTTGATAGAAATATCAAGCTGTCTTGTCAAACACACTGAAGTAACCCAAAAATATATTTCAGAGCTCACAGAGCTTAAAAAGAGCAAAGATTATATGCAACCAGACAAAACCTATTTCTGCATTTCCTATCTCTTGCCCAAGACTGCTTTACTGTTACATCAACCACCTTGAGGAAATGCATGGATCATTTTGTTTGGAATCTCAAGACACACTAAAACATATAGTATTTACAAAGAAACTTTTACAGATACATTAATTGAAAAAATTACCATCAAGAAATATTTTGAAATCCCCTTCTTGCCAAATGTCCAAGGTCAAATGCTAAGCAGTCATTTAGCCGCTTTTCACACACTAAAAGTGTATTCTGGAAACCTTTGCTGAACCATGAGCCAAATATATGAATGTGATATGTAACTGCTGTGTAAAAAGTTAGGTTTCTGAAACATTAAAACATTACCTGTCTGCCTTTATACAGAAAGCACATTTGTTCCCCTAGAGCTATTCTATAGATCCTTAATGTAATTTCTACATGGACATTTAAAACAGCAGAACAAGAGAACAGCTTTGCATAAAGTAGGATTTGCTAGTTAGGGAGAATGAGCACACTGCATTCCTGTTAACATTTTTATTTTTCAAGATAACAGGAGTTGTATACAAATGACAGTAGACCCTTGCCTCTTTATTTTTATCTAAATAAAAGATAACTCAAGATGAATTCTCAAGAGAAAAAAAAGCTATATACATAAGGGACTGTATCTTCCTTCATCGTCTACTTGGGACCAGTAGTTGTGTTGCTGTCATAGAATCAGGAAAGAGGTTGTGGTAAGTTGGAAGAGGTACATACGCTGCTGTTATCATTTTACCTGTTGGCAAAAAGAAAAAAGTTGGGTGAGCCCTTTTTACTCAATGTTAATCACTTGGTGTTTCAAGTCTTGGTAGCAGTTACTCACCAGCAAACCACCTGCCATGCAATGCATTGACAGCAGCAATAGCTGCAGCAATAGATGGGCACTTCACATACACATTGCCCTAAAAGAATCAAAAGAAAAAAAATAATTGAAACAACCGCTGAGCACATACTCTCAAATGTATATCGAAGATGACTGCAGACTTGTCCTTCACAGATTATTTATTCTAATACCTTGTGTTCAATTTATCAAATGTTTTTGAAAAATGTAGTGTCTTCTCATTGATCTCTCTGCCCTATTCCCCCACCCCCGATTTCTATGTAAAGAGTAAAGAAGCTGTCAGGAGTTCCAGGGTACGTGATGCAAATTAGCTACTACTCTCATCAAATTTTCATTATTTTGAACTTGCCTTTGTTTTGGAGCGTGTATTTAGCTAGCACATTGAAGTTCCTTTCAGGAAATAACCACTAAGCAAGCATAGTGGTACAGGCCTATAATAAATCCCAGAACATGGGAAGGTGAGTCAGAAAAGAGCTAACTTCATTAAAAGGCTACACATATCAATGCATTAAAAAAAAAAAAAGACAGAATAGCAGGTGGATTCCTGAATTTGGGGTGTACAGAGTTTCACGACAGATGGGACTACAGAAAGAAACCCTATCTCAAAAGAAAAACCAAAACCAAGTCAAAGAAAAGGAAATAAAACCTAAGGGTGGATACAGTGACGATCACATGGCCTAACTGTATGAAAAGTAAGATACAGAAAAGTATATATTTCAATCCCAACACTTGGGGAAGTATATTACACAAATAACCACTGTCTTGAAGAATGAAAATCAAATTACCTGAGCTGAATTTTTGTCAACATAAATATGAATGACTCCTCCATGTTTATTACATTCTTCAATGACATCATCTTTAATCTCTGTATCCCATCCAACTTCTTCTTCTCTGTAAAAAAGTAACAAAAATAATGAAACTATATTCAAGTACTGACATTGTGTATGTATATGGGTATATATGGGGACCATCAAACATAAGAATCCATTTCAGCTTCCACAGCAGTAACAGGGATCGAATTCTAGTATTCGGACTTCGTAGCAAGTACCTTTACTAACAGTGAACCATCTAATCTGCCTTCTACTAACAGTGAACCATCTAATCTGCCTTCTACTCTCCTTATGAAATAGCAATTTCTGGACTGGTTAACATGATCTCGCTCTAGCCATCCACTCACACCTTAACATGCTCTTTATTTTTATTTATTTACTTATTTTGGTTTTGAAACAGGGTTTTTCTGGATCGCCATGGCTGTCCCGGAACTCAGAAATCCGCCTGTCTCTGCCTCACAAGTGCTGGGATTAATGGTGTGAGCCACCACCACCCGGCCTAAACAGGTTCTTTAAATTAAGATGCTAATTCTCATAAAAACATAAGAAAGATGCACAAGAGGCTCCCATTAGAGTTATTTTTACACCAAGTTTACTATAAACTTTGCGGAGTTGACTCAGCAACTAAGACAAGTTGTGGCTCTTACTGAGGTCATTATTAAGATCAACAGGGCTGTTGGGTGGTTGTGGTGCAGGCCTTTAATCCCAGCACTTGGGAGGGAGAGGCAGGCGGATTTCTGAGTTCGAGGTCAGCCTGGTCTACAGAGTCCTCTGCCAGGACAGCCAGAGCTATATACAGAGAAACCCTGTCTTGCAAAACCAAAAAAAAATAAAACACACACACAAAACCTGACAAACTGTGGTTGCTTTACTATATTTACATATATGCTATACTTACATACTTATATTTATGTACTATATATATATATATATATGTTGCTCTTTAATAATGATCAGAATTCTACATAAAGCCACCAGCTAAACCCATTTAATAATCAGGCAGATAGAAAAGG
>NW_022196897.1:142046555-142066295 GCF_008632895.1 Mastomys coucha
CACCTACAAGCACATGTAAAAACAAGTGAGAAGTTTTAGCTAGAGAGAGAGTCTCAAACCCACAAAGAAAATTAAACAAAAACAAAACATCAAAGTGGGATGATGCAAAAAAGGAATCCAAATGTTGAACTCTGGAATCCACATAGGTACCCAAAGGCATACTTATAGAAAAATTATTTAATTTATTAACATCATACACTACTATAAAGAAACAGGAAACTAAGGGCCCAAGACCCTAGGTTTTCACTCTGTGACAGAAAAAAAATCCTATTAGTAGATGCTGAGTGGTTAGGAGGAAATTTAACTTGTCATTCTTACAGAGTATCAGCTTCAGGTCCAGTATACAACAATAATCCTGATGCCCATTCAAAACTCCTCATGCACACATATCAGACCAAAGGAAGCAAAAACAGCAAGTAAACAAACGTAGACAAAAGATTGATCACAAAAATTTCATACTATTAAATGTTACTCAATGTGCCCAACAAAATATAAGCAGGATTGAAAAAATAAACAAAGCCAACATATAACTTCAATACATTTCAATTGTGAAATATTCTAAATGTTAAACTATTATACTGTACAAATATACTTACGTTTGAGGATTAAACATATTAGAAAGTTGGAAACACTGTGTTGCAAGAGGTTGAACAGACGCAGCTGCAGCTAAAGCTGAGGCTAAAAAAGGAAGAATAAAAATTAACTTCATGGAAAATGTGTAAGTATCCCTGGACAATTAACTAAAAATCAACCCTATCTATATATGGATGACATAATTTATATACCACTTTCATGAACATGACTTTACCACGATATAACAGTTAAGCTAAGAATAACTACCTTAAAACATCTTTAGCTTCACTTATAATAGGTATCAAAAAGTACAAATACTCAAGTATTATTTAGAAAATGAGAAGGGGAAAGGATTGCTCATAAACTTCATAACGATGCAAATATATTTCCCTACAAATTTCAGGAGCTGGGTTTGGAACTTAGTTGTCAAGCGTGTGTGTTTGTCTAGCAGGCATGAAGCTCTGGGTTTGATACTACCACAGCATAAACTCAGTATGCTTATAAAGGTTAGAAAGGTAGATACAAGAGGAATAGAAAGAAGTTCATCTAAGACAACATACCAAGTTTTTGGCTAGACTACAATATATAAAACCATGTCTTCTGCACAAATTATATTTAAGAAGTGGCAAAGTGGCATACTGCTTTAATCTCAGTACTTGGAAGGTAGAGGCAAAACATCTCAAAGCTCTGAGGTCAGCTTTGGCTAGAAAGCAGCTTCTGAGACAATTGGAGAGACAATTTGCTTAACCCGAAACCAAACCTATAATGGGTTAAGAAGAAATATGCAGTCTGAGTCTATTAAAAGCAAACAACAAAAATGCTCCACAGACATCATTCCAGAAAGAAGAAAGATGTAAGACTGGTCTAACATTGAAATGATAGTAGTAATACAAAAGGCAGTTTTTGGAAAGCCTAAATAGAATAACAATCTTTTTTCTTGTCCTTTTGCCAGCAATATAATCAAAATTTTCAAAGATATACAAAGTGGCTGGAGAGATGGCTCAGCAGCTAAGAGTCCTTGACTTGCTCTTCAGAAGTGATGAGTTCAATTCCCAGCAACCACAAATGGCTCACAACTATCTGTAATGGGATCTGAGGCCCTCCTCTAGTATGTCCAAAGAGAGTAGCAGTGTGCTCACATATATGGGATAAATATTTTAAAAAATATATAAAAAATATATAAATATAAACCTCTAAAGCAGCCAGAGATTTATTTAAATCTTATGTGTGTGAGAATTTTGCCTGCATGGATGAACACCACAGGGATCATTTTCCCCAGGGGCCAGAGACCCTGAAATTTATTAAATACTGTTATTGGAAGCTATGATGTGGTTGTTGAGAATCAAACCTTGATAATGAAGCAAAAGTCTAAAGTGCTAAATCCAACAATGTTGGGCCAACTATCTTTTAAAAACATTAACCTAGCCGGGTGGTGGTTTTCTGAAGTTGAAGCCAGACTGGTCTACATAGACTTCCAGAACTGGCCGGGCAGTGCTGCCACATCTTTAATCCCAGCACTTAGAAGCCAGAGGCAGGCGGAATTCTGAGTTTGAGGCCAGCCTGGTCTACAGAGTGAGTTCCAGGACACCAAAGCGACACAAAGAGAAACCCTATCTCAAAAAAAACAAAAACAAAACAAGAAAACCCATGAATCTAAATATATTTAACATTTAAAAGACAGAGTAAAGTATACCATAATAAAGTAACATTTTAAATGATTTCTGTCTTAAAAATAGCACCTTATATTTGACTATTGTGAGAATTGTACACACAGCAATATTCAACCTTAAAGCAAACATGTCTATAGTTAATTACTTTTCCAAGTGAGGTGATGCAATGGTTTCTATGTGGTTTTCTTTAGGTTTACTTTTTCTGTTCTGGGTCTCATGCCACTCCAATTTTCAGAGAATTACCAAATATATTATAGTAGCTATTACGAACTCACCGTAACCATATTATCTGACCAAATCCCATTCCAATGCATAAAAACAAACAGCTAAGGATAAAATAATGCATTAAGAAATAGAGATATTGAAATGAATAATCACCTAAGGAAGTGTCAGACAAATTTCACTGAACAAAGCTATTCATGAAATACATTAAAAATTATTCTGACAGAATTACAAGTGCTTTTCCTTCGATATTCCCTTCAAAGATAAAGGCATTTTTCTTTGAGAAATTTGACAAGCCTTTTCTTTGTATTTCCTACTATAAATGAGTATAAGCTGACATAACCTAAAACCGAGTAAGTCCCAACTAGCTACCTAAATATAAGGTAAAACTGCTTAAGAAATACAACAAAAGTATACATGAAAACAAAACAAATCCATCAACCCAATTTATCTAAATAACTAGAGAGGGCCAGGAATAGGAGACAGAATAAAGGAAATCTGAGTTCCTGACCAGACAGCTCTACATAACAGCCAAAGAGCTACACAGCGAAACCCTGTCTCAAGACAAAAGTGACAAGTATAAAGAAAGAATAGTTTTAAGGAAACAACAGGGGAACTAAAACCTAATACTGAGTACTAAAGACCAAACAAGTAAGTAAGTAAGTAAACGTTTCACTTTTGATAATACTGCTAGTCACTTACAAATACAGTACAAATGTGGCATATGTGAAGAAACTTAAAACACATTTAATTCTCACCTAAAATTGAGGTGTTTCACACAGGATTTTTTACATTATAGAAAAAAGAATCCAATAAACAGTTTAAAGTTGGCAGCAAACTGAAGCAGTAAAATGCTTTTTTATTTATTGGTATATTGCAGAGAGACATGAAATCATGTCCTAAATGGCCATATATATGACCATGATTTCATGATGAATATTCTTAAAATAATTCATAACCCTATTCTCTGTTGCAAAACATAGGCAAGTCTAAACCAATCAATAAAACATTATCACAAAATGTAATATGATTCTAAACTCAAACATAAAAAAAAATTACCTATTCATATATTTTGTGTACATGAATGCACTGCTTTCATGAGTATCAGAAGAAGGCCTAAGATCCCATTGCAACTCATTCTATGCCACCATGCTGGCAACTGAAATCAGGCCCTCTGGAAGAGCAGTCAGTGCTATTCCAATCTTTCTGAGCCATCCCTCCAGCCCTTAATTAAACAGTCCCACATTGTTTTAAGTCTGGAATGCTAAAAAATTTTACTTTTTATAATGATAAATCTTACAGTTAGATAAAAGCATGAAATAAATACAAGACTAAGTTTTGGTTTTTCTTTTTCAAGGGTCAAGGACAGCATCTTAAGCCAGTCCATTACAAGGAACCAAACTAAAGCAAATTGAATCAAAATATCTTGCAATCTCCAATGAACATAACCAGAGATCTTTATCTTGACTGTTAATGTACTATGGTTAAAATACATGTCAAAATATATGAATATGGTAATTAGTAAATTACAGCTGTGTGTATTTAACTATTTAAAAAGAGATCAAAATGTAAATAACTCACCTTCGGTCTGTTGGGAAAGTCGTGTTTGCAAATCTATAACAAAAGAGAATTCTACAGCTCAGTGCAGGAACAATGAAGAGCCTCAACTAACAGGGTAAATGTCAGGAAAGTATTAATAAAAGAGGACTTCAACAGCAGGGTTCGTGTAAATCAAATTAGTAACACCCGGCAGCAAAACCTCCTTCCCCATTCCTCATTTACAAGGCTTTGGGACCTTTTGATTCCTGTTATGCTGTCTTCCTAATACTTTCTTCCCTATGTTATATAGTGTTCCATTACAAAACCACACCTAGGAATAATGGGAAATGGGGAAAAAGGAGCAAACCAGTCAGAAAATATGTGAAAAACCCTGATTGAGAATTCAATTCCAAGTACTTGGGAGTAAAATTTTGTAATTAATGCCAATAAAATTTAGTATTTCAAAAACTTGTATTAATACTATAGGCTTTACACCACACATATTCAAGAGCTAGGATCATGTTCATTAATTTTCAACTTTAGCATTATCCACTGAAGAAGACATCATTCCAACAATCTGGAACACCTTTTTAAGAGCTTCTCAGATTCAACTTGTCAATGATTTCTATAAAGGGTTCACAATTTGATCAATGTTAATTTTCTTACTTAGCATGAGAATTTGTTTCTATACATAAAGTACAAAATAGGTGTGGTCATAGCCTTTAATCCCAGCAACAGTGGAGCTGAGGCAGTAAATGCTATTCATTGAGGCCAATCTGCCTGATCTGTATCTATATAGGAAATTTCAGAACAGCTAGGGATAAATCATAGTGAGACCTTGTTCAAGCCAACAAAAACCAAAATCCTATATTGCTGCAAAATGATCGTTGTTAATAAACACTCGGGACATAAGTAAATCCAAACCTTGTATTTAATTTATTGGGTTAAAACAATTGGGCTAGGAGAGGCAGTGGTGGCGCATGCCTTTAATCCCAGCACTTGGGAGCAGAGACTGGAGGATTTCTGAGTTCCAGGCCACCCTGTTCTACAGAGTGAGTTCCAGGACAGCAAAGGCTATACAGAGAAACCCTGTCTCGAACACACACACACACACACACACACACACACACACACACACACACACACACACAGAAAAACAAAACAGTTGGGCCCTCAGGGCTAAAACTGACATATCAACAAGGTAAATTGTTAATTAAATATGCTAAATAGAACCAGTACTGGTAACTTAAAATATACTTTCCTTTTCACATAATAGGTATATTGTGCGCATATCAGAGATTTATGCTTCTACGTAAAAATTACCACTTTTACTTTTAAAAATAACTTTTATTACTTCCATTGTATATTAGGAAACAAGGAACAAATTGTAATTCTACACAAGGTGTATTAGAAAACTTCACTTATTTGAGGGTGTTGAAGCACAGCTCAAATCCTAGCACTCAAGAAGGGCAGGAGAATTAAGTTCAATGCCAGAGTGAGCGGCAAAAGGTTTTCCAAGGAAATCGTGGACTATATACACATAAGAATCTGAATTCCTACTCTACTGCAAGAAGGAAGCAAATGGGAAGTCCAGGAGACACAAAGCTAAGGTAAAAGGACTGCTGTGGGGCTACTAAATATAGAACAAAGCTAAGGATGACCAGGGATATCCAATATCATCCTGACTCAGTAATGAGGATCAGGATATAATGTTAGAACATAGACAGGCTGCCATCCTACATATGGGACATGTTCTACATATACACATTAGCCTCTGACCTCTCCACATGAGCAGATGTGTACGAGAGCATCTATCAAAATAATTAAATGCATTTAAAACAGGTTATCTCCACTGAAAGAAAACAAAACCTGGGACCCCTGAAAGCACAGCCAATGCTCTTACCCCAGGAGCCATCATTTACAGATCCAACATGAGAATGACAGCATTATGAACTGGTGAGGACTGATCTAGTGCAACAATTTTTCTACATGGCAATTTGAACTTGAATGAAGAAAAGCAGTGAGCTAAACAATCATTTTGAGATCAAAGTTTCTCTAAATAGCTCAGGATAGCCTGTAACTCTCTATGTAAATCAGGCTGGCTACCTCCTAACCCCTAAACCCCAAGAACTTCTACACTTGGCCCACTATTATTATTATCACCTTAATATGGTTTTTCAAGACAGGGTTATGCTGTGTCATCCTGGCTGTCCTATAACTTGTTCGGTAGACCAGGCTTGGCCACAAAAATCAGAGATCACCCTGCCTGTCTGCAAAGTGCTGGGATTAAAGGTGCGTACCAACAGAGCCTGGAACATTACATTTCTTAACTATTTTTATCTTATCTTTATTAATGTGCAGATATGAGTGTAAGGCACAGTGTGGTTGTCTGCAGAGGCCAGAGGGTGTGAGATTCCTTGCAATTAGAGTAACAGGTAATTGAGCTAACTCAAGTGCTTGAGGCTAAGTGAACTGAAATTCTCTACAAGCAACCACACCCAGTTGGATATATCCTCATTAAGTACTCTGAGTACTTATTTCTGAAATAAGTTCACTTCAATTAAAAAAAAAAAGCAGAATGTTGTGAATACTGATTCAATGTAAAAACCAATCATAATATGTAATGTTTAAAAAACTGACAAGAAACACAGGTAACAGATACTTGGGTTGAGCTTAAGACATGTTGCTTGCAGAAATGTTTCAGTATCTTTTCCCTGCTCATAATTTACATTGGAATTGTTTTCAGAATTTATGCTTTAAACATGCCTTAGCAAGAACACAGGTCTCTTGGCATATTCAAACTATTAACAGTCTAAAATCTCACAAAGTCTCACTTTGAGAAAGTTTAGAGCACAAATTGCTATACAGAACTTCTGGGCATTTGTGGCACAATATAGAAGTTTAAAAAGTCTCACTACATAAATCATGTAAATGCTGACTCATCCTCCCAAAACTGGTATTACAAGGTCCTCACTATCATACATGGATAAAATATATCCTTTAATATATTATATATAGTATTAAATATGACATATCAAATCAAATACCTTAGATTTAGTGAAATTTGTATTAAAGATTTTTGTCTGTGTATTGTGTCCCTGTGGCCTGCAGAGGTTGGACAAAGATATAGATGTGCCAGTATTGGAGTTAGTTCACAACTGCTAAGAGCATAACTGGGCTAAATTAAAGCTTTCCCCTTAAGTTACTTCTGTCAGGGTATTGTAGCACAGAAACATGGGGAAAAAAACAGTAGTTTTCTTTGCATATTGGTAATGGAAATGTTTAAGAAAAACTTAATTGTAACAAATGCCTGGTGTTTTATCTATCTAATAATAGTAAAAATTATACTTGAGGTGTTTCTATAGTCACAGAGTGCTCTGCATAGTTGTATATACAAATACATACACTAAACGTACTCTTCTTTGAAATCATTAAGATGCTAGAAGTACTTAATGAATTGAATTCTCAGTTAGTCCTTTGAAATCCAAAAAAATTTGGCATATTTTCGAATTAGATGAAAATACAATGATTTCAAATTAGAAAGGATTCAATTCCTACCTGCCACAGCACCAAATGCCAAAGAGCCACTCATTTGTAAAGCTTGTTGTGCCGCAGGTGGGATCTGCAAACCTGTACCTGTAAAAGAATAAATCTTCAAGTTATTATCACTATGTTAACAGCAGAGAGAAACCAATTCTGGGAATTCAAAAAGTCAACTCAGAAATGCCTGCAAAATGGCTGTGCACTAACAGACATTCCTACAAGTAAAGATGATAACAACTGTACTCTTTAGTACCCGTCAATGGTAGAAGGATATAACAGTAATCCCATCAAATGGAGGTATAACATCCCCAATACATGTTGTGCCATTCGTATACCATCAAAATAAATATACATACACATAAAGGAAATAGCAACTTTCTTTAAAAAACATTGTAAAAGCTAAGGAAAATTATCACAACCCATTTCTTACTAAGTCTGGTGATATATAAAAAAAATCTATAGTGTTTACATATAACAAAATGAGAACATTAAAATTGAAATAAAAGATATTATGTATTCATATACATGGTACCTTTCCTTGTCACCATTATGATAAATCAGTAGCTCTATTGAAGACTTACCCTCTGCAAGTCTTGCCATTAACTGAAGACGTCCAGTTGTTCCCAAATCAATTCCAGTCCTTTCTAGTTCATCACTGTCCAAAAATGAACTCGCACTAGAAGCATCAGTCCGTTCAGTAACATGACCAACTTTCATTGGTCTCCCAGCTAACTCAAATCCATTAAGCTGTTCCAAAGCCTTTTTGGCACATTCTGAGTCAGAAAACTAGAAAAGACAACAGGAATTTTAACTGATTAATATGCGTTTATTTTCATTACAAACAGATCTGATATACTGAGAAAGTGTAAAAAAAAAAGCTGAAAATACAGTATGTATAAAATTAGACCATTAATTTTACAAATGAATATATAAGACAGCTTAACGAACATGGAGTTTTGAAGCATTTTTAATTTTTAGGCAAAGTGTCATTTTGTAACTTTTGGCGTAGAACTCACTATCAAGAACAAGCTGGCCTTGAGATGCATCTACCTCAGTACCCCAATTTCTTGGACTAAATGTGTGACTATATGCCTAGAAGCCTGACTGAAGAATTTTAGTGTCCACATTGGAAAAGGACATGTTCCTCCTAGAAACTTCTAACATTATCAGCCCATCCACTAAATGTAACAAAGTTATCTCTTCTTTCATATCTTTCTTTCCTTCAATCTACTGATTCATTCTCTCTGCCTTAGAATCTAAGACTAATACCTTACCTCTTCTGGTAAGGTATTAGTTACCAGGTTAATCAATCAGGTTCTATTATCATTCCAGATCTTATTCAGTGATTCTAATGGCTGCAAGAAATATCCCAATACATTTCACTTCCCTAGAAAATTTAACAGTAGTCTTTAAGACTACTTGCTACTCTTTTCCAGAAGACTATTCTGTAGTTCTGAGTATATACATTGTGTTGCTTAAACCACCTATAATTCCAACTCCAGGTAATCTTATGCCCTCTTCATACATATGCATAAACACACCCACACACACCCACGACCCTGATAAACATATCGATAAAAATGAATTTAAGAGAAAAAAAAGACAAATTTTAGAGAGTTTCATGGCCCAGATCTTTTAACATCTGGGAGGCAGGTCTCCAAATTTATTTGTAGTCTGAGTTACATAATTCCATAATTCTTATCCTGTCTGGTAAGATTAGAAGTGAGCATTGATTTAACTCATTATTACCATATTGAGTCAAATCTTCATGAATTAAAAAAAGGACATTATTAACTGTACGATGTATCCCCTATCTATTTTATTATCTATTTTTTTTGTTTTGTTTTAGACAGGGTTTCTCTGTGTAGCCCTGGCTGTACTGGAACTCACCCTGTAGACCAGGCTGGTCGCAAACTCAAAGATCCACCTGTCTCTGCCTCCCAAGCGCTGGGATTAAAGGTGTACACCACCACTGCCCACTATCAATTTTTATGATCCAGAAAAAGAAATTCTAACCAAATATCATGGCCTAGGGTCAGTAATTATAGCAAACTCAAGAAGATCCGGTAGAAAATGAGCTAAAGTGACCAGGTTTGGCACCACACATCTTTAAGCCTTTTGGTATGCTAAAATTATGAGTATCTAAGTTCAGGAATAGCTTTTATACAGGAGCCTCCCCACACACACACATACACACACAGAGGCAGGTGATTTCTGAATTCCAGGCCAGCCTAGTCTACAGAGTAAGTTCCAGAATAGCCAGGTAATGCAGAGAAACAGTCTTGATAAAATAAAAAAACAAACAAAAACGAAAAACCAAAACAAACAAAAGGAAAAGAATGTGGGTAAGACTGGCATGGCAGTGTGTGCCTTTATTCTTAGGGCTAAGAAGGCAGAAATGTCATCTCACTTTGATGCTAGCCTGGGCTACATGGAAAGTTATAGCTGTGGTTAAACTGAAAAATAATGACAAAAAATAAATACTCCAGATCTAGGTGAATGTCACACAGGTAGACTATATGAATACCAGCACTAATATGCACATATCAAAACAGACACTACACAAACAGAATTAAAATAAAATTACAAAGAAATGTTTACAAAGGATATCACTCCAAAACACTAGTTCTTCATTCCCAACTATCCATAAACCATATACAAAACTTGTTAGATTTTATAAAAGACAACTACTTACTGTAATAAATCCATATCCCTTAGATCTTCCAGTTTCACTATCCATCATAAGTTGAATACTTTCAATCTAGAATTTAAACACATAAATTAGACAAAATAACTCCTTGAGATAAAATTTTGAAAAATCTTCAATATACTTTTATTGCCCAGGACTCAATAGATTACAACAATGCTTTACACATAAAATCCCCAACTTCAACAGTAAAATAACTATGTGAAAAATCAGGAGAAAATGTGTGGTTTTTTTTTTTTTGGTGGGGGCTTTTCCGAGACAGGGTTTCTCTGTGTACTCCTGGCTGTCCTGTAACTCACTCTGGAAACCAGGCTAGCTTCGAGCTCGGAAATCAATGTTCCTCTGCCTCCAAAGCGCTGGGATTAAAGTCACCGCCCACCACCTCCCAAGGAGAAAATGTATTAAATTTACCCTTCCAAAAGGTTCAAAGATCCCCCGAAGCATATCTTCTGTTATGTTAAAATGTAAGGAGCCCACATAGAGCCTCATAGGTCCAGCACTTCCCTTTTGTAAATTGTTTGCCATTGCAGCAGCTCTGTTTTTTTCTGCCTATAAACAAGTAAAACCCATGTCAAACACTAATATAAAGCAGGCATTCATTCAACAACAAAAAAGGAGTAAGGTAGAAATTGAAGCCATCGCAATCCAATTTACAAGTATCACTTCAAATAGACAAGACTTAGAAAACATTTGGACTAGAGAAAATGAAAGAGAATTAAGGCAGTACGTTTTTCTAATCCGATATAATTTATGAAGGGAAAGATGGTGGTGATAACTGTACCATATAGTGATCGTCATTGACAACACTAATTTGCACTGACAGGCTGATGTGTGCATGTTATGCACACATTCCAACACCAATCTACATATCCCGACCATAAATTCTGCAAACAATAGCAGATGTGTTCTATTTTACCATTTCAATAAAGTTTAAAGAACATATGCAGTTATATACAAAACTATATACAGTAGTTATATATTTCAATTTATACAGAAATGAAATATAAAACTAATAAACCAGTGTTATCTGGCTTTGTGCTATCAAAAAATATAGATAGAAAAGTATAGTCACTGAATATTTGTAAATATATTCAGTACTAACAGACATACTCAATCCTTGTTTGACTTACAGGCCATTTTTTTCTTTTTTCTTTTCTTCTTTTTTTTTGAGACAGGTTTTCTCTGTATAGCCCTGGCTGTCCTGGAACTTACTTTTTAGACAGGGCTAACTTGAACTCAGAATCTGCCTGCCTCTGCCTCCCAAGTGCTGGGATTAAAGGCGTGTACCGCCACTGCCCTCTACAAAACAGTTTTAATTTAGTAATATGAGGATTAAGGAATCATATACATAAAATATTTACCTTAATAAATCATTACTATTTTTTCTATATTAAGATTGTCAGGGCTGGCGAGATGGCTCAGTGGTTAAGGGTACCATCTGCTCTTCCTGAGATCCTGAGTTCAATCACCAGCAACAACACTGTGGCTCACAACCATCTGTAATGAAATGATTCCTTCTTCTGGTGTGTGGGAAGACAGGATTATAATATTAAATAAATCTTAAAAAATAAGACTATCAGTGGGCTGGAGAAATTGCTCGGTGGTTAAGAGCAGTGGTTGCTCTTCTAGAGATTTTGAGTTCAATCCCCAGCAACCACACGGTGGCTCACAACACATTTATAATGTGGTCTGCGACCCTTCTCCTTGTATGAGGGTATACATTTAAAACACCTGTATACATAAATATTTAAAAAACACAAAAACAGTGTATGGATGTTTTGCCCGTGTTTATGTGTGTGTGTAAACCATGTTTTTGTCTATCTGAGGAGAAATCAATAATCAATGGGGCCAATGTGCTATTCACACCCTAGTATTTACCACCCACTGACAAAAAGACTTCTTCTGTTGAAAACAACTGATTTGCATTTTTCCCAAAAATTAGTTTTCCAAATCAACTATTGTATCTTTCAGATTGATGACCTGAGGCAAGCTGAAGGCAATCCTCCTGCATAATCTCCTAAGTATAATGCTGACATTGGCATGAGCAACACAACATCCAGCTCGATGATAAACCTCTAAATAAAGTTACCTGTGAAGCCTGGACTATGATTGGCACTCCCAAAACTCGTTGGCCAGTTAATCCAATTGCTAGAGGCACAGAACTGACATCAACAAATTCCACATAGGCAATTCCTTTGGAACGTCTTGAATTTCTATCAGAAATCATTCTCACATCTCGAACCTAAGATTAAAAGAAATGTAATTACTATTCTGTAGTCAACTAATCCAATACAAACTACACATATAATTACTTCAACATATAATCAGAAATACTGTTAATATATGCGCAATGGCTTAGGTTTAAACGTCATTGTATAGACTGGACTGGCTTTAATTCACATAAATCTGGAAACCTCTGCCTCCATAGTTGCAAGAATGTAATTTCAGAACCACAGACATGATGTTGGCACAAGTTTCAATTAACCACTAAAGGAGGCAGAAGTGGATCTGAGTTTGAGGCCAGCCTGCCCCACACAGTAAGAGTCAGTAATAAAGTAATAGATGTGCATGGTGATGTGTTAGAATGGCGGGTCGAATCAGAACCACTCACTAGGCCAAACAATTCCACATGTAAGAGGTTTAATTGAGCGGGAGAGAGGGGGCAGTAGCGTGGAAAGAGAGGAAGGAGGAAGAGAGGGAGGAATGTTCCCCGTGTATATGTATGTATGGGTTCTGACATAGTGGCCCCAAGTCTTTAAAATTTGATAAGTTACCTTTCCTACTGTAGAGAAAAATTCTTCCAAATCTCTTGGTCGAATTCTTGCTGCCAGTTGCATGCAGAAAACTGTTCTTGCATCCCTTTCCTCAGGAGTGAGATTGTCAATAGGTTCCCTAAAAAAAGGAAACCCAAAAAATTAACTTTATAACATTTTTTTATTTGGACACAGGAACTAATGTACCATGATTGTCCTCAAATCCCCCTGTGGTTTTTTTGTTTTTGTGTCCTAAGAATGTTCCTCTTTATAACCCTGGCTGAACTGGATTTCTCTGTAGACCAGGCCAGCATCAAACTCACAGAGGTCCATCTACTCTTTCAAAAGAGTGCTGGAAAAGTCATGGGCCACCACAGCCCAGTTCCAACTCCTTCCTAAACCAAGAAGGGTCTTGGGCATGCATGTATATATACACACATTCATGGTATACACACACACACACACACACACACACACACACACACACACACACGTGTGTATATATGCCCACACACATATTTAGGTGACACTTGTCTAGTGTATTCCTGAGCATATACAACTGTATATGGAGCTCATGAAGATCAGAACCCTCAAAACTTAATAGATGACTGTGAAATGCCATGTAAGTGCTGGAAACGGAACCCAGTCAGGTGCTCATAATCACCAGGTCATCTCTACAGTCCTTATCTTCAACTTTTCCTCCTATTTCGACTTCTCAGGCTGTGGGGTTATGGACCCGCAACATTCTATGCATTTGTAGGTAAAGATCCCAACCTTTAAACAAGTGAGGCAAGCACTTTTACATCAGTCCTATATGTCTGTCAAATTTGTAATCTTCTGGGGATTGAGTCCCACACTGAACACATTAGGCAAGTGATCTACACTGAAGTTTGTTTCCAGTCGTGAAGTAATTTTTCTTTTCTTTCTTTTATTTTTTTTATTTTCACAACAGGCTTTCTTTGTATAGCCCTGGCCGTCCTGGAACTCACTCTGTAGACCACACTGGCCTTGAACTCAGAAATCCACCTGCCTATATCCCCCAAGTGCTGGGATTATACGTATGTGCCACCACTGCCCAGCCTGAATTTTTAATGTTTACATTTCAGTAAAAATGTAAACAAGAGGATAGAGATATGAATCAGCATTTAAGGCATTTGCTGCCATGCAAAGGCTATGCTCTAATACCAGCATGCATATTGTGAATCACAACTTCAGTTACAATTCTCTTCTGATCTCCACAGTGCACATAATATACATGCATGAAAAACATTAATTTAAAAATAAGTTCCAATAAGTTGTCAATTTTCTTCAAGTACACTTAAAAATCTATACAAAATGTTCACAATACAAAGTCTACTTGCTTTGAAAGAGAAAAATCTTTATTTTTTTGTTTTTCAAGACAGGATTTCTCTGTGTAGTCCTGGCTGTACTGGAACTCACTCTGTAGACCAAGCTGGCCTCAGAGAAAAATATTTCTGCTAGCCAGACTGTAGGATACCAAAGTGCAAACAACTGTCCTTAAATATCAAATGATTTTTTTCTCCATATTAAAGTGCCAATCAGAAGCCTTCACAACTGAAAGACAAATTCCAGAAGTAAACAAGATCTGCATAATAGAAACCCCAAAAGTAATTCAGAAAAGAAAATATGCGGGCTGGTGAGATGGCTCAGCGGGTAAGAGCACCGACTGCTCTTCAGAAGGTCATGAGTTCAAATCCCAGCAACCACATGGTGGCTCACAACCACCCGTAATGAGTTCTGACGCCCTCTTCTGGTGTGTCTGAAGACAGCTACAGTGTACTTACATATAATAAATAAATAAATCTAAAAAAAAAAAAAATTGGTTACTAAAAAGAATAAAAAAGAAAAGAAAATATGCAACTAAATTTGGAAACCTCGAATAATCAATGTGAGAATAAAACCCAAAAATAGTTTGTGAAATTCCAATTGAATTGGCATTATTTCAGTGACTAAAACTAATACTCAGAGCTTGGGAATTTAATTCTGTAGAAAAGCAACTGCTTATCATGTACAAGTCTACATGTTCCATATCCTGAATGGTGAAATAAAGTTAATAAAGGGAGTGATCAAGTCCAGTTACAAACAGCACTAACATGAGAAAAGGCAAGAAAGAACAAAGCTCATGTTATCTATGTGGAATTTCCATAATGAAATATACATCTTGCATGTCAAAATTAATAAAATATCAAAAAGTAGGATCCAGCCAGTGGTGACACACTCAGCTATGTGAACCAGTCTTGAAGGAACTGACTTTTATTCCTGAACTTTGAATGTGTTAGAAATAAATGTTTGAGTTACGGTGCTCAACAATTTTCACAAAAAAATTTCATTAATTAACATTACTCATTGATGATATCTATCAACCTTAAAAGCTAATGAGATTCGACAGGGCTGAAGGCTCGTGTATCCAGATGACTTGACTGCAGGTCTCTACTTTGGGTGACTCCAACCCCGACTCCTTAGTGCTAATAGCTCTCGTCCCTTGGGACAGCTACACTCACACCCAAATACATTACTATAAAACAGTAAAAATTTTAAGTAACATTTATATAACAGAAACATGCTTTGTGTATACCACAAGAAAGCACTTAAAGAAAAAAAAGAAATGCACGGCTGAGAAATCAGCGGACAATTTTGTTTGTAAACCCAAAATGCTACGGACAAACAAATTCAAAGAATAGCTGAGGTTCTTCTTATAAGTAAACGAAATATTCACAATTAAATCAGTATTTGTCCAATTTCATAAAAACCATGAATTTTATGATTAGAATATATCCAATAACAAGTTTAACAACTAGAGGACTAGATACTCTTAACAAAGACCAGGGTTTCATTTCCCAGCACCCTAATGCTGCTCAAAACTATCTATAACTCAAGTTCCAAGAAATCTAACATTTCTAATAACCTTGGATGGCACCAGACATGATATACTGCATAACTACGCCTAGAAACAAATACTCTAGGTTGTGCAGTGGTGGCACACACCTTTAATCACAGCACCACTTGGGAGGTAGAGTCAGGCTGAAGCCAGCCTATTCCACAGATTGAGTTCCAGGACAGCCAGGGCTGCACAGAGAAACCCTGTCTCAAGGGGGAAAAAAAAACTGTAACACATAAATTTTTTTTGTTTGTTTCATTTTTGAGACAGGGTTTCTCTGTATAGACCTGATGTCCTGGAACTCACTCTGTAAACCAGGCTGGCCTCAAATTCAAGAAATCCACCTGCCTCTGCCTCCCAAGTGCTAGGATTAAAGGCATGCTCCACCACTGCCCAGCTGAAATAGTCTTTTTTAAAAAAACGAAAAACAAAGTAAGTTGGGCATTGTCACACCCACTGTTATCCCAGCTCTACAATGGCATAGGCAAGTGAAGTTGAAGACCAGAGCAACACCAAGTATTCCAAGTTACCTATGGCTACAAAGGGATACCCTACCTAAAAAAATAAATTCATTTGGCTGGAGAGATGGGTCAGTGGTTAAGATAAACTATACTTTTTCGTGCAACAGTACTATGTAGTAAAACTGGTGATTGTTATTTTAAAATGAGAATATTTCAAATGTTACTATTTAATAACTCCATATGAAATGAAGTCACCTTTATCAAGACAACTGCCATTACAAACCTTGTTGTATAATAAAATGATGTATATATAGTGCCTACAGTTTCAAATAATATTAAAAATTATATGAAGTTCAAAACTACTGAAAGTTCATAATAACTATTTCAAAGGTACCAAATACTCAAAAGGAAGTAAAAGACTTAATGTCATTACTCCTTTCAATTTAAGAAGTAATGTTGTGAAACTTAACTAGAACAAATTGAAAGGGGTGGGGGGGTGGGAGGAGAGAGGGGTGGCCAACAGTTACCTCACAGGGCTCTTGTCTTTCCTGAATGGACTTTTGCTTCGGGACCGTCTTCTGCTGCAAAGTTAAAAAGTTTCACAAGTTACCCAAATAGGTACAATCATATTAGTTCCTTGAAAAACAATTTGAACAATTCAGAAGTATGTTTAAAAACCTTAATTTGATGCTATGAGGCAACCCAATCTTTCCTCGGATGGCACTGTTAAATTTTGGTCCGGAGCTAAAAAGAAAACACAAAATTATGCTAGTTACACGTTTAGGGTGTGTTGCTAGGATCAAGTTCATGGGCTGCCCAACAAGTCTAGCACTGTTTAAGAGCTGCTTCTTGTCAATCTCAATTATATAGAGGAAACAACAGAAAAATCATGGCTTTATCCCAGACCTGTAGTCCCTGATTTTCTATCCTGGACCAGGTTCAAGGTGCCAAGAACAAAAGCTGCAGCCTCAAAACCTTTTGTTTCTAAAAACAATGCATCACATCTATTTTCAATCATATAATTATGAGCATGAGTAAAATAGAGTAAAATAGAGTAAAAACAAATAGAGTAAAAACAACTGTAACTACACTCATCCCAACATTGGTTTCGTATGTACTTTTTAAAATGTGTGCACCTAACATGTACACACACACTATCCATTTACATTCACAAACTTTTGACACAGTGTCTCATGAAATCCAGATAATGACATAGAACTCTTGTTCCACTTGCTTCAAACTGAGCTACCAGTGTTGGAATTACAGGCCTGAACCCCTTTACTCATCTTTTTATTCCCCTCACTCTCTCCCCCTTCTCATGGCAGGATACAGACTTGAAATACTAGAACTCACTATAGACCAGACTTAAAGATCACACTTTACTCTGCCTTCTGAGTACTCGGATTAAAGGTCTATGTTACCACAAGCAATGAGGTCTTTTCTTTTGTCTTTTAATTTAACAAAAGTTCTCACTATGTCTTCCTACCTGGACTAGAACTCACAAAGAACCTGTCTGACTAGTGCTAAAATCAAATGTGTGCCACCTTTCCCAGTTCTCATATAGTAATTCTTAAGCAAGTATCAGAACATTGACGATACTGTATTGTTTATTGTAGAAGACATAATAGAAATGTAAAACTAATTCACTCTGAAAAAAAATTGAGACTTTTATAATTCAAAGAAAAGTTTCACTTCTGGAATATACCTGATCCATAGCCCAACACCAATATTGCAAAAAAATAATAAAAGAGGGGTACAAAAAAATTTTGTACCTTTTTAAAGATAAAGACTACTTAAAGGGTGATAATTTATAAGTTCCATAATGTTCAACCATAGTCATTAAAGAGGGCTAGCTCAGTAGATAAGAGAACTGGTTACTCTTTTAAAGATCTGAAGTTCAATTCCCAGCAACCACTTGATGGCTCTTGTCCTTTAATAATAGGAAGTGATGCTCTTCTGTCATACAGGAACACATAGATTTATTTATTTATACAGGAGCACTAATGTATACATAAAAAATAAGAAAAATGTTTTTAAAAAATTTACACAGTTTTAAGAAAAGCTGTATCTGGCTAAAGAGATGGTTCGGCAGTTAAGAATACTGACTGCTCTTCCAAAGGTCCTGAGTTCAAAAATCAGCAAACACATGGGGGCTCACAACCATTCGTAATGAGATCTGACCCCCTGAAGACAGCAACAGTATACTCACATATGATAAATAAATAGCCAGGCACTGGTGGTATACCTTTAATCTGAGCACCTGGGAGGCAGAGACAGGCAGATTTCTGTGTTTGAAACTAGCCTGGTCTACAGAGTTCCAGACAGCCAGGGAAACAGAGAAACCCTGTCTCAAAAATCAACAATAAACAAAAATAAAAAATTAAAAACACACAAATAAATAAATATTTCAGCAGGGCAGTGATGGCGCATGCCTTTAATCCCAGCACTTGGTAGGCAGAGGAAGGCGGATTTCTAAGTTCAAGGCCAGCCTGGTATACAGAGTAAATTCCAAGACAGCCAGGGCTATATACAGAAAAACCCTGTTTCAAAAAAACCACAAAAAAAAAGAAAACCACAACTTATAATCAAGTTGTTTCGAATATAACTTTTCTGTCCCTTCTAACTCAGACTTTAAAATGGACTTTTTTTTAAAGTAAGGTACATATGTCTGACTTTGCTTGCAATTCACTTTGTAGATCAATGTGATTCTCTTATTTTGCCTAATACATAATAGTAAGATAATTATTGGAAAGATTAATGTCCATTCAAGTACATACAAATATAATTTAACAAGCTATTTTCTCCCCTGTTGTACATAATACAGAAACTACTTTGGATACAGGTTGTAAACATGTATCCCTGGCAGCTCTGAAAATGCATTCTGTAAACCAGGCTGGCCTGAAATTCACAAAGATCTGCCAGCCCCATTCTATTTCTCCTTTGGTTATAAAACTGCCTAGCTAATAGCCTCGGCAAAGTTCAATTCAAACCAAAACAAGAAATATTTAAATCAAGTCAGAGTTGAATAAAAAGCTGCTATAAATTATAGGTTCCCAAAAATAGTATTCAGGTGCTGGAGAGATGGCTCAGCAGTTAGGAGCACTGACTACTCTTCCAGAGGTACTGAGTTCAATTCCTAGCAACCACATGGTAGCTCACAACCATCTGTAATGGGATCTGATGCCCTCTTCTGGTCTGTCCTAAGGTACAGACTTGAAATAAATTTTTAACAAAAACAGTATTCTGATTTTTCAAGTTATCTGTCAGCTATCTGATTCACCCCAGTTAAGAAAATTTACAAACGGGGAACCTGGGAAAAGAGATATTGTAAATAAAGAAAACATATAATGAACAAAATATAGAAAAAAAAAAA
>NW_022196897.1:142066305-142078172 GCF_008632895.1 Mastomys coucha
AAAAAAAAAAAAAAAAAAAAAAAAAAAAATTCTTGTGGGGGTGGTGGTGCACACCTTTAATCCCAGCACTTGGGAGGCAGACACAGGAGGATGTCTTGAGGCCAGCCTGTTCTACAGAATAAGTTCCAGGACAGGCAGGGCTATACAGAGAAACCCTTGTCTCGAGAAAAACAAAAAACAAAAAAACCTTGTAATATATAATTTAGAATTAAAAATACTATCCCAGGGCTGGAGAAATGGCTCAGCAGTTAAGAGCACTCACTGCTCTCCTGAAGTCCTGAGTTCAAATCCCAGCAACCACATGGTGGCTCACAACCATTTGTAATGAGATCTTGATGCTCTTTTCTGTTGTGTCGGAAAACAGCTACAGTGTACTTAGATATAATAATGAAGAAATCTTTCTTTAAAAAAAAAATAAAATATCCTTTCAGGGCTGGTGAGATAGCTCAGCTGGTAAGAACATTAACTGCTCTTAAGTTCCTGAGTTCTATTCCCAGCAACCACATGGTGGCTCACAACCACTGTAAAGAAATCTGATGCTCTCTTCTGTTGCATCTGAATACAGCTACAGCTTACCTATTTATAATAATAAATAAACCTTTGGGATAGTGGACCCAGGGATTAAGTGACCAGAACAAATGGGGAATGAGCAAGGGAGGTTGACCAGAGCAAGCAGAGGTTTTAAAATTCAATTCCCAACAACCACACGAAGGCTCACAACAACAGCTACAGTGTACTTATAAAATAAATCTTTTCAAAAAAATAGTATCCCTTTAATCTTGAAGAAATAAACAAAAAGATTTCTAATATATAATTCAGAATTAAAAATAGTATCATGAGGGCTGGAGAGATGGCTCAGCAGTTAACAAGATCTGACACCCTCTTCTGGAATGTCTGAAGACAGCTACAGTGTACTTACATATAATAAATAAATAAATCTTTAAAAAAAAAAATAGTATCATGGATGCCAGGCAGTGGTGATACATGCCTTTAATCCCAGCACTTGGGAGGCAAAGGCAGTCAGATATCTGAGTCTGAGGCCAGCCTGGTCTACAGAGTGGAAAGCCAGGGCTATAAAGTGAAACCTTGTCTCGAAAAACCTAAAAAAGTATCCTGGGGGTTGGGGATTTAGCTCAGTGGTATTGTGCTAGGCAAGCACAATGCCTTGGTTTTGGTTCTTAGCTCCAGGGGAAGAGGAAAAAAAAAAAGTATTACAGCAGTACTACCATCATGTGAAGTCTATAATGTAAGCAACTAACACAAACATAAAAACAAACACAGGGGCATCCAGACTCAGGTACACACAATACACTATAAATGATCCAGAATCCAAACTCAAATACTTCCAGTTAGCACCTGTACCTGATGAGTATTTTGTTGACAATCAATATTATTGGTCCATATCATAGTTTATTTCCTTAACAAAAAAGCTCAGCAGCTGATTCAGATGCCCATCTTTAAATTCAACTCTAAATTATTTAAATCGCATAAACATTGGTTAAGGGAAATAAAGTTTTTGGCCTTGCTGAAATCTATACTGACTGACTGGCACCTGGCACCACACAAGCATAAATACTTTCAAAAATGGTTTCAAAAGGTTTGCTTAGTAAAGAATTAAGAACTTAAACATCAAAGAAGGATCATGCTTGCTTTAATCCTTGCTTAGAAATCCAACTTCTTTGCAAAGCTGTCAATGTAGGTAAAATATTTTTCTTTGTGTGGCCCTGGCTGTCCCTGAACTTAAGAGATCTGAGTGCCGGGACTAAAATACATGAGCTACCATATTCCAGGCCAGATGACCGATTTTTTTTAACAGCTGTAATACATTCTACACTTGTTTAAATAATGCATATAAATTCCAGTAACTTTATCTACAAAGCACTTTGTTTACTCCAAAACATTATACAGAATAGAAGGCTGGGCGGTGGTGGCATACGCCTTTAATCCCAGCCCTTGGGAGGCAGAGGCAGGCAGATTTCTGAGTTCAAGGCCAGCCTGGTCTACAGAGTGAGTTCCAGGACAGCCAGGACTACACAGAGAAACCCTGTCTCCAGTAATGAACCTAAAAATTGAATTTCAGCTAGCTACAATTACACACCGAGGTTTTCTGATTTAGCTTCTTATACTTTATAGTTCACAAAGTTTAGGCTTTCTCTATCAAGCACTCAAGTGCTTTGTTTTAATTTGGACTGTCATACAATTTCTGGCTTGTGAAGAAAAAGAAGCTGTTAAGTTTGGTAGATTGTAAATTTTACATGAGTCCACATACTGTGTTTTTTTCCTTACTAAGCTTCAATGTCATTATCCTTAACTTAATAAAGGATTTATTTATTCCTATTCCTCCAGTTAAATTGCTATCTAAACACATGAGATTACAGTCCTAAGAACAATTACGTACTAGGGACTTCTGTAGCGGCCTCGGAATCTTCTATCTCGACTTCGTGAGCGGCTTCGTCTCCTTTCTTTGCTTCTACTTCGTTTCCGCTCTCGGCTTTTGCTCTTTTTCCTTTCTCTATCTCTACTTCGTTTCCGTTCTTTACTTTTGCTTCTTTTTCTCTCATGACTACGACTTCTGCTCTTGCTTTTTTTTCTCCTGAGGGGGGAAAAAAGTACCATTACATGCTGGTTTAAATACCAGCCAATATACACTTCCTTCTAAGGTCAAAATGTTTATTCTTTTGTTAATGTATTTTTACCACTGTACAATGGTATAAAAATCATACTTTAGGGAGAACAATTCCTAAGTATGAGACTTAACACCCCAACCTTTGCTTCAGGTTAACTGAAGATAGTTAAAAGAATTGAGAGACAGGATTAAGAGGAAGAATTTGCAATCAACTCCTGAGGCAGCTACAGCTTGAAAGAAGAAACAGGACTTGCTGATAAGTAGAAAACCAAGCCTGAATTTTAAAAAAATTCCAGTTTAACTGCCATTTACATAACAGACCAAGTCATATATGGTAATCTATAGGCTATAGGTTGTTACATCATGTTCACAATCAAGAAATAGTAATTATATAAAACTTTTCCATTAACAATTTAGTTTAATGCATTTTGATACTGTATACATGTAAGAATGTTTTATACTTTTCAAAAGACAATATACATATCATTTTGCTTTTTCTGAGAAAAATTACAATAAAGGATCCTAAGAATGCAGTAAAGTTCACTTTCACAACCCAAGATTTTACTGCAACCACTTAAAGCTATTATGAAGTAGACAATGCCCTTTTTAAGCTTTTTCATATAAGCCTGTGGGATGCAATTAAACCAATTTGACCTTCCTTGGAAAGTAAAAAAAAGCCAGTCAGTTAACTTCCCACTCACTCCTGGGTTCCTCACAGTATTTGACCCACTGGTTTAACAATTAAACCTTGAAATCTATACCTCTGTCATCACCCAAATTAGAGGTGCCTTCAGATATTTCAATGTAAATCGAAAGACATTTCAAAGTAAGTTTACTCCACCAAAATGTCCATTTGTACGTGGTTTGAAATCTGAACATTTTGACAACTCTACATCATTAGGAAAATTAATGAGCTATTTAGTTTGTATCAAAGCGAAGTTAGCACAAGAACAACTGAGGTGTGCCTCAGAGAGCCTGTAAGCAGGTCATCTTAGAGTGCATTGAAAATAGAAAATGAAGACACCCACCTTCTGGAATCTTGAAACCCACACTCCAATCACAAGGAGATGTAGAGCTTTCCAAGGAGGCAGAAACTTTGTCTAAAATTTCAAGATAATCCACCTGACTGTCAGAAATATGCTAGGTAGCACATGACAGAAAATTAGGCTACACTCATTACTTATATAGTAGTCACAGAAACTCCAATGCTCAGGAAGGGCAACAATTAACATTCCAACTTTGATGTTTCAAACCCTGGCACTACTTCTTAGGACTAAGGAATTCTGAAATGCCAAAAACCGTTTGTCCTACCTACATTACTTCAAATTAGGGGATAAGGTTAAAATCAACTCCATTCCCCAGGAAAAAAAAAAAGGACAGTTAAGTATTACTCTGCTCAAAGATGGCCAATAGCAGAGTAGATCTGTCTATATTTACCTCTCATAGCCCCCAATCTTATTCCAAAAGTTAAAAGACAAAAACCAACAAACAAAAGAACTAATTTCAACTTAATGTCTTGCCAGACTTTTCATAAGCAAATGCCCACCCACATCTGAAGGCAACCCAAGATAGGTAAATAGACAACATCAGAAAATACAATCTTCCAAATAAAAGCCCAGACAAGATCTTACAAGAAACCAACATACTTCTTAGAACAAATTCCAGCATTAGAAAACATTTTTCAACTAAAGAAATGGTCATAAATTCCATCCTAATAGTCAAATCCTGTTACAACTTAAATGGGACTTTCCCAAGTCTTTAGTGGCAGTGGAATTTTGTACTGAACATCATTGAAGTAAATGGTCCACTGGGCCTTTGGACTTTTTGGTTATATGGCCTCTGCTGTAAAGGTGTTTTGCTATAACTGGATTTGACCTCTTCCATGTAAGAAGATCTAAATTTTAAATGCAAAGTATTCTGGAAAATAAGAAAAAAAATAGAAAAGTCATTTATTCCAAAATTTGATAATCGACACCACAGTAGCCAATATATTTTTAACTGTGCCATTTTATTGTTATCGTTTTCTGATTCTTTAAAGACTAAACAAAATGAAGTTTGATTTGAGACTGCAAATCTGGTTACAGTAACAAACGCTTCCATGAGCAGTAACCTCAAGATACTTGGAGGCCTTGGCAAACTCAGTGTTAAAATTTTAAAGCTCTTCAGAAAATAGGCTAAAAAGTTGTTACATTAAACTTTGATCCCTTTACCACTGGGATACAATACAGTGTGTTACAAAATCACAATTAAAGCTTCTTAGTTTATTATACTTAGCTATCTTTGTCAGACTGTAGTTTCCTGTTCTTACTACCTTATCAGCATCAGTTATCTCCAATGTTCAATGGCTTTTAGTTCGATAGTATTATCATGAACCACACAAAAATGACATCTACCTTAGGTTAACATAAATTATCTTAAAATGTTTTGTTTCATCTATTCCAGACTTAAATGTTTTCTTCTACATTATGTTCATTACTTTTAATGGCATGCTCTCTCAAATCACCAGATTAAAAACCTTGTGACTAAATTAAGCAATCATTTAAATCGGTTGTAACTTAAGTCAGACAGAAATATCTTGGACATTTAAAAGATATTACTAAATGATGTAGGAAGACTGTTTTATATTAAAACTGCCCAACTGATTCTACAGCATAACACTATTTCATTGAGCACTTATTGCTCTAATTCCTCATAAAAGCTTGGTGACCTTTAATGAGATTAGATACAAGATTAAGAGTACAATCTGAAAATATCAGTGGGAACAAGTAATGATAGAAAATACTGCAGAATTTGCATTCAAGTTTATCCTGATACTTCTGAACTCAAGAAAAAAAAATTTTCTAAGTCACTAGGCCAGAGTCTAAAGTGAGTAATTTTTATAAACCGGTTGGTACCTGTTCCTTTCTTTTCTTTTGGCTATAAAATTATGAAACTGAAACTTTAAGAAACTCAATTCAGAAGAGATTAAAAATGCATGCTATGAACCCTGTCAATGGATTCCCCGTATGTACTTTGGATTAGTAAGAAACTATTAGTGAATCCCACCTAAGCTTTTACAAGGAAAAAAATTCCATAGACCTTTTTCTCTTAACATCACTTTATTTATACACGAACTAAGAAATCCAGCTGTGATTTATGATCATTTTGCCTCATCGTGAGAAAATTATAAGCCTAAATGACTACACCCAAACCACATTTTAAAATTAATTCCTTACCATATTATTATAAAACCTTGGCTTGGTAAAGCCTAAGTAACCCATATCAAACAATTCTCTCATCTATGTTATGAAATGGCATCAACCTACCTAACAAAGTTGTTGTGAGGATGACTGAGGTAGTTACTATGAAGCACTTTGAGCTCTTAGGAGGAAAAGAGCCAAAAAGAATCAAATAAGTGGCCATTTTTCCATTGTTTCTCATTAAGTACTGTGGTCATAATATGACAAAATCTTTTAGTATGGCATTATAAACACTGGCTAGGACATCTTGACACACATAACATGCCCATTATCATGTCAAGAATTACAAATCTTGGAGCTGAATAGTAATTTCACAACATCCAATAGGCTCCAACCATGTAAACTGGATCCTGTTTATTATGTACTGAGTCTGTAACATGTAGTTCTTATTTCAACTTCATCATCTATCTCAAATATATTACATATTCTTTAATGGTCTCCTTGGATACACTAGAGATAAAGGCCCAAGAAAAGAAAAAAAAAAATCCCATCTAAAACTATTAAGTATGCTTCCATTACTATCTATCAAAAGGGCCTTTAGGCAGCAAGAAACAGAAACAACTCATAGCTAGTTCTTTTAGTGAAGGAAGGTAAACAACACTTTCCACGGCCTTGGTATTTTTTTCTATAACGTCTTCTAATTCTATGATTCTTCTCATCACATTCCCAAAAATTAAGCCAAAATTACCAAATTTAAGACATTACAGAACTCAAGAGAGTCATGGGAGATTGGATGGCAAAGTGTCAAGAAGGTCTTTGAAACCATTATCCTGAAGCCTATACATCACAAAGCCCACGGCTTTATATCCAGAAGGACTTTCTCATCTCAACTGTTATGAGCAGTTTTCTATAAGAGACGAAGAAAACCATAGTTTGAGGCTTTAGCCACAAGAACAGATTTCCACAAGTTAAGTTCCCACCCCCCCAAGTTCCTTATTCAAACTTACTTTTTGCTACGTTCTTCATGGCCGTTAGCACTGTTCAACTTGTTCTCATCCTAAGCAAGGTTGATAGAAGAACATCATGAGGACGAAGTGGTAACATTTCAAGTTGTCAAAGGGTAAAGGGAATAGGAATAAGAAAATACAAGACAATTTTAAAACTAATTACTTATTTAGTTTAACATGGAAGGCTATAAAAAAATTTAGATGGCATACGTTTAACCACTTTGTTGCCAATAATTAAGTCATCAAGAAACAAAAATTAGTCTTTCCACATTTAATGTTATATTTTACTTTCTTACATTGTTTAGATATTAAATAAGTCATTCAGAATTACAATGTTGAAGTGGTTAAAGATTTCTATGAAACATGAAGTCACTGAGTTTATTCCATGTGCTATTGTCCCTTTGTCGGTACCATGGCTCTATTTCTGCCTAAGCCCCAAGTGGCCATGCTAGCAGCCAGCCACTATCCATCTCCTGTGACCGATGCCATTCCTGAGATCTTCGCCCATTTCTGTTGGAGGGTTGGGACTGTAAGAGCTTGATGCCACCTCTGTCACACATCTCGCCCTGAAGCAAACAGGGATTCACACTGCTTTAGTAATGTTGACTCCCAAGAACCCAAGAAAAGTTAATTAATAATCCACCAGTCCAGCCTAAACATTTCCTACTTCCATACCTGTTTACATGGAATTATATCCAAGTTAAACTAAGACAAGGAACATTAAAACACAAAGTATGGCTTCAAGAGTCTAGCATTACAAAATTACACTATTTAAAGCTATCAGAATTCATCCAAAAGGCACCACATGGTCGTGCTACACTCCAAGACAAATGTATTATTTTTAAACGGTTTAAGCGCAATGTTTATTTCAGTTTGAACACATCACCAATAGTAGGTTCTCTAAGTTACAAGGTCTGTGACACCAGTGCTAATGCATGCATGCACACTGCTATTCTCACCACCAACTGGTCAAAGAATGAAGGGTGCTTACTTTTACTGTGATACTGAAATGGGTCATATTGTATTACTAGCCAAAATACTTCCTTTCTAGTTTTTAGTGTGAAAACTATGGCAGGGCCTAGTTAAAAACAAAGCACTACGGAGAACAGTAAAACAGTCATCAAGTGACACTAAGCTGTGATACTGTCTCTTGCCTTTTTTTCCTTTTCTTTCTTCTTCTCTTTTTCTTGTTTTTTTTTTTTTCTTTTTTTGCTAATTTCTATTCAGGGATCCAAGAATCTCAATAATTATGAACTGAACAGCAGATCAATACCTGCCTGTTTGAAGGTTTACTATCACCAGCCTTATATCTATTTATATAAAATAAAATTTAAATCTCACCCATTTCTTCAAGACTCAGAAGATTTACTTGCCAGAGACTGGTTATAATTTATTATTCTTGGACCCCTGCAGTTTTTCCCAAACCACTACATTCACCTTTTTGCTATACCAAACTGGAGCTGGTTATTCTTAGTTGAGTCATTTTACCTAGGGGACCACGGTACAGCGATAAGTCACTCAATTACTACCTTATGATTGACAGTTCACACTGGAATCAAAGGTGAATTCATGGGAGTAGAGGTGAGATATCGTTAGGCAAGTCTACAAAGAGAGATAGATGGGCATTTATTCATCACGCTGAAGTGAAACTACTGCACAATATTATTACATCAATAGCATATATTTACTTTTGTAAGTTACACGTAATGCATCTCTGATAAGATAATCAAGAGGGCTCCGGGAAGGTTAGTTTACATTTCAGCAGTAGTTTCGTGAATAATGCTAAATTAAGAAATATATTAAAGCTCACTAGCGTGTTTTCTCACCTTCTTGTAAGGGGCCTCAAGCATTGCTTCAATATCAATATCGTCTGCCATTTTCTCTACTGGCCTGGGGAAGAACAAGACAGTCCTGTAAGTAAACCTGCAATTCTGCTATAAAAAAGAGAAAAAAAAAAACCCTCTCCTTGACCTACCACACTCAAAGCTTGAGAAAAACCCTTGAAAAGCACCACAATAGCTAACATTGTGCGATGCACGTCCTACGAGCCTGACTTGGGTCGGTAAGTGTGTAATGGTTCTTTCATCTAACACAGGGGCCGACCTCCACGTCTGATTTCAAAAACCCGCCAGCGAACGGCTAGACCCAGCCCTGGGCGTGCGAAGCAGAGCGCTTCCTTTCGCCCGCGCTGCCATCTTAGCGGCACAGGGAAACTCCCTCTGCTGGGAGGGGTTGTGTACCCAGGCAGCGTTCGACCGGCGCCATGTTGGGAGGTCGCGACCAGCCCCGGCCGCCAAAGGACAGATCTTTATCTGCCCGAGGTCCCCACCGAGGTCCCTCCCGCTACCAAAACCTCCACAACGTCCTTGCCGGAAATGAAGGGCACCGAAGGGAGAGGTGACCGACCGTGCCGAAAAGGCCCCCTCCCCCCCACTGCGCGCTCACGAAAGCGGCTCAAAGCCTCGGCATCTCCCACCGCCCCATCTAAGGCAGGCTGACCGCTACTGGCAGTCCGCGACGCCCCGTACCTGTGCGGGTGTGCGCGCGCCTGTGCTCGCCCGGGTAGTCGGCCGCCGCCGCCGCCGCCGCTGCTGTTGCTACTGTTAAGCCACTAGGCCCAGGCCGCGGTACCGCCCAACCCGAATATCGGGCCCCGAGGGCGTCTAGGCCCAAGCGAATCTAAAAGAAACAATGGGATTAAAGGAGCCCGCGACGGAGAGCAGGGCAGCGGCTTCGGCAGCTCAGGATCCACCCCTGCGACAGCGTCGGCTAGCTCCCTGAAATGGCGGCCGCTGCTCCTCCGTACTCACACTCACCAACACATACACACACACAAACACTCGGGGTCTCCCGGAGCCTCAGCACGGGCTCTCGCGAGAAACTGCCCGGTATTCCAGACTGGAAAGCGCGAACTATCGCGAGATCTCACGACGGCTCCGGCGACCGTGGCCCAATCTCGTGCAATGATTGCGCCACAGACGATCCCTTTCTCCCTTCCCCCAATTCGGAAAGGCTGCTCCGACTCCCCCGCCGGACAGGCACCCAAATCTCGCGAGGCTGCGTGGTCTCCAGGGCAAAGAGAGTTGGTGCGCCGACTGTCAATCTCTGCCAGAAGGGCTTGCTGAGTGGGTCCTTGGCTGTCATCCCCCGGCCGGTGTCATCTCCTCGCTGGGTGGGAAGGTTTCCCCTCTCAGAGCCGACCCCCACCCCGACCCCCGCCCTCCCACACAGATGGCTGTCAAGGTCGCCATAAGGCAACCTATTAGAGTCCATATGGCTGTAGGGTAAGACGTCCGCGTCCAGAGTCACCGATGGTGAAAACGCATACACACAAGAATGAGCTGTGCGCAGGGGAATGGGAATAGAAAAGCACGATTTTCCCCTGGTTTGGTGTCACCACTTAGACGCGGGCTCCAAAGGGAAGCTCGGAAACACCCTGGGAAACCTGGGGCGGTGGACCGGATGGGGAGAAACAGCAGCGTGTAGCTTTCTAACCCCGGAATTTAGTCGGGTATACCCTTACTTTTCCGTAGGATGTTGACTGTCGACGTGCGACTTTACCGCTTTTGTTTATTTATTTTTTTGTTGGATTTTATTTTGTTGGGTTTTTGTGTATTTGGGAGTGGTTAATTCTGTGGCAGAGAAGCTGAGTGATCATTGGAAGGTTTCTCCCCCCCCCTTTTACATAATAGAAAACGTTTTGAAATAAAATTAAATATCAAACCAGTCTTGAAACCTATCAGCAGCTTAATAATTGAGGGTATAAAAGATTCAAAATGTCGCACCTCGCTAGGTGTAGCTGCTCCAACACTGTGACCTTGGGCAATTAAATTAAGCTCTCTCCATATGTTCCCTTTCCTCCTCAAGGGGAGAATATTAGAGTTAGTAGCAAGGATAAGCTTGACACTAACCAAGGTTGCAGATGTTCACTAATGAATTTCCAGGTTTAGCAGGGGATGTCTGTCCAGGTGGACTCTCCGAGGAATGCATGAGGCTCGTGAGGCTAGGAAGTCAAATGGAAATGATGAGTGGAAACTTATTTATTTATTTATTTATTTATTTTGAGACAGGGTTTCTCTGTGTAGTCCTTGGATGTCCTGTAACTCACTCTGTAAACCAGGCTGGCCTCGAACTCAGAAATCTGCCTGCCTCTGCCTCCCAAGTGCTGGGATTAAAGGCATGCGCCACTACTGCCTGATTGAAAACTTCTTGGGGATGGCAATGTAATACAGTTGGCAGGTGGCCTTTCTAGCATGCCTGGTAGAGATTTTCTACAGTTCCAGCACTCAGAAATCAGAAGCAGGGGGATCTCTGTGAATTTGAGGTCAGCCTACTGTTTATGAGGAGTTCCAGGCCAGCTAGAACTAGATAAGTGAGACCCTATCCAAAAAAAAAAAAATAGATGATATGGATTTCTCTCTCAGCTATGACCCACTGTATGAAATCATTGATAGTTTCCTGCTGAAAGATTAGACTTTCCAACTTACCTTGTGCACTACCAAAACTTCTCTGCCCCTATAAGAGGCTACACCCCATCTTCTACTGTAGGTATTTTGACCATACGATGAGAGGTGACAGAGATGCCCCTTCACCCTGAATAAGCAATGGTCTTGCCTAACTAAGGTCAGACCAAGCCCCTCTGTCTTCTATCTGTCTACAGGAGCCCTTAATTAATAGTCCTGTCCTGGGCTGCGAAGTCAAGGACAACCTGTGCCACAAAGTAAAAGGCTATAAAAAAAAAAAAGGTGTGTGGGGGGGGGTTGATTGCAGAGAACACTGCAGAGAACACTGACTGCTCCTGCAGAGAACTGAGTTTGGATTCCTAACATCCACATGGCAGCACACAACTACATTAGGAAGATCTCATTAAAAATTACTTCAGAAGTTCAGGGCTATACTGAGAAACCCTGTCTCAAAAAAAGAAAAAAAGAAAGAAAAATTACTTCAGGCCAGGCAGTGGTGGCACATGCCTTTGAACCCAGCCCTTGGGAGGCAGAGGCAGGTGGATTTCTGAGTTCGAGGCCATCATGGTTTACAGAGTGACTTCCAGGACAT
>NW_022196897.1:142078182-142081592 GCF_008632895.1 Mastomys coucha
TACACATACATACATACATAAATAAACAATTTGATCTTAAAAAGTTGAGACTGGGGACTGGAGAGAGAACTCAGCAGTAAAGAGCACTGGCTGCTCTTTTAGAGGACCAGAGTTCAATTCTCATCACCCAATGGTGGCTCACAATTTTAACTCTAGTTCCAGTGAATCATATACCTTCAAGACACATGCAAGCAAAACACCAATGCATATGAAATAAAAGTAAATCATTAAAATATTAGTAATAGTAAAGTTGAGAATGAGGCCAGGCAGTGGTGGCACATGCCTTTAATCCCAGCACTTGGGAGGCAGAGGCAGGTGGATTTCTGAGTTCAAGGCCAGCCTGGTCTACAGAGTGAGTTCCAGGACAGCCAGGTCTACACAGAGAAACCCTGTCTCGAAAAAAAAAAAAAAAAAAAAAAAAAAAAAAAAAAGCACATTAAGGAGCTGGAGAGATGGCTTGGTGGTTAAGAGCACCCACCGATTCCTCTTCCAAAGGTCCTGAGTTCAATTTCCAACAAACCACATGGTGGTTCACAACCATCTGTAATGGGATCTGATGCCCTTTTCTGGTATATTTTGAAGACAGGTATAGTGTACTCATAAACATAAAATAAATAAATACATCTTTAAAAAATAAAATAAGATAAAAAATAAATAAAACAGAAACATTCATATTATAAGCCTCGTTTCTGCAACTGATTACATGGCCTTAGCTGGTGTTTATAACTACCTTCCTCTACTACTCATTCTGTAGCTCCTCCACCTCTGCAAGCACCTCAGCAGGTCTTGACTCTTTTCCTGGAGGAGTCACTCATACCTTCTTTCCTTATAGGTCTGTGTCTTTTGTCATCCTGCTTAGATTAGGGTGTTGTAGTTTCCCACTGATTTGAATCACAGGACATGGTAGTATGCCCTAAGGGATCTCCTGCACTCCAGACATATTCCTTCTTACCTCCATTGTGAAGAGGTAATCCAATTTCTCCATGGTGATCTGGATCTATCACTCCTCCTAACACTGTTATTCCTTTCTTAGCCAGCTAGTTTAAGAACATTAGAAGCCCAAAGTAACCAGGGGGAATAGAGGCTGGGTAGTGGTGCTGCACACCTTTAATCCCAGCACTTGGGAGGCAGAGGCAGGCAGATTTCTGAGTTGGAGGCCAGCCTGGTCTACAGAGTGAGTTCCAGGACAGCCAGGGCTACACAGAAAAACCCTGTCTCAAAAAAAAAAAAAAGAAAAGAAAAGGAAACTTTCCTAGAGTGTCACTAGGAGTGATAGTGAGTGGAACTATTCCCTTTTTCACCCCTTGATCCCTGGACCCATGGATCCTGACTATGGGAGAAACTGTATCATATATCCAACACTGTCTCAAAGCATATACTGCCTTCTGAAGAGATCTGCCCCAGCCCTCCGTGCTGCTGCCACCTAATTGGCACTTCAACTGTGTCTTCAAAAGGCCATTCCAGCTGGGCAGCAGTGGTGCATGCCTTTAATCCCAGCACTTGGGAGGCAGAGGCAGGCGGATTTCTGAGTTCGAGGCCAGCCTGGTCTACAGAGTGAGTTCCAGGACAGCCAGAGCTACACAGAGAATCCCTGTCTCGAAAAAACCAAATAAATAAATAAATAAATAAATAAAAATAAAACTTTTATTACTTTATTAATTCAATTATAATTAAATATAAATTATTTATTTATATGTATTGGTGTTTTGCCTGCATGCATGATTATGTCTTATAGAACAGCATATCTGTACATGCTGTGCTTTAGCTTAGAGATATTCTGGAATAATTCTCCACCTTCAAATTTTAGGCAGAATAATATTTCTAAGTAACTACCAGTTTTTACACAACAGGATTCCTTTTGTCAACTTGCAGTTTTGTGGGTGGTGGTGGTTTTGTTTTAGGTTCTTTATTTTATTTTATTTTTTAAGATTTACTTAGTTATTGTGTAGAGTGTTCTGCCTGCATGTCAGAAGAGGGCACCAAGATCCCATTACAGATGGTTGTGGGCCACCATGTGGTTGCTGGGAATTGTGCTCATGACTTCTGGAAGAGCAGTCAGTGCTCTTAACAGCTGAGCCACCTCTCCAAAATAAGGGTCTCGCAACCATCTGTAATGGGATCTGATGTCCTCTTCTTGTTTGTTTGAAGAGAGCTACAGTGTATTCATTCATATACATAAAATAAATAAGATCTTTTAAAAAATTATTTTTTTATTTTTTATGTGTATGTTTATTTTGCTTGTATGTATGTGAGTGCCCAGTGACCAGCAATGCATCAGATCCCTTGGAACTGAAGTTTTATGTGGTTGTGAGCACCCATATGTGGGGACCAGGGCCTTAAGTGGTGAACCATTTTTCCACCTCCTAGTCTTGCTAGACTGCCATGCACACTTTGCATGATGGCGGTATCTGAGGCGTAAACTTCAAGGAAAGTCAGTCTCCTGCCTCCGCATTGTCGCCTGGCACCCCAAACTCAGAGGTGGCCCAGATATGTCCTCATACTAGTGTGCTAGGAACTCACCAAGATATCATTTTCTTACAGCTAGCAAGAGAAAATTCGGACATTGCTTTCTGACCTTCACCAATGTTTCCAACTATCCTACTTTAATGTTTTAAGTACTAGAGAATAATTGAAAGGTTTCTGTCACTCTAGGACATTAGCTGAAAGTGTTAGGTCCAGATTCCCCTCTGCGTGCCTCCAGCAAGAACCAGAAAATTAACATAAGAATACCTCAACAGGGAGAGCTCCACCCCTCTTCCTCCTGCTTCACACCTAGCTACCAGACCCTGCTGACCTTGGTGTGTGGGGGTTGCTTGCCTACATGACTTCAGTGTAGCACTAGGACTCGGGGGAGAAGGACTTGGACACACATGCAGGACTAGCACTAGAACTTAGATAGGCTAGGACTCAGATTCATGTATCTCTCGCAGTCCCCCCGGGCCCAGGCCACTTGGGCCCGGGGGATGCAGCACCAGTTCAGAGGAGATAGCTGCTGCTTTAGACCCAGTATGTTTCAGATAGCCTCAGAGGTACCTCAACTGTTGAGCTGCCAGATTTTTCATTTCTCTTTTGCAATGATTGTAAAAGCCTCATGTCATTTTTAAAGAAATACACTCAGACCTTACACACTGGTGTCTAGTCTGTTTGTCAAAGCCGAATCCCGTGCCCACCTGGCCAGAATCCATAGTCCCGTGGAATAAGGGGCCCGGACCGAGGCACTAGACCAGATCTTCAGGTCTGGAATTCTTTTCTTTGTTGTTTGTTTGTTTGTTTTTTCAAGACAGGGTTTCTCTGTATAGCCCTGGCTATCTTGGAACTTACTCTGTAGACCCGGCTGGCCTAGAACTTAGAAATCTGCCTGCCTCTGCCTCCCAAGTGCTGGGATTAAAGGCATGCACCACCACTGCCCA
>NW_022196897.1:142081719-142097312 GCF_008632895.1 Mastomys coucha
TTTTGTTTTGTTTTGTTTTGTTTTGTTTTCTGCACAATGTTTCTCTGTGTAGCTCTGGTTGTCCAGGAATTCCCTCTGTGGAACAGGCAGGTCTCAAACTCACTGAGATCCAGCTGCCTCTGTCTCCTGAGAGCTGAGTTTAAGGGCACACCACTATGTCCAGGGGCCAGGTTTTTTGTTTGTTTGTTTGACTTAGAGGGAAGGAACACTTGTGATTGTGTGGTCTGCTGTTGAGTGGCAAGTCTTCTGAAGTCAAGGGGCACAATGAACCTTTGAAATTTTCTCTTGTCCTTGGTTAATGCCTCTTGGCAGCTGATAATCAAGAATTTCAACATAGTTAGCAACATTTGCTGTGAAGTTTGCTAACACAGAACAATATTCCTTTTACAACATCATTTTCAAATAGTGGTTAAAAATAGAAATGAACCATGTATGTGTAAGTTCTAAGCGTGTATGCTTCGAGTGTGACTTTACTCCTTCCCCAGATATTTTCTGAGAATATCACAAACTACATTTTTCTTTTAAGATTTCTTTATTTACTTTATGTATATGAGTTCACTGTAGCTGTCTACAGACACACCAGAAGAGGGCATCAGATCCCTTTACAGATGGTTGTAAGCCACCATGTGGTTGCTGGGAATTGAACTCAGGACCTCAGGAAGAGCAGTCAGTGCTTTTAACTGCTGAGCCATCTCTCCAGCCTGATAAAACGTTTTTTTGAAAGTTAAAAAGTAGTCACTACTCTTGCTACACTAGTGATCTCATAAGATGGAACTCCTAGTACCCATCGGTAACTACCCATTACCCTATTGCCTCCAAAAAGAAAAATTCTTTATAAAATAGAATTTATCTCTTTGGGCTGTGGTGGCACAGGCCTTTAATACCAACTCTCTGGAGACAGAGATAGGCAGATCTCTAAATTGAAGGCCAGAATGGTCTACACAACCTGTTCTAAGCAGTGAGTTCCAAGATAGCCAGAGCTTCACAGAGAAACCCTGTCTTAAAAAGCCAAAATATACATAATTTATTTATTTTGTTTTCTTAGTACAGAGTTTCTAGTATATCCCCCTATCTTAGAAACTTGTTTTGTAGGCCAGACCAGGCTACCTCTGGCTCCTCAGTGCTGGGATTGAAGGCATTTGCCACCACCACCCAGCTCTAAAAAGGAAGGTCATTTTGCAACTCTTTAAGATATAACTTCAAGCCGGGCAGTGGTGGTGGTGGTGCATGCCTTTCATCCCAGCATTTGGGAGGCAGAGGCAGGTGGATTTCTGAGTTCGAGGCCAGCAACCCTGTCTCGAAAAACCAAAAAGAAAAGAAAAGAAAAAGTTAAGCCGGGCAGTGGTGGTTGTCCTGGAACTCAGTCTGTAGACCAGGCTGGCCTCGAACTCAGCCTGCCTCTGCCTCCCAACTGCTGGGATTAAAGGCATGCACCACCACCGCCCCTGCCCTGAAGTAATTATTTTTAAAAAGTCACCACTGAACTGTCTCTCCAGCCCCATGGTTTTTTGTTTTGGTTTTGTTGTTTTGGAGACAAGATCTCTCTATGTAGCTCTAGCTAGCCCGGAACTCACTCCAGGGAGACCATCCTGGCTTTGAACAGCCTTCAACTTGTCTCTGCTTCCTTAGTGATGGGATTACAGGCCTGTGACACTGCATCCTGCCTTATGGTAGGGTCTGTGCCCTTGAAGTGGTCTGGGTAGATATTCCCTTTTTAATGCCTAGGACAAGAAGTTTGCTTCCTCCTTCTGCTCTCTTCTGCTCTCTTCTGCCAAATGCTGGCAATAAGACTTTCTGCGAAGTTCTCCTTCTCCTCCTCCTCACTTAGGGAGGCCTGAAGAGTTTGGGAACTTTCTATCAAAGCGGCCTGGAAAGCCAGTGGGGTGGGGCGAAGACAGAGGTTGCTGGCCGCTGGGCTCGGTGGCAGTGAAGCACCTGGAGCGCTAGCCCTGGGTCTGTGGTTCTAGCTTCGTGAGTTCTCACACTGACCGCAGAGCTCTCTTCTGCTGAGTCTGACACAAGACTTTCCGCTCATTGAGGCTGTGAGAGATAAGGAGCTTGCTTCTTTATTTTGATTCTCTCCCCTCCCCCCTAACACACACACCCTGTTTCTAAGACAGACTTCCTTGTAAACGTCCTTAGGTTGTGTATTAAAGGCTTGGCCAGGCAAGTTTGAGAAAGATCAGTTTCCTAGTTTAGTGTCTTTTTTGTTTGTTTCCCCACACAGTTTCTCTGTGTAGCCTTGACTGGTCCTAGAACTTGCTCTAACAACCAGAGTAGCTTTGAACTCAGAGATCTGCCTGCCTCTACCTTCTAAGTGTTGGGATTAAAGCAGTCTGTTACCATGCAGGGCTTCTAAGTCAATATTGTGTGTTTGGTCTTTATTATTTTTAAGTTTATTTATTTATTTGTAAGAATTTTTATTTTATTCACATTAGTATTCTGCCTGCATAAATGTCTGATGCTCTGGAATGTGGGAGATGTCAGATGCCCTGGAACTGGAGTTACAGACAGTTGTGAGCTTCAATATGGATGCTGGGAATTGAACCAGAGTCCTTTTGAAGAATAGCCAGTGCGCTTAACCATTGAGCCCCCTATTTTTTTATTTTTATTTATTTATTTATTTATTTACTTTGGTTTTTCGAGACAGGTTTTCTCTGTATAGCCCTGGCTGTTCTGGAGCTCACTCTGTAGACCAGGCTGGCCTAGAACTCAGAAATCCGCCTGCCTCTGCCTCCCAAGTGCTAGGATTAAAGGCGAGTACCACCACCGCCTGGCTTTTTTATTTTTTATTTTTTTATTTTTTATTTTTTTCAAGACAGGGTTTCTCTGTGTAGCCCTGGCTGTCCTGGAACTCACTCTGTAGACCAGGCTGGCCTGGAACTCAGAAATCTGCCTCCCAAGTGCTGGGATTAAAGGCGTGCGCCGCTGCCGCCGCCGCCACCACTACCACCAAGCTATTTTTTATTTTTTTAAGAAAGAATTTCGGGCTGGCGATATGGCTCAGCGGGTAAGAGCATTGACTGCTCTTCTTGAAGGTCCTGAGTTCAGATCCCAGCAACCACATGGTGGCTCACAAACATCTGTAATGAGATCTGATGCCCTCTTCTGGAGTGTCTGAAGACATCTACAGTGCACTTACATATAATAAATAAATAAATCTTTAAAAAAAAGAAAAAAGAAAGAAAGAATTTCACTGTGTAATCCTGCCTGGCCTAGAACAGGCTGTCATCAGGTCGGCCTGACTGCCTCCTGAGTTCTAGAATTAAATATGTGAGTTACTATGCCCAGCTCATTTGTCCTTTGGACAGATATATTTTTTAAGATTTATTTATTTTATTTATATGAGTACACTGTAGCTTTCTTCAGACACACCAGAAGAGGAAGTGTTAGAGCTCTTTAAAAAATGGGGGGAAGGACCCCACACTCAGGGCTCGGGAACAACGACCCCAAACACCACCAAGACATGCACTTGATGCAATCAGCAAGAGGTTCTTTTATTCAGCGCTGGGGTGAGACTCATATCCCTCAAAGGGGTAGAGGAGTCTGGCCCCAAGCAAACATTTAAACAGGTTTTTATACCCACACAGTTGCTAGGGGAAACTAAGGCAGGGGAAAGTACGGGGTAGTCTCTGAATGGTGCTGGCTTGTGCTAGGGTTCAGAATCAGGTTAGCCACCTGGCAATTGTTTGCTACCTCATTTTTCTTTTTTCCTGCCAAGCCGCTCTGGTCTCTAAGCTCTGGGGGCTGGTCTCCCATTCTTCTATGTCCTGGGAGCTGGTCTCCCATTCTTCTATGTTCTGGGAGCTGGTTTCTCATTTTTCTAAATCTTGGGAGCTAGTCTCCCATTGAGTTCAACTAATGGCTAAGTTCCCACAGTACAGTTTGAAAATTTTAACCTCTCAGAGGGCACCAGATCTCATTACAGATGGCTGTGGTTGCTGGGAACTGAACCTCTGGAAGAGCAGTCATGCTCTGAACCACTGAACCGTCTTTCCAGCCCTTGGATAGATATCGTAAATATGCCATACTCAGGATCAAGTAGAAAAACAAAAGATCATCTGTGTACAGGGGCTGGAGAGACGGCTCAGTGGTTAGGAGAAATTGGTACTTTTCCTGTTACTCCAGCTGAAGGGAATCTGACACCCTTTACTGGCCTCTACTAGACCAGCACCAACAAGGCCTATATACATGCAAAACATCGATACACATTAAATTGAAATAAACAAATCTTTTTTTAAAATCTGAGAAGAATCTGTAATTTTTGGGTGGGGATAATGGTGGTGGTGGTGGCAGCGTTGGCGTCGGCGGCAGTGGCTGCCCGCGTGTGTTGTGTGATTGCTGGGCCAGGGCCTGCATAGAGAAGCCAGAAGACAATTTTCCAGTTTGTGCTGTCCTTCCACTGAGGGTTCCAGGCTCAAACTCTGGTTACTAGGCTCTCAAAACAAGCTCGTCTACCCACTGAACCATCTTACTCTTCTTCTGTTGAGTTTCATTATGTAGCTTAGGCTGGCCTAGAACTCACAGACAACGTGGTCAGCACGGGTTATCTACCACCCGCCCCCCACCCCCAATAAGAACAATCAAAGTCTAGCTCTAAGGATACTTTATTCATATCAGTATCAGGTGGTTTGCCTGGCCAAAGTCTTTCTGCTACCATACCTCCCCCTTCTGCGTTTGGAAGAACTACAGGGCGACTGTTCCCCTGACCCCTGGTGGCCAGCTCTAGCCACATGACCTGAAATTGGCTGATCAACAGTGGCTGCTGGTCAAGACTTTGCTCAAAGACAAAGAATGAATTGCAGTGCTGGCGACAGCTGCAGCTGCCGCTTCTGGCTCGACCTACCCTTGGGCTTCCTGGTTTTCGAATCCTGTTGCTGTTCAGGACTCCCCAAATCCTTCTAATAAAGCTCCCTTTGCTTATATTGCAACAGTGTCAATGCTTGTACTTATAACAAATGAATATATTTAATTTTTTTTTTTCCCAGACGAGGTTTCTCTGTGTAGTCCTGGCTGTCCTGGTTGAGAACATACCTTAGACTGTAATATCATCTCAGCAGGGTGAGGTGGGTGGTTCAGAACTTGGGAGGTTGGGGCTACCGAGCAAGTCTCAGGCTAGGCAGAGCTACCTAAAAGACCTCCTTTCAAAAAACATAAACTAAAACAACAGAAAGTGGAACGAAATAGATCAGGTTGCACTAAATGGCACATGGCTGTAAATGCAAGACTGGACTAGTGAAGGAGTTTTAGACTAGAAGAGGGCATCAGATCTCATTATGGATGGTTGTGAGCCGCCATGTGGTTGCTGGGATCTGAACTCAGACCTTCAAGAAGAGCAGTCAGTGCTCTTAACCAGTTAAAGGCATATGTAGTTCAGGGTCAACCTGGGCTACATGAAACCTCATTCCAGAACAACCAAAACAGGCTGGGCAGATGATAGCTCAGTGGCTAAGAGCACTTTTTGCTCTTGCAAAGGACCAGGGTTCAGATTCCAGCACCCACATGGTTGCTCAAAATCATCATTAACTCCAGTTTTAGGGGGCCCCATGCCTGCTTCTGGCCTCCATAGGCACCAGTCACACGATAGTGTACATATACACATGCCAGCAAAATACTCATTCACATAAAATAAAAATAGCTTTAAAAAAAAATCTTTAAACAATGTGACTGGAGAAATGGCTCAGTGTTTAAGACAACTTGTTGCTCTTTCAAAGAACCAGTTTCACTTCTGTGAGCCCACATGGCAGCTGACAACGGTTTGGTTTGTAACTTTAGTTTCAGGGGATTTGATGGCCTCAGCCAGCACTAGGCATACATGTGGTGCATAGACATACATGCAGGCAAAACATACATACACATAAAATAATTTATTTTTATTTTTAATTTATTTTTTTTGCTTTTTTAAAATTTTTTTTTTAAGATTTATTTATTATTATAAATGAATACACAGAAGACTGTATCAGATTTCATCATGGGTGGTTGCAAGCCACCATGTGGTTGCTGGGATCTGAACTCATGACCTTCGGAAGAGCAGTCAGTGCTCCTACCTGCTGAGCCATCTCACCAGCCCCTTTTTTTTTTTTTTTTTGCTTTTTGAGACAGGGTTTCTTTGTATAGCCTTGGCTCTCCTGGAACTAAAACCAGGCTAGCTTCAAACTCATGGAGGAGATCTGTTTGCCTCTGCCTCTAGGAGTGCTAGAATTAAAGTTGTCATAGGCTGCCTCTGATGCTGATCCTGACATACCATCACTTGGCTACTTTGCTGTGTAGGCATACTACATCTAAGTTACTTAGAAAGAGACTGCTGTGGGGTATCCACCAGAGAAGACTAACGACCAGGACACAGGTTTTAAGTCTTTTCTAGCTGGGTGGTGGTGGGAACCTCTTTAATCCCAGCACTTGGGAGGCAGAGGCGGTTGGATCTCTGAGTTGAAGTACACTTAGTCTACAGAGTGAGTTCCAGGACAGCCAGGATTATACAGAGAAACCCTGTCTCGAAAAACAAAACAAAACAAGAAAGAATGTATACCCATATACATTAAATAAATAAATAAATAAATCTTTTTTATTTTTATTTTTTGGTTTTTCAGACACATCAGAAGAGGGCATCAGATCACATTACAGATGGTTGTAAGCCACCATGTGGTTGCTGGGACTTGAACTCAGGACCTCTGGAAGAACAGTCATTGCTCTTAACCACTGAGCTATTTCTCCAGCCCAAATAAATCTTAGAAAGGAAGAAAGAAGAAAGAAAGAAAGAAAGAAAAAGAGAGAGAGAGAAAGAAAGGATGAAAGAAAGTCTTTATTAGCCAGCTAGTGACTACCCAGGGTGTTCAAGATCCCAGTATAGCCCTGACACTTTCTCAGGGAGAGATTTTAAGCACAAAAACCATCTCTTGGGTTGACATACTTCACTTAACAAGAGCAGTCAGAACTACAGCAAGATTAAAACGTTTACAAGCTTTCCCAGAATTATGGGCCTTGATGGATTCCGTTTGTTTTAGTTTTGGCGGGGGGTAGAGTCTATTTGCCAAGTTTTATGGTCTGAATGGTGCTACCATCATGGAATAAGTTGTGCTAAGGTCTGGGGTCCTCCTAAGGTTAGAGGGTCTGTTATAATACTGTCTGAAAGTAGAAAAGTATTCAGGTGTACCCGAAATTAAACCACAGCATATAAAACTCCAACAGTCTGCACAACAAACTGTCCATATTAGGTCGTGATTCTGTAAGGGATTTTCTCGCTGTCTCTCTAAAACCAAAGCACTAGGAAGATAGACTTCATTCAGGTGACTTTACAATATGTTATCAAAGCCCTCATTGACAGGGCTTAATGGGGTCTACAGCACTGAGGACACACAGGCAGGCAGATCTCTGTAAGCTAGAGTGACCAACCTGGTTCGGAGTTCAAGCCCAGCCTAGACTACACACACTAAGATCTGGTCTCAGAGCAAGATAAAATATCTCCAGTCAGGGCCTGGACAGATTGCTCGGTGATTAAGAGTACTTGTTCTTGTGGAGGGTTCAGGTGAGTCCTAGCATCCATACGGCATTTTACAACTATCTCAGTTCCAAGGGATCAGACACCTTCTGCTGACCGATGTAAGCATCAGGCACCCCCATGGTGCCTATTCAGACATGAAGGCAAAATACTCCTACACACAAAATAAAATAATCTAAAACAAGGAAATCCATTTATAACCCTTCATGCATGTCTTTGATTCTGGATGGAGGAAGGTGGGTCTTTGTGAGTTCCAGACCAGCCTGGCTGTACATAGTGAGTTCCAGGTCAGACAGGAAAATCAGTCTCAAAACAAAGAATTAGCCAGGCAGTGGTGGCACATGCCTTTAATCCCAGCACTTGGGAAGCAGAGGCAGGCAGATTTCTGAGTTCGAGGCTAGCCTGGTCTATAGAGTGAGTTCCAGGACAGCCAGGGCTATACAGAAAAACCCTGTCTCAGAAAAAAAAAAAAAGAAAGAAAGAAAGAAAGAAACAAAACAAAACAAACAAACAAACAACAACAACAACAACAACAAAAATACTCCACAAAGAATTTAAAAAAAGAAAAGAAAAGAAAAGAAAAAAATAAGGTAAACAATCAAACAAAAGAAACCAACCCAAAATGCCAAGGTCAGGTTAGGATCAGGCTTCTGGGGCACGTGCTCTGCTTTGTTTTATTGAGTTTCTCTGTGTAGCCCTGGCTGTCCTGGAACTCACTCTGTAGACCAGGCTGGCCTCGCCCTCTGCCTCCCTAGGGCTGGGATTAAAGGCCTGTGTCACCAGTCTGGCATCTGGTGTAGGTTCTATCAGAACTGACAGTGTACACTCACTACTTGTATTCAAAATCATCACAAATAACTTAATCTACAGGACAGCCAGGGCTATACAGAGAAACCCTGTCTTGAAAAACCAAAAACAAAGCAGAAAAAAACAAACAAACAAAAAAACCCAACAAACAAACAATTCCCACTGGAATTTCTTAATTTTTTTTGTTCTTGTTGTTTAGGTAGGAGGGCTTGAATCCAGGTTCTCCTGTATGCCAGGATTGTGCTCTACTACTGATCTACATTTCCACGTCTGTTTTGAAAAAAAACTTTAAAGTGTTTTAAGGGTTGGGAAAGTGGCTGATCAGATAAAGGAACTCACTACTGAGCCTGAAGACCTGAGTTCAATCTCTAGGATCCTAATGCCTGGAGGGAAAAAAGCTGATTCCCTGGAAGTCCTCTGACCTCCACACGTGAAGTAGGCTATGCCTCTTACATGTCTTCCATATATATTTTTTTAAACTTCTTTTGTATGTTTGCATGCATACATGTCCTGGCGTTCTTGTGGAAGGCGGGGTAGATTCTCTGGAGTCAGACCTCTCCTTTTCCTTTTCTTGTTTTGGGGCTCGAACTCAGGTCACCAGGCTTTTCAAGGTACATGCCCTTTGTCTTAGGGTTTCTATGGCTGTGAGGAAACACCATGACCAAAAAACAAGTTGGGGGAGGAAAGGGTTTATTTGGATTATACTTCCACATCTCATCCCATCATTAGAGAAAGTTAGGAGGGAACTCAAGCAGGGCTGGAGCCTGGAGCAGGAACTGATACAGAAGCCACAGGGCGTGCTTATGACTGGCTTGCTTCCCACCAATGCAGGGATGGCACTACCCACCATGGGCTGGACCCTCCCCTATTGATTACTAATTGAGAAAATGCCTTACAGCCGGAATTCTCGGAGGCATTTCATTTCCTCAAAGTCTGGTTCCTTCCTCTCTGATGCTTGTGTCAAGTTGACACACAAAACCAGTCAGTATACCTTTACTGGGTGAGCCATCTTGCTAGCCCTGTTTTTACTTATTGTTTACTTACTTATGTATTTATTAATTTAAGATAATGGCATACTATATAGTGTTGGGTGGCCTGGAATTTTTTGTGTGGCTGAGGCTGGTCTCAAACTCTCAGAGATCTACCTGCCTGTGGAGTGCTGGGATTAAAGCCCTGTGCCACAATGCCCAAATTACCTTTTATTTTGGGAAAAGGTATCTATCATTAAATTGCCCAGTTGACTTGGCCTTTTGAGTATCTAGGAGGACAAAGCTGAACCTGCTAGGCCTGGCCTCACAGTGTCATTTCACTGGTAATTAATTTATTATGCTAGAGCAGGGCCTAAACATTGAAGTAGTATATATATGTGTGTGTGTGTGTGTGTGTGTGTGTGTGTGTGTGTGTGTGTGTGCATACACACACATATATATCAACTAATTTATCTTTTTTGTATTGCTAAGAGGTACAAATCCATCCATGTTCCTTTATGTTTAATTTGATATTAAAATCTTGTAGACTAGTAGAGCACTTCTAGGTAAGGTAGACAAGGAGAATCTTACTGGGATTTGAAACTGAGACTAGTAACATTAGGTCAGCCTTATAATCCCTACCGCTTAAAAAAGTGCCACCCATGCTGGGCAGTGGTGACACATGCTTTTAATCCCAGCACTTGGGAGGCAGAGGCAGGTGGATTTCTGAGTTCGAGGCCATCCTGGTCTACAGAGTGAGTTCCAGGACAGCCAGGGCTATACAGAAAAACCCTGTCTTGAAAAAAAAAAATGTACTTAAGAGAAAAAAAGAAAAATGAACCAAAAAAAAGTGCCAGCCTTATTAAAAAAAAAAATAATAAAAGCTAGGAAAGCATGAGAGCATGAGCCTGAAAGACATGAGGATACCCAAATATACAAATAAAAAACTTTAAAGCAGCCGGACAGTGGTGGCACACACCTTTAATCCCAGCACTTGGGAGGCAGAAGCAGGTGGATTTCTGAGTTCGAGGCCAGCCTGGTCTACAGAGTGAGTTTCTGGACAGCCAGGGCTACACAGAGAAACCCTGTCCCAAAAAAACAAAACAAAACAAAACAACAACAACAAAAACAAACAAAAGAAAAGAAAAGAGAAACTGACAGAAAAGAGCTGGGCCTGGTTGCTCCTGATAGGAAGTCCAGCCATTGGGAGGCCAAGGGACAGCCTGTGCTCTGGAGACATTGTTTAAAAAAGAAAGGGGTCAGGGTGGTGTCCTGTGATTCACACTGTGAAGAATTCCTGATAACAAAACAACCCGGCCTCCAGAGCCAGCTTGCTGAAAACTGTGCCTGTAGAGGGTTTGGAAGGATGCAGGTCTCTGAGCTGGTTTCTCTTGGGTTCTCTAAAGAGCCCATCTGTGTGTCAGATCTAGGATCCTGATAAAAGATAAACTTTGAATGGTATAGTTAACAAAGCCCTATTCTCCACCTGGGGAAGGGCTAAGAATGTTAATGCATAGCGTCTTAGATTGCTCCATTTTACTGTAACTACTTACTTAACTTAGTATTTCTACCAATGTGCTTTTTTTGTGTGTGTTTTGTGTTTTTGTTTTGTTTTGACTTTTTTGAGAGAAGGTATCTCTACATAGCCCCAGCTGTCCTAGAATTTACTATGTATGGGATTAAAGGAGTCACCACACCTGGGCTCTACTAACGAAATTTTTAAAATGCTTTGGTTTATAGCTTCCTTTGTTTTGTTTCTATAAAACTTCACAAAACTACTTCCATAAAGTAGGGTAATTTAAATTTGTAGTTTTCCATGGTATGATAATTTACACTTTGGTTCCACAAACCATCTTTTAATCCTTTTGATTGGAGAGCTATGCTTTTGTGTGGACATGACTTTAATCTCAGTATGTCAGGGGCAGGAATGTGGATCACTGTGAGTTCAAGACTAACCTTGTCTATGCACTGAGTTCCAGAGTAGCCAAGGCTACATATTGAGACTGTTTCAAAAGAAAAAGAAAAGAAAAGAAAAAAGAGCAGAAAGTGTGGTTAGATGAGCAAAGGCATAGGATGCAGTCGGGTAAGTTGATTAACGAGTTAAGTTAGTGTAGGGACATGATGTGAATAGACTTAAAATTTAAGAAGTGCAAGTTTGGTTGTTTCCAGTGTCAAATCAAGTCATGATCGCCTCAGTTAAATAGCAATTTTACCACCTCTCCTTGTCACTTGCGAAGTTCCACTGGGAAAACCTCTCTTTTGTTGTGGCAGCATCTTGGACCCTGCTCCCTAGAGACAAAATACGGCTCTTTTTCTTTCAGCCCCCGTTGGAATCCTTTTCTAGGGTTGAGAGTAAAGGCAGAGGTGAGAAGGTTCAGGTGAGGACTTGAAAGGGGCAGAGCAGAGGGCAGACTGGATGTGTGAGAACGAGAAAGCGTGGCGATAATCGATCCTGAAGACTTAGCTCTTCCTTCATCTGGAGAAGGAACAAGTCGTTTTGATAAGCTCTTGCGTGTGAAGAGCGGATTGGAAGAGGGAAAGTAATGAGCTGTAAAGACTACGGTCTTCGTGGAGAGTGGTGACAGACGGCGTAGAGGGAAGTGAGTGACTTCCAGACGCATTCCGGAGGAGAATTAAGAGAGTAGATGGGCAGCACCCAGGCCGCTGCTGCTGCTGCTGGTGACCTCAGCAGTCACGGGCGAGAGCGGACTAGGTGTTCCCGCGTCAGGGCGGTGGGCGTGGCCTGCTCGCGCTGTCGTCCTGGTGATCGGGTGGGGCGGGGCCCGAGGCGGGGCCGTCAGGCGGCTGCGTCACTCGGTGGTGGAGATGGTGCGTGTGTGTGGGGGGCGGGGGATACGCTGGGCGCGTCCCCGGGGTCACGTGGTGCGCAGCGCGCACAGTCCTTCTGTCGGTTGGTCTGGAGCGGCGCAGCAGGAGCGGGGCCGTGAGGTGAGCTCGTGGCGAGCCGCGGCGACGCGATGGCAGCTGGTTGGGGCCGTGTCCGGGGCAGGCCCCGTGCCGCGCGCGCGCTAGGCGGGGCGGGACCGGCGACAGGCGCCCCGGCCACTGCGGGACCCTGGCTCAGTCCTGTTCCCCGACTGGCCCCCGGATCACCCAAGCCCCGGAGGGAGGCCCGGGGACCGCTGCTGAGAGCGTGGCGGGCGTGCGAGCGCCGCCCAATCACTGCGGCTACCCGCGGGAATGACGGCCGCCCCGGCCAATCAGTGGGGCCCGAGGGGGCTGGGCCGCGAGGTGCGGGCCCGGGGCGCGGAACGGGGCAGTGGGGGTGGGGAGGGGTGCCGAGGCTGCACCCCCTTCCCCCCTGGCTTAGCCCGCGAGATATGGGGAGGCCTAAGCTGCTGCCTCTGCTGCGGGGACGGGTTTTCGTGTAGTGCCTTTCTTACGCTGATCTGAGACGCACACCCTTTCCTGAAGACCCTGTATATGGGAGTGTCCCCTTTCTCTGTAGTTTGGAAAATCTGGGCGTCCCTCCCCTTCCTTGAGCTCTAATCTTGGGATTTTTCTCTCAATTTCTAACCGTTCCTAAAAACGGACTGAAGTCATTCTTTTCTTTGCTCCCCATACTGAGGGAACACTCCCATATTCAAACCTAATTAACAGTTCTCTCTTTCCAGTTTGGGGTTCAGTCCGTTAATAGGTTCCTCAGAAATCAGGTCACTAACCAAAGTTATAGAATACTTTATTATATCCCACAACTCCTAGGAGGAATTCTTTCCAGGCCTCAGATATGGTATGTTTTCAGAAGTTAGGGAATTTGGGGGGGAGGGAGTCAGTTCTTTTTTTCTTAGTCCTTCAGTCTGGAATGCTCATCCCTTTCAAGTTCTTCTCCAATTCCTGATGCTTCTGGCCCATAGTTTTCAGTTTGGCCTATAAGGGAGTTCACTGACTTGTCCTTAAGTCTGTCCTTGGGGCTGCACTTTTTCATGTGTTCACCAAGGTAACTTGTTCCTCGGGGTGGGGGGACTTGTTTTCTGCTTAGAGCATCTTTGCTTTCTGTGTCCCTTTAAGGTTTGAGATGCACCCTTGGGGTGCAGCAAGTGCTTCTGCACACACCTTTCTCCTGAATCCTTTCATTCCTAGCTGTGGTGCATCCCCCACCCACCCATTTTCCCACTGCTTCCTTTTTGTTTGCCCCTAGTTGTGCCACAACATGCATGTGGTGATCACAGGACAAGTTGCAGAAAGTTTTTCCTTTGCTTCTAGTTTATGGGTCTTGGGGATCAAACGCAGATGGTCATTCTTGACTTCAAGTGCTGAGCCATCAGGAAAACTGTGTATCCGTCTTGGAACTTACTATGCAGTCCTGTTGGGTATGATCCTCCTGCCTTGGTGCCCTGTCCTCTGTCCTCTCCCCTCCCCTCCCCCCTCCTTTCTGTCTGTCTTCTTTCTCCCTTTCTGTCTCTGTCTGTCTGTCTGTCTCTCTCTTTCTTTTAAAGAAGTTTCTTTTCTTCTTCTTCTTTTTTTTTTTGGTTTTTCAAGACAGGGTTTCTCTGTGTAGCCCTGGCTGTCCTGGAACTCACTCTGTAGACTAGGCTGGCCTCGAACTCAGAAATCCGCCTGCCTCTGTCTCCCAAGTGCTGGGATTAAAGGTGTGTGCCACCACCGCCCGGCAGATTTACTTATTATATGTAAGTATACTATAGCTGTCTTCAGACACACCAGAAAAGGGCATCAGATCTCATTACAGATGGTTATAAGCCACCATGTGCTGGGATTTGAACTCAGGACCTTTGGAAGAGCAGTCAGTGCTCTTAACCACTGAGCCATCTCTTCAGCCCTCTCTTTCTCTTTCTTTTCCTTTCTAGCTTTCCTGCCATCAAGATCCTTTGGGTCTTCAGTTTCCTTCCTTCTTTGGAACCACATTCCCTTTATGTGCTCTTCCTGGCTCTTGGGTCTTCCTTCCTCTGTTGAGTGCATATCTGCACTTAGTCTGCGGCCTCTTCCCCCCCTTCCCGCCCCCAGGCAGTTCTTATAGTTACTCCACCCTGAGCCTTTCGTCCCTGATTGGATACCCTTTTGTGCACTTGGCTTTCTTTTGTTGGTTGTGAGATATTGTTCAGGTTATCCTGGAACTTTGTAGGTAGCTTAGGTTGGCTTTGAACCCCTGCCTCTGCCTTACAAGTGCTAGGGTACAGGTAAGAAGTTCCATGCCTGGTTCACATGATTTTTTATATGTAGTTTATTTTTCTGCAAACAGGAATTCTTTTGGTTCACAGTCTGTCCAAACATTTTTCTAGTTTCTGGTTCCTGTTGGGCAGTGTTCTGTTTATCTAGACCAGGACTCCTGACTTGTTCTGGAGTCAAAATGGAAAGGAATTCCCTAGCAATTTTTGGTTATTCTTGGAACTATGAATCCTCTGGTGCTTTACTTTCTGTGAGTCTCTGGTGAAGCCCTCTGTAGTTTTTGTGTGTCTGGTCTCAGTAATTGCGGCAGGAGGATTGTTGCAAATTTGAGGACTGCCTGGTCTACAGGATGAGTTCTAGGCTAGCTAGATCCAAATCTCAAGATTGTTTGTCCAGATCTCAAACAATCTGCTTAGTTGGTTCTAAGGCTCTTAGGTTCTGTTCCTTCTCACACGTCCTCTTTCCCCTCTTTTCCTTTTTTACATTTTTGCTTATTTTTATTTTTTGAGTCAGGATTTCTCTGTGTAGCCCTGGCACCCTAGCTGTCTTAGAACTAGCTCTGTAGACCAGGCTGGCCTCAAACTCTAACAGAGATCCAGCTTTCTCTGCCTTCTGAGTGCTGAGATTAAAGGCATTTCCACTACTGCTGACTGACTCCTTTTAATCTCCCTGTTCTCTGGGTGAGGGCTTCAGAGACTTTTCTAGTAATGTATGCTTTCTAGAACATAAATGACCCTCCATTGTTTTTTTTTTTTTTTTTAAATATGAGTACACTCTAGCTCTCTGCAGATGCACCAGAAGAGGGAATCAGATCTCATCTCCTTACAGATGGTTGTGAGCCACCATGTGGTTACTGGGAATTGAACTCAGGACCTTTGGAAGAGCAGTCAGTGCTCTTAACTTCTGAGCCATCTCTCCAGCCCCCCATTAGTTCTTTTGATCAGGAAAAGAAGTCATTTGGGCTGAAAGATGTGGCACAGTGATGGAGTACTTGGCCTAGCAAGTGTAGAGGGCCTGGCTTGATCCTCAGTATGAAAAACAGTGTGTTGCAGCCAGGTGTGGTGGAGCACAACTTTGATCTCAGCACTTAGGAGACAGGCAGGTGGGATTTCTGTGACTTCCTGGTCAGCCAGGGCTACATAGAGAAACCCTGTCTCAAAAAACAAACATCAAAA
>NW_022196897.1:142097404-142106323 GCF_008632895.1 Mastomys coucha
AAAAGAAAAAACCCAAACAAACAAATGTATACTATACCTAAGAAATCTTGTCTCTCATGAGCCTGTCTCAGTAGGTCCTCTAGTTTCTCTCCTCTCTCTCTAGAGTTTTGCATAGTGCTTTTCGACCTTGCCCCTGATTCAGTTCTTCACAGCTGGAGTTTCAAATGCTTAGGGGATAATGACTCCTCTGACCTTTCTTCCTTTTGGGAAGTACTTGAATGTGCAGCTGCAGGAGGCATGAGGGGAGGGGGAAGGAGTTTGCATCTGGGAAGCTATACCAGTAGGACAGTGCAGGAATACAGACAATATCTCAAGACCAAGTTCTGAATCTCATTTAGAAACTGGACATTTGCCAGGCACCTGCTTCCTTGGGATGCTGGGGGGCTTAATGGTACCCGAGGAGCCTGTAAGAATTAATGGAACTTGTGGGGGAAGTGCTCCGAACTTAATGTGAAAACTTGAATAAAGTTGTCCATTATTGTGTTTTTAGAATAGCTAAGCTACTTCACATTTTTTGTTCACTAAAGCCCTAGAACTTAGTTGTATTATTTCAAAGGGAAATAAGTCCCATGTTCATTATTAGTAAGTACTACATTTCTATAAAAAAAAAAAATGGAGGTCTACTGGCAGTTGTGGCGCACGCCTTTAACCTCAGCACTTGGGAGGCAGAGGCAGGCAGATTTCTTGAGTTCAAGGCCAGCCTGGTCTACAGAGTGAGTTCCAGGACAGCCAGGGCTACACAGAGAAACCCTGTCTTCGGAAAACAAAACAAAACAAAAAAAGGAGGTCTGTCTGAGTAGTACCTAATAAAATATGGTCTGCTGAAGTGCACAGGTACTTTGTCTCTTTATTTGGCCTTTTCTGCTTCATCTGTTCAGTGCTGTACATACACCCTTGAAGGGCCCTGTACTCTAGCTTCTTATCCTGGAATGCTCTGATTTGGTAGGTGGAAGATGGGGTCTGAGTATAAACCATTCCAGTTCTTGGGTGGTATTAAGGGACTACACACCAGATTTCCATAGACAGCTGGAGAGTGCTCAGTGAAAACAGAAAACCAGTCGTTAACCAAATGCTAGGGTATTGTTTTTCATTTACCCATTGTTCATTACCCCCCACCCACTGCCCCTCCTTTGTTTTTTCTTCTATAGCTCTGGCTTTCTTGGAAGTCACTCTATATAGATCCAGGTTGTCCTTGAGGCCTGACACTCTGATTTCTGTCTCTCAAGTGCTGGAATTAAAGGTATGAACCACCCTTGCGAGCCAGGCACACATCTCTCTCTTTTTAAAAAAAGATTTATTTATTTAATGTATATGAGTACACTGCAGCTATCTTCAGACATACCAGAAGAGGGCATCAGATCCCCATTACAAATGGTTGTGAGCCACCATGTGGTTGCTGGGAATTGAACTCGGAACCTCTGGAAGAGCAGTCAGTGCTCTTAACAGTTGAGCCCCAGACACACGTCTCTTAAAGCTTGTATAGGTCTTCTGTTTTCAGGTAGGCTCTTGTCTTCAATTATCTATGTAGCCCAGCTATGCTTGAACATAGACGTTTTGTTCTTCAGACCTTTCTGTGCTGGAGTGCTGGGATTACAGATTTGCACCACCGCTCCCAATTTCTTCTTATCCTCCCTTTTTTCATTAAACAAAGAGAGAGGAACAAAAGACTATTTCATTTTGTGTTTACCTGCCTGAATGTATCTGCATCACATGCATGCCTGATGCCCACAGAGGTCAGAAGAGGGATTTGGATTCCCTGGAACTGAAGTTACAGTCCATTATGAATTGCTTTGTGGGTGCTGGGAATTGAACTGGGGTCCTGTGCAGGAGTAGCCAGTACTCTTAACCCATTAGGTGTTTCTCCAGCCTTGCTCGAATCCCCATCTCTCCCATGTTCTGGTGCTATAGATAGTTGTCACTGTTCCTAGCTAACCTTTAGCTTTTCAACCATCTACAAAATACACTGTTTTCTCTGTGTATTGCTAGATTTTACTGCTTAAATATATGTGCTTTTAATGTGAATTTTTTTTGGCCTGGGGCGCTGAGGTTTGAACCAGGGTATTGTATGTTCAAGAGCAGTGCTTGTCCCCTGAGCTTCTATATCTTAAGCTGTGATGGATAATTTTTTTTTTTTTTGACATAGAATCATTCCAGTAAGTACTGCTTAGCCAGCTTGTTTCTGATTCCTCTTGTTATTGTGAGAAGGGAATCAAGCCACTGGAGTTTTTAGAGTTCTTCAAATAGATCTGATAAAGACCTGGCTGAAGCTAGGTGCTTGTCCTTGAGTGGAAGCTGCTGTTCATCAGTGCAGTGCTCTAGGAGGCAGTCCTGGTGAGCTGCTGACAGACACCCTTTGATGAGGTCTTACGTTTGTAGTAATTTCTTCTTGTATTTTAGGAGATATTTCTCCTATTTATTTATTTATTTATTTATGTGTTTTTTTTTTGTTTTTGCTTTTTTTTTTCGAGACAGGGTTTCTCTGTATAGCCCTGTCTGCCCTGGACCTCACTTTGTAGACCAGGCTGGCCTCGAACTCAGAAATCCACCTGCCTCTGCCTGGGAAGGGCTGGGGTTAAAGGCGTGCGCCACCACTGCCTGTCTCTCCTTTATATTTTTAAGGCAGGTTCTTTTACTGATCCTTCTGCCCCTTCCTCCCAAGTGCTAGGATCTTAGGCGCGTGCTACTAAAGCCCAGCTCTCAGTGGGTTTTTCCATTCTGAGTCTCTTAAATCTTTAGTATCTGTTGCCCTGTTAGCTTTCCTGGCCCTTTTCCAATGTGATCCTGTTCCAGGCCCTGATCAGGACCAACCTGAATGACTAGACTGTTCTGTGTCCCTGATCCCCCCCAGCCCCTCCGCTTCTCACAGGAATGTCAGATTATCTTCAGTGACAGATTTGATCTGGATCTGGCAGTGGTCCCAGCTCTTCCACTCATGTGTGACCTCAGGCAAATCACTTCCTGCTCTTCGGTGCTCATTCTCCCCAGCTGAATGCTGAGCAGTTGATTATTTCAAAGTCCACCCCTCATGGAATCTGTCGGGACCTTGTTTAGAAACCCAGTTGCTTGCAGAGCGCCTAGTAGCAGGTCTGATTTCCTTCACATGCTTCAGTGGGCAGACTGCCAATGGTTTCCCAAGTCACTTCTGCTGGCACTGTCTCCTTTCTAGCCAAATAGCCAGCTTGTCTTCACACCCAGTGTCAACATTCTTCTGCTCTCTGTGCTCTGTCAGTCCTGGGCTGTGTTCATTCAGAGCTACCTGACCATAGAAGTAGGACTTGAGTTCTCCATTCAGTGTTCGCTGCCTCGGTATCACTAAGATCACTAAGCTGTTTGGTTTTAGGTGTATTTTGTATATAACCATATTTTCTTGTAAATGCTTTTAAATAATGCATATTTTAAGTGTTTTCCTTCCACACTCAGCCTTTTAATTTATTATTATTGGTGTGTGTGTGTGTGTGTGTGTGTGTGTGTGTGTGAGTGTGTGTGTGTGTGTGTGTGTGTGTGTGTGTGTATGACAAGTTTGCATTTTTGGAAGCCAAGATTGTTCCTCAATCCCTATACCCCTTTATATTCATTATTTATTAATTTTGAAACAAAGGTTTACTATAGAGACCAGGCTGGCCTGAGATTCACAGAGATCTGCCCCATCCTATAGGGTCACCCCCACCCCCACCCCAGTCTCCCTATGTAGCTCTTGCTGATCTGGAAGTTGGCTGTTTGCGAGACCCAGCTACCTTGGAACTCACTGAGATCAACTGCCTCCACCTCCTGTGCTGTGACTAAAGGCTTGTGCCACCACACCTAGCTCCAGTTCCACCTTTTAAAAACAAAAATTTATGTACTTAATTTTTTCTTTTCTTTTTTCCACTTTGTTTATTCTTTATTTTTCAATTTTACTTAATTAAAAAAATGATTTCGTTTTGCCTTGATGTATGTGTACTTCATGCATGTAGTGCCCTATGAGGCCAGAAGAGGGCGTTGGAACCCCTGGAACCGGAGTTACAGATCCTTGTGCAGCCAGTGCTGTTAAATGCTGAGCCATTGTTCAGCTCCCTCCATCTTATTTTTTGAGAGGATCTCTCACTGAACCCTGATCTGAGTGGAGTGTGCTTAAGGCTTAGAATTCTAGCACTTGGACAGTGAAAAACAGGTGAGGTCATTCTTGGCTGCCTAGTGAGGTCAGCCAAGTTTAGGAGAGACTGTCTCAAACATCACAAAAAGCAGTTTGCTTTAAGACTTGGGGTGAGCCGGGCGGTGGTGGCGCACGCCTTTAATCCCAGCACTTGGAAGGCAGAGGCAGGTGGATCTCTGAGTTCGAGGACAGCCAGGGCTATACAGAGAAACCCTTTCTCGAAAAACCAAAACCAAAAGAAAAAAAAAATAAATACAAAGACTTGGGGTGAGTGAGTAGTGGTGGCTCATGGCTTAAATTCTAGCACTCAGGAGGCAGAGGCAGGTGGATCTCTGTGAGTTCACCAGCCTGGTCTATGGAACAGTGTGTTTTGTTGGCATGTGTGTCTTGTGCACCATGTGTATGCAGTGCCCATGGAGGCCAGGAGAAGAGTGTTGAATGTCCCGGAACTGCAGTTACAGAGGCTGTGAGTTGCTGTGAGAGTGCTCGGACTGTAACCCAGGTCCTCTGGAAGAGCATTGGAAAGAGTACTGACTGCTGCTCTCCAGCTCTTTTGTCTTATGTGTTTAAAATAGGTTTTCTGTGTAACTCTGCTGCTGTGTAATCTTCCTGCCTCAGCCTTCAGAGCTCTGGGATTACAGGTGTGTTTGTTTTAGTCACTCAACTTTGATAGATCATGAGTTTAGAGAAAGGGAGAGAGCTGGCCTTGGACTACTTTCTCAGGGACTGCCCGTATAGGTCGCTGACTAACAGTGAGGTGCCATTCAAAATTAAAACCTTTACTTATAATAATGTTAATGGCTTTGTTGGATCATTGCCTAGGTCTCTTTAGTTGGATCATGGTTATCTGGCCAAATAATGGAACTAATGAACTTTCAGAAATCTTGTAAACAATTTGAAGAGTCTGGTATTAGTCACCAAGTGTAAATAGGATGGTTATGAGAAAGGGAGGTGGTGCTTGAGTCAGCGGTCTTTGGGGAAGGAAGCTGGGGTGCAGTTTGGGGTAAGATTTTAAAGTGAGGCCTTTATTCCATGAAGGAGCGTAGCACAAGGGATCAGGCCAGCTGCTAGGTCTTAGGTGAATGGCTTTTCATCTCTTTCCCAGTAGACTTCTGTGATTTCTGAGGTTTCTTTTCTACTTGAAGGTCTACATCTTTAATCTCACCACACCTTTAATCCTAGCACAAGAGGAGGCAGGAACATCTCTGAGTTTGAGGCCAGTCTGTTCTTCATATCAAGTTCCAAGCCAGCTAGGGCTGCATAGTGAGACCCTGCCTTAAAAAGAGTAGTATGTGTGTCTACAGCTAGGTGGGTTGTCTTACCTTTCTTGCATCTGTAGGTGCACAGATACTGAATACTAGGTTGTGGAAGTATGGGCACCCAAAAGTCCTGCTGTCCCTCCCAGGAGCTAGGGTTAGACATGCTAGCATGCCTGACCCTTCATTTTCAAAAAAGAAAACATAGCAGCCCTTCCTATCTTTAGTACTAACTATCCCAAAGACCATTTTTGAGGGGTTTGGTTTTTGTTTTTATGATACAGGAAGCTAGCTTCAAATTTGCTATATGTAGCTGAGGATGACCTTGAACTTTTTTCTTTTTTTTTTCTTTTTTTGGTTTTTCGAGACAGGGTTTCTCTGTGTGGCCCTGGCTGTCCTGGAGCTCACTCTGTAGACCAGGCTAGCCTTGAATTCAGAAATCTGCCTGTCTCTGCCTCCCAAGTGCTGGGGTTAAAGGCGAGGGCCACCACTGCCCAGAGACGTTGATTTTTAATCCTCCTGCCTCTGCCTCTACCTCCTAAGTGGTTGGCTCATAGGCATGTATTGCCAAGCCCTGCCATTAGGCCTTTTTAAGTTTGAATTTTAGTTATTACGTTTTTATTTGTGTATATAGGAGGGCCCTGCTGATATAGCTTGGGGTGTGGGGGGTGAGGTAGCATCCCTTCCTTTTGTCATGTGGATCTAAATTGAACCTAGGTTCTCTAGACAAGCAGCCAATACCCTTAACCACTGAGCCGTCTTTCCAGCCCCAAGCTCTAATGTTTCAGATACAGTACTGTGTATATTTCAGGTGTGCAGCCTTGCATTTGTGACGCTACAGCCTTAGCTCCCAGAGTGGCTGGGATTAGGGCTGTCTACCACCATATCCCGCTCAAATCTTATATCTGCACATATTAATATCCACAATATATGTGTGTACAGTGCGTTTTGATCATAACCCTACCCCCAGTCCCTCCTGGCTTCAACTCTTCTTTCAAATAACCTTTTTTTGTTTGTTTGTTTTTTGTTTTTTGTTTTTTTCGAGACAGGGTTTCTCTGTATAGCCCTGGCTGTCCTGGAACTCATTCTGTAGATGAGGCTGCCCTTGAACTCAGAAATCTCCCAAGTGCTGGGATTAAAGATGTGTTCCACTACTGCCGGGTTTAAATAACTCTTAATTAGTATTAGTGCCACCCATATTTGCATGGGCTTGGCACCATCCTCTATAGCATGATCATGTCCTTCAAAGTGACTCTCCCTCTTCCTGTGGCCATCAATCAATTCGATTAACCTTAGCCCCTCAACTCTGGGTAAGGATTCCTGAATCCTTGTCTGTACTTGAATGAGTTCTGTCTGGTTTGATCTTGTGCAAGTCTCCTGTAGGCACAGTTGTTGTGGCTTCATGTGTGCCATGTCCTTTCCAAAGGACAGCAGCTCCCAGTGCCCCTCCCCAGCCTCTGACTCTTATTTTTTCCAAGATGTCCCCTTGAGAGCAGGGGAGCTTACCAACAATGAACCATTTAGGGCTGGACACTCACTGTCACTGACTTACCGGGCTTTATCTGTACTGAGTCTCTGAATCAACCACTGCCAAAGAGAAGCTTGCCTGCAGAGTGGAAAACAGCACAGATCTGTGGGTAGAAACATAAACATCTAGGAGCTGTTTGACCACATATATGACCATTTAGCAGAACAATAAACACTAGGTACCCCCAGGCCCATAACCGCCCAGCCACGGGCCTTTGACCTGATTTCCAGTATCAGAAGGCCTTGTTTATAAAAGCTGTAGTTGCTTGAAGCCATGCTTCTCAAGATTTGAGCTTTCCTGCCTAGCCAGGAGCCAGAGCTAAGTTTCTTGCTTTTGGCCTTTTATTCTCTTGTAGGGTGTGGGTCACTGGTGCCTGTTTCTCTGCATTGTTTGGAATGAAATCTTCGTCAAGGATTTGGTATATGGTAAAACTGAACAAATGTTAGCTATTTCCTGGCATTACTAGTTAAAGAAGGCCAGAAATAAAAGTTAGTATTTAAAGCATAAGAAAACTAGTTGTTAAATAATGTGTTTTTAACATTCTATAAGTAACAAAAAGGCTTTTTTGTGGAGTCGGGGAGAGGAAGTTTAGCTTAGCTGTTTTTCTAAGACTTTGAGAAAGAACCCAGGTTCATGGCTCATGCCCATAATCCAGATACTTAGGAGGTTGACTCAGGAGGGTTAGGAGCTAGCCTGAGCTATAGAGTGAAACTATCTCAGTAAAAGGAAGTGGGGTAGAAGTGGGGAATCTGCTGGGCAATGGTGGCGCACGCCTTTAATCCCAGCACTTGGGAGGCAGAGGCAGGTGGATCTTTGAGTTCGAGGCCAGCCTGGTCTACAGAATGAGTTCCAGGACAGCCAGGGTTATACAGAGAAACCCTGTCTCAAAAAAAAAAAAAAAAAAAAAGTGGGGAATATACACAGAACTCACTTCAAGTTTGGTGGTTCATGCCTATACTTCTAGTATAGAGGCCAGAGGCAGGTAGATTTCTGTGAATTCAAGACCAGCAAGCGGCACGTAGTGAGCCCTGTCTGAAAACAAAACAAAACAAAACAAAACCAACAAAAGACACCTCTCTCCCCTAAACCCTCTCAAAACTTCCCCAAAACCAAAACCACAACAACTCAAGCTTCACTCCAGACCTCTAGACTGTAGAGTATCTGAACAATGTGGATACTTGGAGGCTGAAGCCCTAGGGTCTGAGAAAAGTAGTTAAAGATTTTGTCAGACTCCAGGAATGAAATAATGGCCTGTTTCAGGTGCTGGATCCCTTTGGGCCATCATCTGTTGTCCCCAAGGGGTATTAATAGTTGGTGTGTTTTTTGAGCTTTTTGAGGTCTTAACACAAGTCCTTTCATCCTCCATAGGATGCTACTGACCTTGTTTTTAGTTCCACTTTCCTAGTGAGGAAGCTGGGGTTACCTGGAAACAAGTGTGTTTCATGTAAGGTCATTCATTGCTTGTTAGATACTGGGGTGCCATTCAGAGCCTTACCTTCTGGGAGAGTTCAGCTGAAACCAATATTGAGCTGTCACTGAGCAGGTCAGATGTCATGGGAGGATACAGAGCTGATGCCCTGTGGGGGATTCTTTCTGATGGCTGTGTTCAGGCCTAACCCAGGTAGAGGAGGCAGCTTTTCTGCAAAGGCTCTTTGTTTTGTTTTTCCGAGACAGGCTGGCCCTGAACTCAGAAGCCTGGCTCTGCAAAGGTTCTTGAGGTTGAAACTACAAGTTGTCTGGATTGGTAGGGCAAAGGGCTGTGAGATGAATAGTCTTGGCAGCTTACTATGAGCCAGGCTTTTTGAAACACATATGTGAAGGTATGCACTAGGTGCTCTTACTCCATATTCTAAGGGAGGAGCCTGAGGCTCAGGGAGGAAATGACTTGCTGGACATTATATGATTCTATCTTAGGCCATCTTACCAGAGTCTTGGCTCATAACTGCTTAGATAGACTTCCCTGGTCAGAAGATTCTTCAAGGTTCCTGAATAAACTGCTGGAG
>NW_022196897.1:142106333-142113922 GCF_008632895.1 Mastomys coucha
ATAGACTTCCCTGCTTCTCTCCTTTCCAGCTCCCATCTTTAGAGTCCAGTGTTTGGCTTGGCCAAGATTTATTTATTTATTTATTATTAAGATTTATTTATTTATTATATGTAAGTACATTGTTGCTGTTTCAGACAAACCAGAAGAGGGCATCAGATCTCATTATGGATGGTTGTGAGCCACCATGTGGTTGCTGGGATTTGAACTCAGGACTTTTGGAAGAGCAGTCAGTGCTCTTAACCGCTGAGCCATCTCTCCGGCCCAGTGTTTTTGTTTTTGTTTTTGATTTTTTTGAGATAGGGTTTCTCTGTGTAGCCCTGGCTGTAGACAACACTGGCCTCTAATTCACAGAGATCTGCCTGCCTCTCTGCCTCCTGAGTGAGTGCTGGGATTAAAGGCTTGTGCCATTACTACCCAGCTAGCAGTGTAGGTGTTAAATGCTGTCAGACTAACTACTCGGATGTTTTGTAGTTCTTATTCTCATGTAGCCCAGAGTGGCCTCCAGATACTGTCCCTCAAACTGAATCTCCTGCTTTCACTTTCCAAGTTTCCAAGTGTTGGAATTATAGGTCCATGTCCTCCCTGCTTGTGTGTGTGTGTGTGTGTGTGTGTGTATATATATATATATATATATATATACACATATATATATATATATATATACACACACAAGGCCAGAAGTTTACATTGGCTGCTATTCTTTCTCCACCTTATTTTTTTATTTTATTGTTTTTGTGTTTGTCTATTTATTTTGTTTGTTTATTTATTTATTTACTTACCCAAACAAAAACTACCCACTTAGATGTCAGCTACTGAGGCAGTATTGATCTGGGTCCGGGAGGATGTGTCTGGAGGCTTAGCGTTTGATTGAGAGTTTAATGATTGAGGATAGAAAGGATACTGGTAGAGGGCTTGCTCTAAACTTGTGGTTGGTGATACATATGTGTAATTACCAACTCAAAATTAAAAAAATTAGTTGGGTGGTAGTTGCACATGCACTCAGAAGGCAGAGGTAGTCAGATTTATGAGTGTAAGCTTGACTTCAAGGCTATCGTGGTCTACAGAGCTATTTCTAGGACAGCCAGGGCTACACACACACACACACACACTGGCAAAAAAAAAAAAAAAAAAAAACCTCTTAAGAAAAATAAATAAGCTTAAAAAATAACCAGGACTCCTGAGGGCCTTGACTGGATACCCTCTTGGCAGTGAGAAACCTTGAAGTGGATTTTACAGAATGGCCGGCTGAAATGAGATAGTGCTGTGTTGTTTTGGCTGCTTGAAAAACAGAGGCAGGAGTCTGGCCCAGAATAAGATCTTGTCTCAAAAAAAGAAAGAGAGAAAAACACTGAGAATGGAGCTGTGAGGGCATGGCTATCCCACCATTTCAGCCACCTCCTTCTCAGTAATATGGAATGAGTAAACTCAGCCCTTTTAATTGTGGGAGGAAAAGCTTGGGTCCTCTGTGTAGCCCTGGCTGTCCTGGAACTCACTCTATAGACCAGGCTGGCCTCAGAAATCTACCTGCCTCTGCCTCCCAAGTGCTGGGATAAAAGGCGTGCGCCACCACTGCTCGGTGGAGAAAGCATTTTTTGTTATTTTAAAAACAGTGTTTCAGTCAGAAACACTGTTTAATCCCAGCACTCTGGAGGCAGAGGCAGGCGGATGGATCTTTGTGAGTTTCAGGCCATGCTGGTCTACAAAGGGAGTTCCAGGAGAGCCAGGGTTATCCAGAGCCCTTCCAAACCCTCAAAAAACCCAGGGTTTCACTATATATCTCAGGTTACCTCAACCTTGGGGCAACCCTCCTTGTCCGGATATATACTTATTACTGTATTCTTGGAATACATGCGGTGGGCTGTTTGTAGTACAGTGTGGAGATCAGATGATAACTTCTGTGCACCAGTTCTTTCTTCCCATCTTTACTTAGATTCCAGGAATAGAAAGAACTCAGGCTTGCATTAGCCATCAAGCACCTTTACGTAACAAAACTATCCCACAGCACTCCCCCCCCCCCTTTTTTTTTGGCTTTTCGAGACAAGGTTTCTCTGTGTAGCCCTGGCTGTCCTGGAACTCACTCTGTACACCAGGCTAGCCTTGAACTCAGAAATCCGCCTGCCTCTGCCTCCCAAGTGCTGGGATTAAAGGCATGCACTACCACTGCCAGGTGATTGGACTCTTTTTAGTGTGAGCTGGAAAAGGGCCTTGCTTGAAATGGGACCTACACACAGATGTGTTTGTAACACAGGCTTGCTTCATAGTGGAGGATGATTTCACACCCATCTTTGCCTCTCAGGCTTATTTCCTGCAGGCTGGTGTCATGTTAACTTTTTAAGGTTCTGGGATTAACATTCATGGCCCCTGCATGCTAAAGCATCTTATGTCTGAGCCAAGTCCTCCAGTCTCATGCTAGATATTCTAATAGGACTTTAGGACTTTCCTGGCCTGATGCTCTTAGCACCCAAGATAGGAGACTTTATTCCTATATGAAAACAGGGAGAAAAGACTGAAGGAAGTGTTGCAGGAGAGATGAAGAGATAACTTTTTTATTATTTCCTACAACAAGGAAGTAGCTCATAAAAGAATTTGGAATCTGGACAAGAGTGTGTCCACTTTAATCCCAGTACTTGTGAGGCAGAGGTAAGCAGTTTTCAGTCAGTCCCCACCAGCCAGGGCTGCATAGTAAGACCCTGCCCAAGAAAAGACTCATTTAACAACTCTGTGATCAGTCCCTTAACAGGGAGTGTCCTAGGTTGTCTCTAATTTTCTTTTGTTCCTTTTTAGAAGGAAACTTCCCTGTATGTAGAAGACTCCCACTACTTGCCTTCTGTCTTCCACATGGATACAGTGGTACATGGGCCCATACATGGACATACATAATAAATAAAAATGAATAAAACTTGTTGAATGAAAAAATGTCCTGCTGTTCCTAAATGTGAGCATTATTTTTAGATTTCTCTAGAATTGAATGTAAGAGGTTCCTGTTTTTTTGTTTTGTTTTGTTTTTGTTTTTTTTGTTTTTTTGTTTTTTTTTTTTTTTTTTTTTTTTTTTTTTGTCACAAATGATTTTTTTATAGTATGGGCTGTAGTCTGTAGATAGAAATAACAAGATTCCAAGATTCTAAGCAGCCTCACATTTACCCCCCTCCATCATGAGGTTTAAAAGATGTCCTGGCTTAGGACCTCAGCCCAAGCTGGGCTATGTTCCACATTCTCCTGAGCAGGACTCGAATTGGCTCTGGTCCTTTCTGAAAAGTGTTTCTACATGTTGTAAATGGTGTGATAATGCTGGCCCAGCATTGGAAGGCTTCAGGGGCTTTATCGTCCTTTAGGTATGTTTTGCCTCCATCTCTGAAGGTGTGATTGTGAGCACAGGCACGTCTGCTTCTGGGGTAATCCTGTTACTTTTCATAATAAAGCTTTCGTGTACTTGGATAATTATTTTTAGATTCATATTGATTTTTATTTATGGATATTTGTGTGTTCCATATGTGTAGATTCTCACAGAGGCTAGAAGAAGGCATCATATTGCCTGGAGCTGGAGTTATAGGCTGCTGTGTATTGCCTAATGTAGGTGCTGGAAACTGAACTCAGATCCTCTGGAAGAGCAGTAAGTGTTCTTCATTGAGCCACCTCTCCAGTTCTGCAGTATATAATCTTACATAACCTTGTATAAGCTGTCATTAGTTCATAAGTGGTTCAGCTTTTTTGTACTTATATATCTCATTTCAGTATCATGGAAACAAAAAATTTAGTCTTAATTACAGTACCTGGTTTTGAAAGTTCAGTAGCGTATATAAGTTTAAAATTCTTTAAAATTTTTGCTATCTGTGTGGAAGTCAGTGGAAAGCTCATAGGAGTTTGTTCTCATGTGAGCTTTGGAGACGGAACTTAGGTCTTCAGGCTGTGTACTACAGTTCACAAATAAATTCTTGAGTTCAAGGCAGCCAAAGCTACACAGAAAAACTCTTGTCTTGAAAAATCAAAACCAAAAAAAAAAAAAAAAAAAAAAAAAAGAAAAACCAAAACCAACCAACCAAATAAATTGTATATAGTTTTAGTCATTGCCTGTAATCTCAGCACTTGAGAGGTTGCTGTGAGTTTGAGACCAGTTTGGGCTATCAAGTGAGGCCCTGTTCCTGAAAGTATAAGTTTGTTGTTTTGATTCGCATTTCCTCTACGTAGCTCAGAGTGCTTGAGTGGGCATAAATCACACACTTACTGGACCTTTGTGTCTCCCTGCCATTCACTGTGATCTGCTTTTTTATCTTGGATCGTTGTTCGTGTGTGTGTGTGTGTGTGTGTGTAGTAGTACAGTCTTTGTTAATGAAGGAAGCTATGGGATGTAGTTACTTTCTTCTGTGAACCATGCGCCTGCCACAGTGTGTATTTTGTTTGTTTTTCTTTTTCAAGACAAGGTTTCTCTGTGTAGCCCTGGCTGTTCTGGAACTCACTTCGTAGACCAAGCTTGCCTTGAACTCAGAAACCCGCCTGCCTCTGCCTCCCAAGTGCTGGGATTAAAGACATGCGCCACCACTGTCCAGCTCACAGTGTGTATTAAACCTCTCCTTACTGAAGCACTGGTCTAAGGAAATAAATCAGGCTCCCCGTCTCCTCTGGACCAGTGGTTTCTTCTTTAGAGAGTTTAAATATAAAGGAGTATTTTGAAGTTCTTCAAAAGTCTTGACAGTAAAATCCTACAGATTGTACCAGGTATTTTTTTCTTGAGAAATTTCCTTTGACTATATAGACCATCCATATTGAACATATACTCTTTTCATCTTCTTTGTTTTTTAATTTTTTAAGCATATATATATGTGTGTGTGTGTGTATATGTGTGTGTGTGTGTGTGTGTGTGTGTGTGTGTGTGTGTGTGTGTGTATGTGTGTGTATTTTAATTTATATCCTAAATGCTGCCCACTTCCTGGTCTTCCCTCACAGATTCCCACCCCCTTCCCCTCCCCTTCTTTGAGAGGGTAAGGCCCCTTTGGGTATCCCCCTGCCTTGCCACATCAAGTCTACATAGGGCTAGGGACATCCTCTCCTAAGGCTAGACAAGGCAGCCCTGTTGAGGAATGGATCCCACAGTCAGGCTACAGCTTTAGGGGAGAGTCTCAGCTCCAGTTGTTAGGAGATCCACATGGAGATTGAGCTGTACATGTGCTACCTATGTGCCAGGGGTCTCAGTCCAGCTGGTATATGCTCTTTGATTGATGGCTCAGTCTCAGAGATCCCAGAGGTTCAGGTTAGTTGATTGTGTTGGTCTTCCTATGGGGTTTCCATTCCCCTTCATGGCCTTCAATCCTTCCCCCAACTCTTCCATAAGGGTCCCTGTCCTCTGTTGAACATTTGGCTGTGGGTCTCTGCATCTGTCTCAGTCAGCTGTTGGGTAGAGCCTCTCAGAGGACAGTTATGCTAGGCCCTTGTCTGCACTCCTTTCATCTTTATAAACTAAAGATTTTTGAAAGAAAATTACCAGGCCCCCAAAAATAAATAAAAATTATTTGTATTTAAAAGCTAAATGTAAAAGTAAAATATGTATTTTAAAATAATGTTTTACAGAGTCTCACTGTGTAGTCCTGGCTACCCTGGAAGCCTTGATGTAGGCCAGGTTGGCCTTGCACTTACAGAAATCTTCTGCTTTTGAAGTATTGCAATTAAGGGCATGTGCCACCATACTTAAAAAAAAATCCTATACTGAACTGATTACAAATATTGTTATTAGTGGTAGAAAGTACGAGTATTTAAAATTTTTTATTTTCTGTTAAAATTTTGTTGTTCTTTTCAAGACAGGGCTTCTCTGTGTAGCTCTGGCTGTCCTGGTACTTTCTCTCTAGACCAGGCTGGCCTTGAATTCAGAGGTCTGCCTGCATCTGCCTCCCAAGTGCTAAGCTTAAAAGGCATCACCACCTGACCTGTTAAAATTGTTTTGCATTTATTTATTTTTGTATTTTATATGTGTTTATGTATGTGCCATAGCACAAATGTGAATGTCAGATGCCAACTTTTGGAATGTGCTCACTGTCTGGGTGGGAACTCATCCTCAGGCTTGGCAGTAACTCCCTTTATGTCTGAGCCATCTGACCATCTCATGTGAGACTTTTTTAAGATTAAAACTTAATATTTTTGATATAACACCTGGCTCTGTAGCCCTGGCTGCCCCAGAACTTGATATGTAGACCAGGTGGGCCTGGAGCTCACAGTAGTCCCTTGCTGTTTCCCCAGTGCTGGATTACAGGTGTTTAGCACAATGCCTGGCCCTTGGTAGTTCAGCCAGAGAGTGTTTTAGGAGCCACTGAGAGAGTTAATGGGATCATCCTCACTCATCATTTTTCCACATCATGCCTGTGCTATCATTATCTGAGACAGGATCTCTTGGTTGGCATTGAACTTTGAGTGATCCTCCTGCCTCTGCTTTCCATGGTCTTCAATTACAGGCATGTGTCACCACAATGGGCTTGATTTCCTACTCTTTCTTTTGCAGTGCTGGGAACTGAACACGACCTTGTGCATGCTGGAGAAGTTCTCTCTCACCCAGCCAAGTCTCCAGCCCTGTAGAGTCATTTAATCAAGTCTGGCCTAGAGCTGGAACTTGAAATGCAGCTGAGGACAGCCTTGAATTCTTATTATAGCTATTCTTCTTGAGATAGAATAAATTGGTCTCTCTGTGTAGCTCTGGCTAGCTTGAAATATACAGATATCAGCCTGCCTCTCTCTCTTCCTCTGGAGCACTGAGATTAAAGTTCATTCGAACTGGACTTACAATATAGGCCAGGCTAGCCCATGTTCTTTGTCTTCCTTTTCTGCCTCAGTCTTTTGAGAACTGTAATTTCTGTTGTTTTCTAGAATGCCTGGCTCGCTTGCTTATTTATTTATTTAAAGGCCACAGAGGGCATTGTATATCCTGAAGTTGGGATACAGGTGGTTGTGATCTATCTGATATGGGTGCTAGGAACTGAACTGTGGTTTCTGGAAGAGCAGTAAATGTCCTTGTCAAGCTCCCTTCCCTTATTTATGTGTTTATGCATTTATGGATGGATTTATTTATACTTAAAAAATATAAAACACTTATATAAATATATTATATGAAATATAAATATGTAAAATATTTATTTATTCAGGCATTTTTGAGATGGGGTTCTCTATGTAGACCTGGCTCTTCTAGAACTCATGTAGCCAGAATGGCCTTTCTGGGGTTAAAGGCATACACCGCCATACTCTGTTTTGTTTGTTTGCTTTTTTTTTTTTTTTTTGGTTTTTCCGAGACAAGGTTTCTCTATGTAGCCCTGGCTGTCCTGGAACTCACTCTGTAGACCAGGCTGGCCTCAAACTCAGAAATCCGCCTGCCTCTGCCTCCCAAGTGCTGGGATTAAAGGTGTGCGCCACCACCGCCCAGCGTTTGTTTGCTTTTTTTAAAGACTGCTTTATTATTTATTTGGGTCTTACTGTTAATGGATGGCCTGGAACTCACAGAGATCTGCCTGCCTCTTCTTCAGGAGTGTTGGACTAAGTGTGTGCCATCCTGATCCCTTTAGTGCTGGACTGTATCAGGGCTTTCTCTTCCCCCTTTCCTTGTTTTTTTTTTTTTT
>NW_022196897.1:142113932-142114959 GCF_008632895.1 Mastomys coucha
TTTTTTTTTTTTTTGAGACAGGGCTTCTCTGTAGCCCTGACTGTCCTGGAACTCACTCTGTAGACCAGGCTGGCCTCAGACTCTGCCTCCTAAGTGTTGGGATCAAAGGTGTACGCCACCACCACCCGGCTCCTTGTTCTTTTTAAGGTAAGGCTGGCTTCTAACTCCCTAGGTAAGAGGATGGCCAGGAAATTTTCCTTCTTTCTTTCATTCTTTCTTTCTTTTCTTTCTTTCTTTTTTTGGGGGTTTAAAGATTTATTTATTGATTTTTATGTATATGGGTAGCTGTACAGATAGTTATGAGGCATCATGTAGTTGCTGGGATTTGAACTCAGGACCTTTGGAAGAGCAGTCAGTGCTCTTTCCCCTGAGCCATCTCACCAGCCCTTCTTTTTTTAAAGCATTATTTATTTTAGATATATGAGTACACTGTAGCTGTCTTCAGACACACCAGAAGAGGGCATTGGATCCCATTACAGATGGTTGTGAGCCACCATGTGGTTGCTAGGAATTGAACTTGGGACCTCTGGAAGAGCAATTAGTGCTCTTAACCATTGAGCCATCTCTCTAGCCCCGAACTTTTTTTCAAGCAGAGAGAACAGATAAAGTTTATTTTATGTGCATCCATTTATGTTGGCACGTATGCCTCTGTACCATGTGTGCATTTGGTTTCTGCAGAGGCCAGAACAGTGTGTCGGATCCTTTGAGAGCTGAGTTATAGAAAGTCTGAGCTGCCATGTGGGTGCTGGAAATTGAACTCAGAGCCTGTGAAAGAGCAGCCAGTCTCCTTAACCACTTTCCAGCCCCTAAAGGGAACAGATTTATTAAAGTACGGAAAGTTCGCTGCTTCTGCTTACTTCAATTATAGGGATGGCTACCATTCTTGGCTTATTTGGTACTGGGGATCCAACACAGGGCCTTGTGCCCCGCTAGGTAAGCTGTTGTCCTCAGCCCTGCAATTTGTTGTCTACTCTTTCAAAAGTAGGGTCAGGCACTTTTTTTTTGTTTGCTTTTTTTTTTTTTTTTT
>NW_022196897.1:142114969-142158565 GCF_008632895.1 Mastomys coucha
TTTTTTTTTTTTTTTTGGTCTTGCTTTGATTTTCAGAATTGGCACTCACCCCCTGGGCTCAGGAGTCTCTGCCATCCGTGTAGCTGGCACTACATTCTTACCTACTACCTCAGCTTCTATTTGTTTCCTTTCTAGCACTTATATTTTATAGCAATTGCATTTTGAGCTGACCTCTGATCATTGGCTGTGTTAGAATCGGAAGTTCCTTGAGGGTGAGAACTGCGTCTCTGAACAGATAGTTGTTGACTGTGTTGAGTGGTTGGAGTTAACCCCAAGAACAGCTCTTTTGGGAGGTCTGAAGGATGCACTTCATAGATGAGCCTTGGAAAACCTTGCTAAGAGGGTCCTCCACACTTTCAGAGATCACCCAGGCTGTGGCAAGGTTGAGGGGTACTGTTAGTGGGGGACACCTGATAGGAAGAGAGGCAGCAGACAGGGCGCTGACAGGATCATGGAGCCGGGTGTTTTGAATAATGCCTGCTTGGTTTTTTAATGTGTGGTGGTGATGCTACACCCTGGGCAGACTTTCCCAGGTTTCATGAATATTTAATTGGCTTTTTCAGGAGAATAAAAGCAGCCCCGTTGATGACTGAAAATGACCAAGCACCCACCTAACAGACGAGGAATCAGCTTTGAAGTGGGAGCCCAGTTGGAAGCTCGGGACCGTTTAAAAAACTGGTACTTTTATATTTTTTTCCTCCTATTTAAAGCACATTAGGGAGGGAGTCTCACCAGGGTTGATAAGATGGGGTGTTGCTGTTGTGTTTCCAGCTTCGGCTGTGGTATCGGCATCCCTGGGTCACACTTGTTCCCTCCTCTCCTGTTTGATGAGGGAGTTATGGGAAAGCAGAGCAGGAGTTGCCATGGGAAAGGAAAGCTTTCTCACTCTTGCCTGACAGAAAGAAGAACGAGCAGCCTGCTTAGGATGGAGATGAGGGGCTGGATGGGCACAGCCCTCCTGCTTTCTGGATGTGGTGTAGGGTGGCTAAGAGTTGTTATTCCCCAGGGTTGCTCTTCATAGAGATCAGATTAAAAAGCCGAGGATTTTCCTGCATTGCTGAATTTTGTTTGTTTTGTGTGACAAGGTTTCTGGTAACTGAGGCTGACCTTGAACTCATAGACCAGCCTCCTAAATCCTGGGATTACTGATCCCTGCCTCTATGGTTGCCTTTTGTTCTCTGCCTGTCAGATACTTTAAACATTGCTGTGAATGTGGTCAGAGTCACTGGTAATGTTGGCATCAAGGGATTATTCAAGAGTCATATATTGAATATTTGGAGAACAGTCTCTCTCTTTCTTTTCTTTTCTTTTTTTTTTTTGGTTTTTCGAGACAGGGTTTCTCTGTGTAGCCCTGGCTGTCCTGGAACTCACTCTGTAGACCAGGCTGGCCTCGAACTCTGAAATTTGCCTGCCTCTGCCTCCCAAGTGCTGGGATTAAAGGTGTGTGCCACCACCGCCTTTAATCTCAAAAACTAAACATAACTGGGTGTGGTGACACAGATTTGTACTGTGACCAGCCAGTAGGCTAAGGTGGGGGGTTACTGAGAACTGGAGCATGGCATGGTGAGTTCTAGACCATCATAACCTGCAGAGTGAATTCCTGACCCCCAGAAGATCAACTAGCCATCGGAAGTTCAGGCTCCATTGGTAGAGTGTTTATTTAGCATGCACAAAGCCCTGGGTTGGATTCCCAGCTCTGGATAAACCAACCAACGTTTGGAGAGAGAGAGGCAGGTGTATCAGAGGTTTAAGGTTATGTTATCTCAATCTGCTACATAAGTGAATATGAGGCCTGCTATGGATACATGAGACCTTGCCTAAAAAGAAGAAGAGAAATCTGTGGACATCCTAGAATTTGATTCTTGGTGCTGAAAACACAGTTAGAGGTTTCAGAACACAAAACTTTTGAATTTTTCTAAGGAAGAGCTTAACCTTTGTGATAGTTCTCTCAGAATAGATTGACTGGTTCTGGGGTGTAGGGCGAGGACTGGGAAATGCTATTGGGCAGAAAACTGTGCCATTAGGAATCAAGACACCGAACCAGAAAGTGAGTTAGTGGTAGAATGTTATCTGGCATGGGCTAGGCCCTGAGATCAGTCCCTACCACCTCAGAAATAAAGAAAATGTAGTTTGGTTATATTTGTACTGGTTGTGGACAGAATTACTGATAGTGGACACTTTTTAGGTTGTTTGCATTACCTATAATTACTTCCTATATTGGTTTCAGTTATTTGTGTATTTGTATGTGTGTGTGGCAGTGTATGCATGTATGTGCTTGTTTTCAACTGCATTTGCCTATGTATGCATGTATGGTGGTCATTTCCCTGTGTATGCATGTGGAAGGCAACATAAAATGGATTTCTCTGTATCACTTTACCATAATTTTTAAGACTGTCACTCACTGAACCTGGAACTTGCTGTTTTGGCTGGCCAGGGAGGTGCCATGACGGGCCTGTCTCTTTCCCCTTCCCAGGTGAAGGGCACTGTGCCCAGCTTCTCCATGAATGCCAGGGATTCAGTTGCAGGTCCTCGTGTTTGCATAGGAAGCACTTATCTAGACTTGTCAGTCTGTTCTCCCTGCACCCCTCTTGGGCTCCAAGGTGAAGTGGATTGAACCCAGGGCTTTGTGCACTTTAGACAGTTGTCCTTTCTACATTTCCAGCCTGTTTTGTTTGAGTTTGCCTTCTCTTCTGTGATAAACATGACCAAAAACAATGCAGGAAGGGAAAGGCTTACAAGTCTGGATCATAGTTCATCCCTGAGGGGAAGCCGAGGTGTAACTTGATTAAGGCAGGGACCTGGAATCAGGAACTGATGAAGTAGAGGCCATGGAGGAGTGCTGCTCACCGGCTTGGTCCTAGAGGCTTGCTCAGTTTGTTCTCTGACATGCCCTAGGACCACTTGCCCCAGGATGGTATGGCCAAAGTGGGCTGGATCTTCCCACATTAATTATTCATCAAGAAAATGTCAGATGGTTCAGCAGTTAAGAGCACCAACTGCTCTTCCAGAGGTCCTGAGCTCAATTCCCAGAAAATACATGGTGGCTCACAGCCATCTGTAGTGAGCTCTGATGCCCTCTTCTGGTGTGTCTGAAGACAGCTACAGTGTACTCAGGTAAAATAAATAAATACATCTTTAAAAAAAAAGAATAATTTATTAATCAGAACCAGTAAATACATTTTTGTTTAATTTGCTTTAAAAAGAATCAAGGTCTTATTCTCCTGCTTCAGCCTTCTGGATTCTGGGATTTGTTATTTTAAAAAAATATATTATCCGGGCGGTGGTGGTGCACGCTTTTAATCCCAGCACTTGGAGGCAGAGGCAGGCGGATTTCTGGGTTCGAGGCCAGCCTGGTCTACAGAGTGAGTTCCAGGACAGCCAGGGATACACAGAGAAACCCTGTCTCGAAAAAACAAAAACAAAACAACAACAACCAAATTTTATATATACATATGGGCTGGAGAGATGGTTCAGTGGTTAAGAGCACTGACTGCTCTTCCAGAGGTCCTGAGCTCAATTCCCAGGAACCATGTTGGTGACTCACAACCATCTGTAATGAGATATGATGCCCTCTTCTGATGTGACTGAAGACAGCTACAATGTACTCATATACATAAAATAAATCTTTAAGAAAATATATATTTTTAAAAATGTAAAGGTATTGTTTTATAAGTGTTTTTTGCTTGCTTGTTTGTTTGTTTGTTTGTTTTTGAGACAAAATTTCTCTGTATAGCCCTGGCTGCCCTGGAACTCACTCTGTAAACCAGGCTGGACTCCACCTGCCTCTGCCTCCCAAGTGTGCCACCACCACCCGGCGTGTATATGAGTTTTCTTGCCTGCATGTCTATCTGCTGGCCGCTTCACAGGGCACCAGGCGCCGCCAGGCGGTGGGAGAATGAAAGAGATTGGAGAGGATGACCCACATCCGGTACTCTGGGCAGCTCTGGGCAGAGGATCCTGCTCTCCCTGATGGGCGTTTGTATCCCAGTCCCTGGAGGGCGGGGTGGGGGCTGGGGGAACAGCTGAGGGGTGGTCCTTGGTCCTCACGGAGGCCAAGGACACAGGTTCTAGCCCTTTGGGAATCTCAGGCGACGCTAGACACCACGGAGGAGCTGAGAACGAATTGGGGGCCCCAGAGCAGCTCAGTCCACTCTGGGACCAAAGGGAGAGAGGGGACAGGGAAAGGAAGCGGCTGCCCAGTGGTTCGGGCGTGGTCTGGTCTCATGGCATGGGTGCGTTTAGTTGAAAGGAGGCAATGCATGGTGGTAAGATGTTTTATTATAGAAAGGAGAGAGAAGAGATAGGAAAGTAGAGGCTGGCAGTGGCCACGTGGGGAGAAAGGGAAGGGAGGAGGAAAAAGTAAAGATAAGAGGCTAAGAGGGAAGAGAGAGAAGGAGAGACAGAGAAAGAACAAAGGGGAGGGGCAAACCACCCATTATATGGTGGGCTGGGCTACCTGTCTGTGGGGCGGGGCATACCTGGCTCTGGTCAGATGACTATGTGGGTGGAGTCCAGCCATAATGCTGGGAGTTTGAGGAATTGTCTACTCGATAGATAGCATAGGCTAATGGAGTTGGAGGACTTAAGGAATCAGAATCAGCCATCTGTGTCTGGGGATGTGTCCATTGTACCTTCCCTTGTGGAATCTTTCACTGGGTCTCCGGAAGTTAAGACTCGCTCGACCAAAACGCAGACTGCTTTTCACCGTCCCACATCTGTTTCTGTACCTCATATGTGCCTGGTGCCCACAGAGGTCAGAAGAGGGAGTGGGATTCCCTGGAACTGGAGTTAGAGACAGTCGCGAGCCCCTGTGTGGTCTGGGAGTTCCCAGGTCTTCTAGAAGAACAGCCAGTGCTCTTACCTGTCAAGCAGACTCTCATTTTTATGTTTACATGTGTGTGCTAGAGTATATATGTGCTACACGTGTGTACAGGAACCTGTGGAAGTCAAGAGTTGTTTTAAGGCCAGGTGGTGGTGAATGCCTTTAATCCCAGCACTTGGGAGGCAGAGACAGGCAGATTTCTGAGTTTGAGGACAGCCTGGTCTACAGAGTGAGTTCCAGGACAGCCAGGGCAACACAGAGAAACCCTCCCTGTCTTGAAAAAAAAACAAAACAAAACCAAGAACAACAAAACAGAAGAGGGGTTGTATCCCCTAGAAATGGAGGTACATTGAGTTGTGAGTTGCAGTTTGTGCTGGGAAATGAACCTGGGTTTTCTTCAGGAGAAATGAGTGCTCTTATCCATGGAGGCATCTCTCAGCCCAGGATCTTAGCTTTGAGATCCGTCCAACTATGTAGCTCTCTGTGGCCTGTACCTTGTGTCCTCCTGCCTCAAGACTCCTGAGTACTATGATTACAGGTGTGTGCCATTTTAATTTTTTTTCCTCCTTTATCTTCTTTCCTTTTTTCTTCATTACATTTGATTTATTATTATAGATTGTATGTGTGTGCATGCACATTCGTGTCATGGGGGTGTGTAGAAATGAGAGGGCAGTTTGGGGAGTTAGTTCCCTCCTTTTATCTTTATGTGGGCTCTGAATTGAACTCTGACCATCAGGCCTGGCTGCAGTCTCCTTAAGGTGACCAGCCATCTTGCCGGCCTTTAAAAATTACACATGTTTGTTTGTTTATTATTGATTGATCATGCCTCTGTTTGTCAGAGGACAACTCTCAGAAGTCGTTCCTTCCTCTCTCTCTCTCTCTCTCTCTCTCTCTCTCTCTCTCTCTCTCTCTCTGTGGGTTCCAGAGATTAATCTCAGTTATCAGGCACGGCAGCGGCTCTTCTACCTACTGAGTCACCTGCTGGCCTTCTGTTTCTCTTTAAATTTTAAGTTATTATTTTTATTTATTTTTTATTCTTATTTTTATTTTTTTAAGTTATTATTGTTATTTTTATTGCAACAGGTCTCACTGTGTAGCTGGCTAGTCTTGAGTTTCTGATTCTCATGTTTCCATCTAAGTGCTGGGATTATAAGCATGCAATCAAGCCTGGTTTATGCCACTTGGAGAGTCTAACCTGGAGCTTTGTGCCTATTAGGCAAGCACTTTACCAACTGAGCAAATCCCGTCTTTCATATTTATTTATTTATTTATTTATTTATTTATTTTTCTTCCTCATCTCTGCCACCACCACCATCATCATTTGTGTTTTTGTTTTTTTTGAAACAGGGTTTTTCCATGGCCCTGACTGTTTCAGAACTCAATTTGTAGACTAAGTTGGCCTTAAACTCACAGAGATCCACCTGCCTCTGTCTTTCAAATGCTGGGATTAAAGGTGTGAGTCACCACTGCTTAGCCCCAGTCCCACTTATTTGTTTTTATTTTAGCAAACTTTATACCAGGCAATGAATAAAATGCTCTCCTGCTTGGTTTGGGTCTTGTTTAGGAGACAAAGGGGCCATTGGTGGCTGGAGTGGTCTTTTAGTGGACTATGTTCTTTTTTGTCTCAAGAGATACGGTGTAAGGTCTCAGGAAAGGGCAGAAGGGAGCCAGGAGTAAAGCTTCCTTGAACACAAAGCTTCATTGGGCACAAACAGACTGTATGGGGGGGGGGGGCAATATCTTGTCCCTGGTGTCAGATGGTTGGATGGATTCTTTGTGTGAGGGAGATGACTTAAAGTCCTGGCTTCATGCCCAGATAAGTTTACGGACTTGATTGCCCTTTCAAAAGTAAATAGCAAGTCTGTAGGCCAGTTTGTAAACTTTTTTTCTTTTGTCTTTTCCAGAACTAGGTTTCTCTGTGTAGTCCTGGCTGTCCCGGAACTCACTCTGTAGACCCAGGCTGGCCTAGAACTCAGAAATCCGCCTGCCTCTGCCTCAAGTGCTAGGATTAAAGGCGTGCACCACCACTGCCCGGCCAGTCTGTAAACTTTAGATTGTGGCTTACTACAGTGTTTAAAACCCCATCTGAAACAGTAAGAAATGGATGTAGTTTATAGCGAGGTGCTCTGGGTTCAGGTCTAAAATGCTCTCATTACTAGCTGAGTTTCCTTGGTTAAATTGCTTTACCTCCCTAGTCTCATGTTTCCATGAGATTGTTCCATGGATTAGATAGGACCACACCCTAGTGTCCCATTTTTATATCAAAGAAATAGAACCGTAATTATTACTGTAGTTTGAAGACTAGTGTACTTGCACTCTAGTGTAAGCTAGTCTCCAACTCACTGTGATTTTCCTGCTTCTGGTGGTGGGGTTGTGTTTGCTGGTACTGTTTTAGAAATAAGATCCCACTGGAGTTCTGACTATCCTGGAACTCACAGATCTACAGGTCTCTGTCCCCCAAGGGCTGGGATGAAAGGCGTATGCCACCACACATAGCAGTTTTTATTATTGTTATTATATTTCATTTTTTGCATTTTTGTTTATCTTGTGTGTGTGAACATGTGCAGAGAGGTCAGAGGACAATTTATAGGAGTCAGTTCTCACCTCCTATAATGTGGGTTCCAGAGATTGAATTTAGGTTGTCAGGCTTGGTAGCATATGTGGCCAGCTTTCTAGGTTGGATTTTTACTTTTTGACATATGTGTAAGAATGCATTCTCAAAAAACAAAAAACAAAACAAAGCAAAAAAAAAAATGCATCCTCACTGGCCTGAGCATTTGTTGATGCAAATCCATAGTTTCTGAATGCTTTGTAGGTAGAACTGGTTATGCTGTGAGCATCTCATCTCAGTGTTTCTCCCATCGAGACAAAGTGTGCTCTAGGATGGAAGGCTCACCTCTTCATTAGCTGATTGCTTTCAATCTTTGGTTCTCAGTCCATAGGCCTTTTTTTTGTTTAGGGGGTGTCTCTCTCCCTGTGCACCCCCTACCCCCATGGGGGTGTAGCCCTGTCTATAGCTTAGAACTCATTCTGTAGGCCAGGCTGGTCTTGAACTCAGAGGTCCACCTGCCTCTGCCTCCTGAGTGCCACTACTGCCAGGCCACATGTGTATATGTGGGGTTGGGGGTGTCTTAAGTTATAGTTTGCCTTAGGGTTTCCATTGCTGTGAAAGGACACTATGACCAAGGCAACTCTTATAGGACAACATTTAATTGGGGCTGCCTTACAGGCTCAGAGGTTCAGTCCATTATCATCAAGGCAGGAACATGGCAGCATCCAGGCAGGCACGGTGCTGGAGGAGCTCAGAGTTCTACATCTTCATCCAAAGGAAGCCAGGACCTCACTGTTTTCCATGTGGCTAGGGGGAGGGTCTCAAAGCCCACACCTACCATGACACACTTCTTCCAACAAGGCCACATCTCCTAACGTTGCCACTCTTTAGGCCAAGCAGATTCAAACCGGTACATAGTCTTTTGTTTATTTGTTTTCTCCTTTCTTCCTATGCCACCCAACCTGGACTAGGCTAGTCCCCCTCCCCACTCAGTTTCCCACCCGCTGGGATTACAGTGCTGAACTACTGTAAGACAACCTGACAACCTAGTAGTTTTGACGCATAGACTCTTGGTAGCACTTCCACCTTTTTTTCCCCAGGAACATTTCACATAACAAGCTCTTCTGGAGGCCAAAGTGGGAAGTTGGGAGTTCAAAACCATCAGACTATACAGGTAGCTCAAGGCAGCCTGGACTACTTAGCAAGACCCTTTCTCAAAACAACAATAATCACCAGACCAAACCAAAAGAAGGCAGAAGAGGGCTCAGTGGTGGAGATTTTGCCTAGAATGCCTGAGCCATTGGTTTAGTCACCTGTACAGAAATAAAGAAAGAAAGAAAGAAAGAAAGGAAGGAAGAAATTATAAATTTACTTTAAACTTTTTTGTTGTTTGTATAGCCATGGATGGCCTAGAATTTATAGGATCTGCTGGCTTCTGCCTTTTGAGTGCAAGGATTAAAGGTGTGAGCCATAGCTGGTTCATGACAAGGTCCCTCATCTTAAGATCTCTCTTTTAGGATTTTAGAACTTCACTATCCCAGTTGAAATTGATTGGCCTGTGTGGGAACCTTTTACCATCCCAGTCTTGTTTCTTAGATCCAGCTTGGTGACCTGAAACTTTCCTGTGAGCGATTCCATTTTGATGAGTATGTCAGGGTGTTGAGACCTCATGTAGTAGCAAGTTAGTCTAAAACAATGGCTTCCTGTAACTTTTTTAGCAGATTGTTTTGCCTGAGTAGATAGGAAGTTTCCAAAACAAATTTACCACCAGAAGTATCTCCTCTTCCATAATAAGTCTTGCATCTTCTGTTCATTTGACGACTACCTACCAGCAGCTAGGGAGAGCTGTGCTGGATCAGAGGGACCCTTGGATTCATGACTGTGGCTGGGTCAGTTAGTAGCCAGAAGATGAGAATTCGATAGGTGTGTTTTCTTTTTTTTTTTTTTTTTTTTTTTTTTTTTTTTTTTTTTTTTTTTTGGTTTTTCGAGACAGGGTTTCTCTGTGTAGTCCCGGCTGTCCTGGAACTTACTCTGTAGACCAGGCTGGCCTCAAACTCAGAAGTCAGCCTGCTTCTGCCTCCCAAGTGCTGGGATTAAAGGCGTGTGCCACCACCGCCCAGCGATAGGTGTGTTTTCAAGTCGCCTGCACTGGAACCTATCTGCTATGCTCACTGACATCTCAGAGCTTAGCCTTGTTCATCCTGGGCACAAGCCCCATGGGAGCCCTTAGGCCAGAGAAAAAGCATACCTTTCCCCAGTGCTGGAGATGGTTTGCAGGGTCTGGAGTACTTACTAGAAAATGCTCTACTATCTAGCTATCCCCTAATTCATACTGATTCTTTTTTTTTTTTTTCTTTGGTTTTCGAGACAGGGTTTCTCTGTATAGCTCTGGCTGTCTTGGAACTCACTCTGTAGACCAGGCTGGACTCGGATTAAAGGCATGCACCACCCCACCCGGCACTGATTCTAATATTGCAGAATTAGCTTATTTTTAATACAATTTCTCAGCAAGCTAAGGTGTTGTTTGCTGTTTTGATTTATTATTATATTTATTTATTTATTTATTTAATGTACACCATAGCTGTACAGATAGTGTGAGCCTTCATCTGGTTGTTGGGAATTGACTTTAGGACCTCTGCTTGCTCCGGTCAGCCCCGCTCGCTCCACTACACCCCTCTCTTTCCGGTGGACCCTACTCACTCAGTTCGCGCTCGCTCTTGTCCAAAGATTTATTTATTGTTATATTTAAGTACACTGTAGCTATCTTCAGATGCACCAGAAGAAGACATCAGACCTCATTATGGGTGGTTGTGAGCCACCATGTGGTTGCTGGGATTTGAGCTCAGGACCTTCGGAAGAGCAGTCAGTGCTCTTATCCTCTGCGCCATCTCTCCAGCCCCAGGAGTCATTTCTAAATGTCTACCATGTGTATCCTGGGGACCAAACTCCGGTCTTGAATTTGGGAGCAAGTCCCCTTAGCCCACTTAGTCCCCTCACTGGCCCTTCTTTGCTCCTTAGAGATGAGTTAAGGGGGCTGGAAAGATGGCTAAGTTTGATCAGTGGCTTTGTACTTGCTGGTTTTCTAGAGGATCTGAGTTTGGTTCCCAGCATGCACTTCAAGTAGCTCACAACTGCTTGTAATTCTTGTTTAAGGACATCTGATACCATTCTAGCCTCTGGGCACCAGCACTGAAGTGTCATACACTAGTATAAACACATATGCATAAAAAAAAATACATCTTTTAAAAATAGATGAGGGAGTAAACAAGAATCACAGAGGTGAAAATTTCTTCCCCAAATTATAGTGTGAGTAAGTAAGTGGTAGAGCTGGGATTTGAACCTCTGTTGGTCTGACTTCAGAGGCAAATTATGTTTCCAAGGCATTCATCTGCCAGCTGTGTTTTCTAGATATGCTGCTACTTGCATAGGAAGAAAAAAGGTGGGAGTCATAGAAATGGTTACTCATTTTTTTATTCCTTCCTTCCTTCCTTCCTCCCTCCCTCCCTTCCTCCCTCCTTTGTTCCTTTTCTTCCTTCCTTTTTTTCAAGGCAGGATTTCTTTGTGAGCCCTGGCTATGCTGTCTTAGAACTCCCCTCTGTGGTCTAGGCTGGCCTCCAACTCAGAAACCTGCCTGCCTCTGCCTCCCGAGTGCTGGGATTGAAGGCGTGCACCACTAGCTTAATCCTATTTTTCTGTCTGTTTGACAGGACAGCACCCAGAGGAGCCCTCAGAGCAGGAATGTGCGTGGGTGCTTCCTGTTGCTTCCATTTATTTAGTCTGTGCTGCTTATGCTGAGGCTTGGTTCTCCCTCACCTTAGATAAACAGTAGTGACAACGAACATCTTGCAGATTTGTTGTGACAAGTATAAGGCTTATTGTCCCCAGTGGTTTTATATGGGCTATCTTACTTAGTTCTCTCCAGAGATGCTCGTCTGTGCATTGGAGACAAGCATACAGCTCAGCAGTAGAACACATACTTAGGGCGTACAGGCCCTGGTTTCAATCTCTAGCACTGAAATAAAGACATAAATTTAAAAAAGGCCTATTTGGAATTGAGTGACTTGAAAGACAAGAACTCTCACTGTTGGGTGTAAGACTCACTTAGCTTGGCTTGACAGCAGTGCTCCTGAGGGCCTCATACAGATTGATTTGTAAATCACCCAGGAGAGATTTGTTTTCAAAATTTAAGGTCCCAAAGAAATAATATAATTTGGATTTTTATTTCTTTGGGGTGGGGATGGTAGTCGTGGGGTGGTGGTGCTGGCCTTAAGTTCACTGAGATCCTTCTATCTCTGCCTCCCAAATGCTGGGATTAAAGGAATACATTTGGCTTGGAGTGTATACAAATGCACTTGCAATCCTAATACCCAAGACACAATCCTGGCCTATGTATGAGACACAGTCTCAAACACAATGAAGCATGACCAAATAGCTAGTGGATGGGGGTGTAGCTTAGTGACAGAGCCCTTAGCTGGCATGCAAGAAACAGATTCAGTGGCTTGCAGTGGAAATAAAACAGCAACAAATACTAAGCTGAATGTGGTGAGTTACTCCTGAAATCCCAGTGTTAGGACTTTAGGCAGGAGGATTGTCAAAATTCAGTGCCAGCTTGGGTTACACAGTAATATCTACGCTGGCTAACAAGACCCTGTTTCAAAAAAAACAAAACTCAAAAGTGATTCTAATTCTGGAGCTATTGTTTCTGGGCACGTCTCTATAGAGAGTAACTGCCTACCGACTCACTCCAGACTTGTGCAGACAAGCTGACTAAGATGACAGGCTTCGGTTTCCTAGTCAGGATGCTGAGTGGAATAGAGAGTGCCTGATCTGCTTGATGCTCCTGCCTTCTTCCTGTCATCTGTCAGCAGTGTACCATCTGTCCCAAGCAGCAGGCTGGCCTTCCCTGTTCTTGCAGTGAGCACAGTGAAGTAGCTTCTGTCTGCTGCCTTCTAGATCCTTCAGATCCTTCTGCCACTTCTCCCTACTGGATTTCTTTCTTCTTCTTCTTCTTCTTTTTTTTTTTTTTTTGGTTTTTCGAGACAGGGTTTCTCTGTGTAGTCCTGGCTGTCTTGGAACTCACTCTGTAGACCAGGCTGGCCTAAAACTCAGAAATCCACCTGCCTCTGCCTCCCAAGCACTGAAATTAAAGGCATTTGCCACCATTGCCCAGCTTCTGTATTTCTAGTTAAGTGCTCATAGTTTCTGTTCCACATACAAAGAATTAAAAAATCTGATTTGTAATGTCCTTTATTTTTGGTTTCCTTTTTCTTTATTGTGTGTCTGTGTGTGTCTGTGTATACATGTCACAATGTGCATGTGGAGGTCAGAACAGATTACGGATGTCTGAGTAGTCTGTTTTCTCCTATAGTGTTGGAACGAGGTCTCTGCATGCTGCAGACAAGCTGGCCCGAGAGCTATGGGCAGTTCTGTCTCCACTTCCCACCTTCCATAGGAGATCTGGGCTTATAGATGCCTCCTATCACATCTGGCATTTTACCTGGATTCCAGGGATCAAACTGAAATGTGCAGGCTTGTTCTGGCAAGTGCGCTTACCCACTGAGCCATCTCATCTACTGCTTGGTGTCTCTCTCTCTCTCTTTCTTTCTTTCTTTTAATTTTTTATTTTATATGTATGGATGTTTTTCTTGCATGTGTGTCTGTGCCTGCTGCTCACCATAGAAGCCAGAAGAAGGTATCAGATCTATTGGAATTGGAGTTACAGAATGTTACAAGCCTTGTTGTGGGTTCTGAGAATTGGATCTGGGTCCTCCGGGAGAGCAGATGATGCTTTTAACCATTAACCATTGAGACATCTCTCTAGCTCCTGCCTTCTTTTAGGATTCTTTCCACTGATCGTGTTTTGGTGTGTGGTTTATACCTCATTTTTTAAAAAAATGTCCATTACATACCACCACCCCCCTTCTCTCTTTCTCTCTCTGTCATTTTGTGTGTGTGTGTGTGTGTGTGTGTGTGTGTGTGTGTGTGTGTGTGTGTGTATGTATGCATGCATGCTACAGCTGTCTTCAGACACACCAGAAGAGGGCATCAGATCCCGTTATAGATGGTTGTGAGCTACCATGTGGTTGTTAGGAATTGGACTCAGGACCTCTGGAAGAGCATTCAGTGCTCTTAACTGTCGAGCCATCTCTCCAGTCCCTCCCCACCTTTTTTTTCTTTCTTTCTTTCTTTTTTTTGGTTTCTCGAGACAGGGTTTCTCTGTGTAGCCCTGGCTGTCCTGGAACTCACTCTGTAGATCAGGCTGGCCTCAAACTCAGAAATCCACCTGCCTCTGCCTCCCAAGTGCTGGGATTACAGGTGTGCACCACCACCTCCCGGCCTAACTTTTTGTTTTTTCAAGGCAGAGTTTTTCTGTATGTCCTTGGCTGTCTCAGAACTCAAGATATCCCCCTGCCTCTGCCTCCATAGTACGGGGCTCAAAGGTGCACACTACTACTGCCACCACTTGGTTTCTCTCTCTCTCTCTCTCTCTCCCTTTCTTCCTTCCTTCCTTTTCCTCTTCCTCCTCTTCCTCCTCCTCCTTCTACTTCTTCTTGTTTTTCTTTTCTTTCTTTCTTTTTTTTTTTTGAGACAGGGTTTCCCTATATAGCCCTGGCTGTCCTGGAACTCACTCTGTAGAACCAGGCTGGCCTTGAACTCAGAAATCCGCCTACCTCTGCCCCCCAAGTGCTGGAATTAAAGGCATGCGCCACCACTGCCCGGCGACTTATTTATTATTATACATAAGTACACTGTAGCTGTCTTCAGACACACCAGAAGAGGGCATCAGATCTCATTATGGGTGGTTGTGAGCCACCATGCGGTTTCTGAAATTTGAACTCAGGACCTTTGGAAGAGCAGTCAGTGAGTGCTCTTACCGGCTGAGCTATCTCACCAGCCCTCTTTTTTCTTTATTTACATTTCAAATGTTATCTCTTTTCCCAGTTTCCCCCAATCCCAGAAACCCCTTATCCCATCCCTCCTCTCCCTGCTTCTATGAATGTGTTCATCCACCCACCCACCCACTCCTGCCTCCCACCCTCGAGGCATCTGTCAAGCCTTCTTAGGACCAAAGACCTCTCCTGTTGATACCTGACAAGGCCATCCTCTGCTATATACGCAGTTGGAGCCGTGTGTACTCCTTAGTTGGTGGCTTAGTCCCTGGGAGCTCTGGAAGGTCTGGTTGATTGATATTGTTCTTCCTATAGGGTTGCAAACCCCTTCAGCTCCTTTAGTCCTTTACCTCCTCCATTGGAAACCCTGTGTTCAGTTAAGTGGTTGGCTGCGAGCATCTGCCTTTGTATTTGTAAGGCTCTGGCAGGGCCTCTCAGGAGACAGCTATATCAGGCTCCTGTCAGCAAGCATTGCTTAGCATCCACAATAGTGTCGGGGTTTGGTGACTGTATATGGGATGGATCCCCAGGTGGGACAGTCTCTGGACGGCCTTTCCTTCAGACACTTTTTTTCCATATTTACTCCTGTATTTTGTTCTCCTTTCTAAGAAGGACCGAAGCACCACACTTTGGTCTTCCTTCTTCTTGAGCTTCATGTGGTCTGTGAATTGTATTTCTCTTAATTTCTTATACTGTTCCATTTATTTATTAAAAGGTAACCTTTCTTTTCTAAGAATTTTGTGTATTTGTGTGTGCTTATGCTTGTGTATGTATGAGAGCGGAGTAAACATAGATTTGTTATGGAAAAGTGGGGACTAACTCCCAAGAGTGGGAGGGGCTCCTAGGAAGGAGTACCTGCTTTTCTGAATTTTCCACAAGTGTGTATTAGATGGCATTAGAGGTTGTGGACTGAAGACAAAACATGCAAATCCTTGATGAAGTTCAGAAAGTATTCGGTGTAGATGGCCAACTGTTGTTAATCATGCTCTTAGGATTCTTGGCTTTGCCAACTGCTCACATTTATTTAGCCATTTACTCTGTGCTGAGCCTAAATCTAAATGATTTAGGTGCAACAGACACTTCACAGTACTCTGAGTTGGCTACTTTTTTTTCTTTACGGGGTGGGGTGGTTGTTGAGCAGGGGGTGTGCTTTCCGCTGAGTGATCATCTCTCCAGCCCTGGCTTGTTATTTTTGAGATAGTCTTGTTAGGTGGGCAGGGTACTTCCCTTGCAGCCCAGGCTGGTTCAAACTCACAGTGATCCTCCTGCCCTCCTGAGTGCTGGGATTAGATATACATTACTTGTTAGTATACATCTGACACATTTTTGTGTGTGTTTTGGTCCAGTGGTTTGAACTAGGGCATTGAGTATGCTAGACTGAGCTCTGTCAGTGAGCTGTGCCCCTAATCCCTGGAGGTAAGTCTTTGATCCCATGCTGAGTCCTGAACTTGGAATGTAGAGCAGAGTCCCTGTAATTAATTATAATGTAAAGAGATAAACTCTGTGCAAAGTTCACATAAAAACCCCTGGGGGAGAACAGTTAATTTCATGGAGGGAATTTCAGAAGCTTCACAGAGATGACTTTTGAAGTTAGGTTGTTCAGTTACTGCCAGATGCAGGCAGTCCTTAGAGGCTGACATTCCAGTAGAGGGAACAGACCATGGGAGACAGCATGCGGACAGTGATCTTCACTTGGGACTGGTGAATGCTTTCTTCATGGTAGGTTAGCATTTACTGGAGGAAGCCCACAGAGATGAAGTGCCATTGTTAGCACATCTGTGTGTCCCACCGCTGCTGTATATATTGGTCATCTGTAGGGTCCTTTACTGTGAAGTTTTTCTGGTTCCTTCACATTTTGTAAAGAACTTACTTCCTTTGGACCACAATTAAAGAGTGGAAAGTTTGGTCTGTCTGTCCATCTACCCACCCACCCATCCAGTGTGCCCATGTGTTTCTGAGTACTGGGGATCTGAACTCAGGTCTTTTTTTTTTTTTTTTGCATGGCAAACAGTTTACTGATTAAGTGGTCTCCTAGCCTGATAAAATGTTTTTGGTACTAAGTTTCATATCATTTTGCAGATGGAAGACCTTGGATAAAAAGAAAAAGTAAATATAATTTGTTTAAGTCAAGGCTTCCCTCTGTGGCCTGTGCTTTTTTGAACTCACATTGCTCCTTCTGCCTCAGCCTCTGAGTCGTCATTGCAGCTATGATCTGCTTCATTCTGTTCAAGTAGACTTGTATTTTATTTTTTTACCACTCCCTGGTTTTTGATAGTCCTGTATAGCCTAGGCTAGCCTTGATTAGGCTTGGTAGCAAAGGATGGCCTTAAACTCTTGATCTTCCTGACTACACTTCCCAAGAGTTAAAGGCATAGGAGACATGCTTGACTCTTAAATTCTTTATGTGTATGCATGGAGCTAAGAGGAAAACTTGCAGGAAACAGTTTTATCCTTACTGTCTGGGCATGTGAGAACTGAACTCAGGTCATCAAGCTTGTTAGCAAACATTTTCTCTCCCTGAATAATCTTGCTGGTCCCTGGTTGACTTTTTTTTTTTTTTTTTTTTTTTTGAGACAGGGTTTTTCTATGTAGCCCTGGCTGTCCTGGAACTCACTCTGTAGACCAGGCTGGCCTCGAACTCAGAAATTTGCCTGCCTCTGCCTCCCAAGTGCTGGGATTAAAGGCTTATGCCACCACTGCCCTGCCCTGGTTGACACTTTTATTTTATTTTAAAATGTCTTTATTGAACTAGGTGTATACTTGTAATCTCAGTTCTTGGGGAAGCTAAGGAACAAGGATTATAAGTTCAAGGGTAGCTTAGGCTATGGCATAGCAAGACTTTCAGATGGAGGGATTATTTAGAAAGGACTTTAGTATCATTTATTGGAATACACTCACTCATCTTAAGCTAAGGCTTGATGACCTTTTCATACACTTACCCCTCGGTAGCAGCCAACCAAGCTTGAGATGGTATAGGGCACACATACCCCTCGGTACCAGCCAACCAAGCTTGCGATGGTATAGGACCCTCAGAAGATTGTTTGTCCCCTCACTGAGTTCCATAGCTCCTGCCTCCTCAGAAGGAAGCCTTGTGTGCATTTCAAGGGAGTTCTGGCAGCACCAGCAGCTTATTAAGTGTTATTCTGGCTATGGTCAGAGTCCTGGTTGTGGGAGTTGAGGGACACAGAGGTCTGACATAACTAGGATTCCAAGGCAGTTATGATGGATGGAGAGAGGCCAGAAGTTAAAGGATATTTTAAAAATACTTACTTATTTTATTTGATGTGTATGAGTGTTTCCCCTGCATGTATGTATGTGCACCACATATATGCCTGGTGCCCTTAGAGGTCAGAAGAGGGTAGTAGATTCCCTAGAATAGGAGTAATGGGTGGTTATAAGCCACCATGGGGTGCTGAGAGTTGAACCTGAGTCCCCTACAAGAGCACAAGTGCCCTTAACCACTGATCCTCTCTCTAGCCCCTGACAGCTACTTTTTAGGAAGTAAGACAAAAGTATGAGATGGTTTCGAGAATATGAGAATGAGAGCTGGAGGCATCAGAAGGACATCAGTGGAAGTCATCTAAGCTTGAAAGCACCATGTATTGAGAGCTGAGAGAGAGCGCGCTAAATAGGAATGGTGGGAGAAGGGGTTGGAAGGGGAGGTTTAATGGAAAAGAGATGCCTTCAGATCACCGGCAAGAGCAGGAAACTGATACTGCCTATTCAGTCTCTTAAGTATTTACTGAGTGGTGCTACCTCTGGCCTCTGCTTGGTATTGATGGGAGGGGCTTGGGTTACTGAGCTATTCTGAGCATGGCTACTGAAGGGGACTGGAACTGAGAGGCAAGATGAATTCAAGATGAAGACGCTTCCTCAATTGAAACTATTCAGGTGTTGATTAGTGGAGGTGGTAAAGTGTAAGGAAGGCTGGCACCAGAACAAGTTGAGTTTTCCAGAGTTTATTAGCTGGCTCTTTCTTTTTGCTAAATGTATATTCCATCCCCATCTTCTCTCTTCAGCAAAGGCTGCTGGTGCCTTGGAGTGTTGCTTTTGTGCATCTAAGTCTGGCTTCTGCTGTGTGGTCTGAGCCAGGAATAGACAGACTCTGACTACAGAAGCACAACGAGTTGCTGTATGTTTGCAAAAAGACTATTTATATAAGGAACAATCTGTAAACAGCCTAAATACCCAAACCCAGGGCAAAAAATTAAGGCAAATTTTGGGCTAGCCACTAGAGACTACTAGATAGCTATGAGGGGAGGCTGTTGATGGATTTGTCACTACTGGATAGCTAAAAGGGCAGACTGTCTATTGACCTTTATGTCTACTAGTGTATATACATGTGAGCTCAGATCAAGAGCAGAGCTCTTGGTGCTAGTGAGATGGCTCATGGTTAAGAGTAGCAGCTGCTCTTCCAGAGGACCTGGGTTCAATTCCTAGCTCCCATATGATAGCTCACAACTGCCTCAAATGTAAAATGGATGTAGTGATGATCATGGTTCTTAAATCCTTGTGGGATTGTGGTAAAGTCATGTGAGATTCCTTATTACAGAGTCCTTTGTGAAGCTTGTAATAAGCCATGCACGTGTATGTTTTTGTTTCTTAGACTAGGTCTCACTATATAGGCCGGGCTGGCCTGGGACTCACTCTATAGACCAGGCTGGCCTGAAACTGCCTTCCAAGTACTGGGAGTAAAGACATTCACCATATTACTGTGTTTTTTAAATGATGAGGATGAGGATGATGGCTATTATTATATTAAAATTAATTTATGTGTTTATGGAGGACAGCTTGTAGGGATTATTTTTCTCCTACCATGTGGGCTCCAGGGATCAAACTCAGGTGTTAGGCTTGGTGGCAACTCTATCCTCTATCTGCTAAGTCATAGTCATCTTGAGGGTCGTTGTGTATTTCACTTATTGTCCAGGGTACCTTCCAAACCTGTGTCATCTTCCTCTCTTAGCTTCTCTAGTGCTAGGATTATGAGCCACCATACCCAGTTTACATGAGTTATTAATAGTTCAAAATTACTGTTTACTCCAGTAATTATAAACTGGCAACTTGGACAGTTGGAGTAGTTCCTGATATTCTTGCTTTTGTTTTTGGTAGAACTCGGGATGGTGCCTAAGGTGTTGCACATGCTAACACACGCTCACTGGGCCACACCCCTAGCCCTGGAGTAGGCATTCAGAAGGAGACTCCTCCCTTCCAGGTTCTTCACCTTGCTATTTTGTTTGTATTTCCTGTGTGTGTGTCCATGCTCATGGGACCAGATCCCTACCTAGCATTGCCAGTTGTAACGTGAGCCAGAGGTTTATGGTAACAGGCAGTTTTATTTTACTCTGAAGGGCAAGCCTGAGCAACAAGCCATCCTTCTTACAGCTTGGGGCCCACAGTATGAACAAGTCAACACTGTATCCCAGAATTAGACCAGGTAAATTCTGCCCCTCTGGACATGCCTTTCCCAGGACTTGGCAGGAACTTTAGGTTTCCAGCTCTCTCCTTTCTTTGATGAGCCTAGGTATGTCATTTGTACAGTAGCTTTCAGAAGTATTTCTTAAACCAGGTCTCTACTTTTAGAAAACCACAAGAATCCTGCAAATACTACTTTGTTAGTTCTTAATTACATTATAGCAAGTTTCCTTAGAGTTAAGTGGTTTGAGGTTTGAAAGAAGGTTAAACATTTGTTTTCCTCCAAGTTTCTGTGTCAGGATTCAGGAGCAACCTCCCTGGGAGGTTCCAGTTCAGGCTTGCAGTTAAAAGTGGCTTAGTCATAGCATTGGGGACTTTCTGTGAGTTCTTAAGGGGACACCTTGATTCCCCACCATACAGGCCTTTCCATAGAAACTATTAATGTTTTCACAGTGTAGCACTTGTTTGTTCTCTGCTTTCCCATGATGGGAACCCAAGAGCCTATAGACGACTAAAGCAGCAGTATTGTGTATGGTAAAATACACATAACTTGCTGGGTGTGGTGGCACATGCCTATAAGCTCAATGTTCCAGGGGTGGAGGCAGGAGGCCAGATTGATCAGTTCTAGGCCAGCTAGGGTCTTGTACAATAAGAACCCCCCTCCCAAATAACATTATCCCTACCACCAAAAAATAAGTAAATAAATTATTTCCTTTCAATATTTAGGTTTTTTAGGGGTTAAATCAGGTTGTTAGGCTTGGCAGCAAGTACCTTTAACCAACTGAGCCATTTCACCAGCCCGAGGTTATCATTTTAAACATTTTAAGCATGTAGTTATGTAAAATTTATTTATTTTATGGTAAAAAATATATATTTAGGGGCTGGAGAGATGGCTCAGCGGTTAAGAGCACTGTCTACTCTTCCCAAGGTCCTGAGTTCAATTCCCAGCAACTACATAGTGGCTCACAACCATCCGTAATGGGATTTGATGCCCTCTTCTGGTGTGTCTGAAGACAGTGACAGTGTACACATACACATATAAATTCCGCAGTGTAAGGCACCTAGTTGGTGAGATGGAAGTTATCTCAGCTATAACTGATATACAATAAACTATGCAGAACCATTTATTTATTTATTCATTTGTTTGTTTATTCATTTGTTTCTTTAATGTATATGGGTATTTTGCCTGCATGTATATTTGCGTACCATGTCATGTATGTGTCTGGAGCCCACAGAGATTTTCAGATCCCCTGGAATCTGAAATTAAATTTAGATTAAACCTGGAATTAAACCTGGGTTTCTCTGTGTAGCCCTGACTTTCTTGGAACTCACTCTGTAGACCAGGCTGGCTTCGAACTCTGAAATCCTCCTGTCTCTGCCTCTCAAGTGCTGGGATTACAGGTGTGCGCCACCACCTCCTGGCGAGCTGCTGTTCTTTTTTTTTTTTTTTAGAAAGATTTATTTATTATTATACATAAGTACACCGCAGCTGACTTCAGACACACCAGAAGTGGGCGTCAGATCTCATTACAGGTGGGTGTGAGCTACCATGTGGTTACTGGGATTTGAACTCACGACCTTTGGAAGAGCAGTCGGTGCTCTTAACCGCTGAGCCATCTCACCAGCCCAGAGCTTCTATTCTTAATTGTTGAGTGTTTATCCAGCACCAACAGGAACTTTTGTGTGACCTGGCTTTGGAAGTCTCACACTGTTCCTTCTGCCATATTCATTCAAGCAGAGGGTAATCCGAGCCCACTTTTGAAGGCAGGGGTATGCATCTGTTTTCATAGGTCCTGCTTTCCTCTGCTGTGAGGTCTGAGCTGATGAAGATGTAGGCATGTTTTGAGGACTCCTTTGCTCTCTGTGTTCCTCCTCTGTGGTTTTGATGATTCCTCACAGTCTGTTCTCAATACTGGCTCAAGGTCAGAATTAGAGCAACCACCCAAGCTTGAGTGAGTGGTGGTTAGCGCTGGTTGTTCTGTTCTGTTGTGCCTGACTGTTCTGTTCTGTCTCTTTGCCACATTTGTATTAAAAATCCACTGCATATATGTTAATACCAGAGGCTATATGTCAAAACCATGCTTTCAGATATCCCCCTCCCCCCCCCACACGAGTAGTAGTTATACATGTGGGGAGACAACTTAGGGGCCAGGGGAAGGAAAAAGAATTTTGTATGAAGAAGATTTGGGGTACTGGGATCCTACTGGGAATGGTAGTTGAGTTATTAGATTATTTTTCTGCTTTGGTCCTAAATGGAAGAATTAAGTTGTAAAGGATTATGGAATCTTACTTGGCTTGATTCCTACTACTGATTACATTATCTTAGAAATCGGTACAAGTAGGGGTAATGCCTGAGGCTGTCTTTCCTTTTTAGTTCTTTTTCTTTTTCTTTCTTTTTTTTTTTTGTTTTTTTGTTTTTTTTCGAGACAGGGTTTCTCTGTGTAGCCCTGGCTGTCCTGGAACTCATTCTGTAGACCAAGCTAGACTCAGAAATAGGCCTGCCTCTGCCTTCCAAGTGCTGGGATTAAAGGTGCGCGCCACCACCATCTGGTCCTTTTTTGTTCTTTTTAAGATGAGTCTGCTCTGCTGGGCATGTTTGTCAAGTCTGGGTTTCACAGAAGGGAGCTTCTTTATTCATGGTTACATTCAAGGTAACAGTTAGAAACAACGCTTTGATTATCTTAAGCTTGCAGACATTTTGAAGTTGTTGCAAGGACTATTGGAAGGAGATTATACATGTGGTTAATTGCCAACAATTCTTTTAGTAGTTGTTGTTTACACGGTGGTGATCTGGCATCTTGATCTATTTATTTATTTTATGTATATGAGTACACCATTGCTCTCTTCAGAGACACCAGAAGAGGGCATCGGATCCCATTACAGATAGTTGTGAGTCACCACGTGGTTGCTGGGAATTGAACTCAGGACCTCTGGAATAGCAGTTGGTGCTCTTAACCACTGAGCCATCTGTCCAGCCTCATCTTGATCTTTTTTATGTCCTGCTTTCTTGTTCTTTCTTTCTTTTTCTCATTTTCTCTCTCCTTCCTTCCCTCTCTTATCCTCCTTCTAGCCCCCCTTCTTTTCCTTCTAAATTACAAAGCCCAGGCTGGGCCAAACTGTGGCAGTTTCTTGCTTGAGCCTCCTGAGTGCTGGGATCACAGGTGAGAAACACTGTGTTAGGCTGTCGGTCTTTTCTTGTCACCCATTTATGGGACTGAGTTAGGGAAGTTCAGTAAAAATGGTCCACATTTCATGAAGCACAGTGAACCCCTCTGAGACTTTGTAGACCAGAACACTCCTTAGAGACCTTTCCTGGAGACCTTGTAGGCCAGCATATCCTGGGCCAGGGACAGCTGTTTTGTTTTGTTCTGTTTTGTTTTTTTGTTTTGTTTTGTTTTGTTTTGGTTTGGTTTTTGGTTTTTCGAGACAGGGTTTCTCTGTAGCCCTGGCTGTCCTGGAACTCACTCTCTAGACAGGCCTAGAACTAGGCTGGCCTGGAACTCAGAAATCCAACTGCCTCTGCCTCCCACAGGGACAGCTCTTTTAAAACATTATTTGTGAGTGCTTGGTGATCAGAGGACAGTTGGCAGGAGTCCTCTCCTTTTACTGTGGGATCCTGCTCAGGTTGGCAGGCTTGGTGGTTGGCACTTTTACCTACGTGTGCTGTCATCTTGCTGGCTCAGCACTGTTTGGGAAGCACTCATCTGGGGCATAGCTACCCATTGGTAAGGATCAGGCAGAGTGGCTGCTTCCTGAATTTCCTTATTGCTTTTTCCCTCTGCACTGTCTGATTAACCTGACTGCATTCTCTCCTAGAAACACTCCTCAGCCTGTTTTTTTAAACTATTTACTTCTTGAGATAAGGTCTCTAGTCCAGGCTAACCTCAGACTTACTATGCAACTGAAGATAAGCTTGAACCTGATTTAGCTGCCTCTGCCTCCTGCCTGCTGAGATTCCAGATGTGTGCCAAAATGTCCAGTTTCCACAACCTTCTTGACTTCATTGAGAACTCCTGCCATCTCCCAGAGTTGAGGCCAGATATTTCCTTTTCTGCAGAGGTGTCTTGCTTTTTTATCTTCTTCAGCTCTCCCCTTCTCTGCCTTTTGCTTTTCCTGAATCCTACTCTAATTACAGAGTCTTTTGTTGTTGGAAGTGTTGCTCTTTCTGCTATTCCTTCAGCACAGGCTTATTCCAGGCTAGCCAGAGTTTCATAGTGAGAATCTGTCTCCAAAGGAAAAAAAACCTGGAGAGATGGCTCAGTAGTTAACAGCACTGACTGCTCTTCCAGGGGTCCTGAGTTCAAATCCCATCATCCACATGGTGGCTTACAACCACGTATAATGAGGTCTGACGCCCTCTTCTGGTGTGTCTGAAGACAGCTACAGTTTACTTATTTATAATACTAAATAAATCTTTGGGCTAGAGTGAGCTAGGCTGGCTTCCTCCCAGGAGGGAGCATGGTCGATGGAGTGAGCAGAGGTCCTAAAAGTCAATTCCCAACAACCAGATGAACGTTCACAACTATCTGTATAGCTATAGCGTGTACTCATATACATGAAATAAATAAATCTTTAAAAAAAAAAAAGGAGCAAGGAGAAAAAAAAAGAAAAGAAAACAAAACCAGGTGGTTAGATGGCTGAGCTGTTAAGAGACTGTTCTTCCAGAGGTCCCAGACAGGAGGATTCCTAGCACACACATGATGACTCAGAACAATCTGTAACTCTAGTTCTAGAGGATCCAACTCTTTTCTGACATCCAAGGGCATTGCATGCAAGTAGTACATAGACATATCATACAGGCAAAACATCCACACATACAAAATTAAAAACAAAAGCCTGAAAAGAACAGAACAAGGAAATGTGAGCTCTGGCTACAGTTCCAGTTACAGAGGAGTCTCTGTGTGTGGCTCTTAGGTATGTACTGCAGTGGGGTTCTGTCTTTTTACTGCCTGTGATTGGAATCCTCACGTCTCACAGTCATCCCCTCTTGCCTGTCTTATAGTTGTCAAGATGACATGTGACAGCCATGTGACATTATTTGATGAAAGCAATTACCATTGCTAATCTCTTGTAGTTCAGCCTAGTAGTCTGAAAGTTTCATTAGTTTAGGAGCCTAGTTTACCTTGAGGGTGGGAGTCAGAGCCTATAATTTATTTCCTGTCTACATCAAAGGCATATAATAAAGCCCTGTGACTGATGGAGCTAAGCTGTCCCCAAGGTAGGTAGCAGCTGTGATTTTGTTAAGTTCTACTGGGTCAGTGTCTAAGATGGTCATTAATGCTGCTTCTTTTTATCACATACAGATAGGTCCCCTCACCCAGGAATAACTTGCATCTTGTTACTTAATTTTTATTTTTTATTTTAAGAATATTTTATTTTTTATGAGTGTTTGTATAGTACCAGTACCAGAGTGTTTGTTTCAGTCCCATGCAGGAGTCTGCAAGGTCAGAAGAGGGCACTGGATCCCCTGAAACTGGAATTATAGGCAGTTGTGAGTCATCATTTGGTCGTCTACAAGAGCATGTGCTGAACTATTTCTCTAGCCCCAACTCTGTCACTGTGGAGAAATGGAGAAGGCAGACCACTTTTAAGAAACGTTGTTCCCTTGGCTACTGTTGAGTCTCCTGGAGAGTTTTCTTTAGGTCTGTTAATAGTTGGAATATCCCAACACAGTACATTCTTCTTGTAATTCCAATACTTGGGAGGTAGACTGCAAGTTCAAGACCAGCCTGACAATAGTATAAAAAACAATAAAAACTCTAAGGTTTGAAGCCAGCCTGGTTTACATAGTACATTCTAGGCCAGCCAGGTGATCTCTGTCTGAAAAAAACAAAATAATTTAAATTGTTGTTGAAGAGATAGCTCACTAGATAAGAGATTGGCTGCTCTTCCACAGAACCCGGGTTCAATTCCCAGCATCCATATGGCAGATAACAGCTATAACTTTAGTTCCAAGGGATCTAGTACCCTCTTCTGGCATCCATGGTATGCATGTGATACACACAAGCAGGTGTGCATGCAGGCAAAACATCCGTACACATAAAATAAATTAATTTATTTAATTGCTGTTTTAGTTCAGATTTTATTGCTGTAACCAAGGCAACTCTTTCTTCCTTCCTTTCTTTCTTTTTTTTTTTTTTGGTTTTGGTTTTGGTTTTTGAGACAGGGTTTCTTTGTGTAGTCCTGGCTGTCCTGGAACTCACTCTGTAGACCAGGCTGGCCTCGAACTCAGAAATCCATCCGCCTGCCTCTGCCTCCCAAGTGCTGGGATTAAAGGCATGTGTCACTACTGCCTGGCAAGGCAACTTTTATAAAGAAGACATTTAATTGGAGCTGGTTTACAGTTTCAGAGGTTCAGTCCATTATTATCTTGGCAGGAAACATGGTGGCAGCAGAAGGAGATTGTATGCCACACTGGGTGTAGTTTGAGCATATAAGACCTCAAAGTGTGTCAAAGTGACACACTTCCTCCAACAAGGCCACACCTTCTCATAGCGCCATTTCCTATGAGCCTATAGAAGCTATTGCTATTCAAACCACCACAATTACTTAAAACATTATGTATATATGTATGTGTCTATGTGTCTGTGTGCACATGTGAACAACTGTAGGTGCCTTCAGAGTCCAGAATGTATTGGATCTCTTGGTACTGGAGTTTTGAATCACATAGTATTGGTACTGGGAACCAAATTTGGGTCTTGTGCAAGAGTAATATGAGCTTTTCACTGCTGAGCCATTTCTCCAGCTCCTTTCAGAGTCTCAGAGCACAGTGAGGTTGCCAATTTGCTGTGTTGTTGAGGGGGTCCTTGGACACTCTCACCCTCTTACTCTTACTCTTACTCAGAGTACCAGGTTACCAAGTCACGCTGCCACACCCAACTTTGTTTTGTTCTGAGACAGGATTTTGCTTTAAGACATACTAAAAATTTATTTATGTTTGTATATTCATGCACAGAATGGTGTGCATATGGAGGTCAGAGAACAACTTGTAGGAGTTGGTTCTCCTTCCATCATGGAGGTTTCAGGGATTGAACTCAGGCTTCTTGGTGGCAGGCACTTTTCCCTGATGAGCCATCTCTCCAGACCAGGTCTTGCTCTGCAGTTTATGCAGGCCTTGAACTTGCAGTGGTCCTCCTGTGCTGCAATTATAGGTGTATGCTATAACGCTACCTTTTGGGGGAAGAGTATTTGACTGTATAGCTCCAGGCTGGCCTATAGTTCTCTATCTTCTGCCTCATGAGTGCTAGGATTATAGGAGTATGCCACTCGGCTCAGCTTCTCTTGAGTATTTTAGCCATAAAAAGATTTAGCACAGGGAATCAGGCACTTATACAACAGGGAAGGATTGGAATTGTGAGACTCGAGGATGCTGTCTTTGGAGAACCAGTTTGAAGGGCAGGGCTATCAGTGGAGCCTTGGCAGCTGGGAAGTCATTGCCACTCTCACCACTTCTCTTTAACACTGATATAACTGGTGGCTAGACATTTCTGTGGAAGAGCTGCAGCAGCCGCTGCATCCAGGAACTCCTCAGTGCTCTGATGTCATAGGTCAAATTATTGAGCCTGCAGCTACATTTTAACAAATTCTGATCTACATGTGAATGGTTGGTCTGATTACTAAACTGTGGGTCTCTGTCACCTTGATTGCTTATTGGAAGGGAATGAGGGAATGTTGTTTGTTTTCCCAGCTCTTAATCTAGAAAGGGTGGAATAGAGACTGACATCACCCATAGGCTAAACTGGCCACAGTTCTACATCCTTCCAGATATTTTGTACATATTCACCTTCCTTTAAAAAGAAGTAATAGCTGGGTGTGCTGGCACACACCTTGGATCCCGACATTCTGGAAGCAGAGGCAGGCAGATCTCTGTGAGTTCAAGTCCAGCCAGGGCTACATAGTAATACCCTGTCTCAAAACAAACAAACAACATCAGAAAACTTCAAGCATGAATAATGTGAGGTAGCTTAGCAGGTCAGGGCACTTGCCATCAACCTTGATGTCCTGAGTTCTGTACCTGAGATCCACACACTGGAAAGAGACAATTGACTCACACATACTGGGGCACACACAATTAATAAAATGTAATAAAAAGGTAAACACTTCATGTAACAGTGTATCCTCCGTAGTATTGTGTCTCCGTACAGGAGTAATCATCTTGTTCCTTTCAGTATTTGCACAGTACTTCATTAAATGGTCTAAAATGCTCAAGAACTTCTAACTGTGCATTATCAATATAACCCCTGTCTGCAGAAGGTAGAGGCAGGAGGATCCGGAGTTTGAGGTCATTTTTACTGACTTAGTGTTTGAAGCTAACATGGGCCACATGAGATCCTGTCTCAGAAAACCAGCCAACTAAACACACAAACAGAACAAAAAAACCTCAAACAAAACTAAACAAAACCAGCCTGTGTTTTACTTAAGCTTGTTATAGTTTATGAACACATGCTGACATAGCCAGGAAGTTCACATTTGCTTCTTGTCTCCAGTGTGTACTCAGGACTTTTGTATGTCTTCTCTTGTAACTGGTACTATGACCCATTTCACATGAGTGAACTCAGGCTCTGGAAAGTTAATAGTTGAACAACTAAGGACTCTATTGATATCTTCTTTTTTTTTCTATTGATATCTTTTACAAAGTCTGAATGTGTGCCCTGTGGCATGCATGAAGATGTCTGAGGACAACTTTTTGAATGTATTCTTTCCTTCTAGTGTGGGCTTTGCTGATGGAACTCAGGTTGTCAGTCTGTGTGGCAAGTGCTTTTTACCTGTAGAGCCATCTCCTTTGCTCCAGATCAAGACTTCTATGATTTGTTTTTGTTTTGAGACAGGGCCTCTAGTTCAGGTTGACCTGGGATTTGTGGCACTTCCTCCTGCTTTAGCTCTGTAATTACAGGTGTGTGTCAGCCATGGCCCCTGAGACTTAAATTCAAATCTTTTATCTTCTGTGATTACTTGACCTAGTTAAATAGCATCATAAAGTGTTAAGGGTTTTGTTTTTGTTTTTTCTTTTTTTGAGACAGTATTCATAAAGCCAAGTTAACCTGGCCTCAATTTTGCAGTAATCTCTTAGTAATGCCTTAGCCCCTGAGTGTTGGTATTGAGGGCCAGCACTACCCCCCGCCCCATGCCTGATTTGTTTGTTTGTTTGTTTTGGTTTGGTTTGGTTTTTGTTTTTTTGGTTTTCTCTGTGTAGCCCTGGCTATCCTGGAACTCATTCTGTAGGCCAGGCTGGCCTCAAACTCAGAAATCTGCCAATCTCTGCCTCCCAAGTGCTGTGATTAAAGGCGTGCACCATCACTGCCTGGCCCATGCTTGGTTTTAAAGTGATAGGTCTTTGGTGCTAGAGAGATGCTTACCTCAGTAGTTAAGGTCACTAGCAGCTTTTCCAGAGGACCTGTGTTTTGATTCCTTAGCACTCACATGGTGGCTCAAAACCATCTGTAACTTCACTCCCTCTTCTGACTTCTGTGGGCTGCAGTAGGCAAACAAGTGGTACACAAGCATACCTGCAGGCAAAACGTTCATACAAATAACAAATAAATAAATCCTTAAAAACATAAGAATTTTTTTAAAAGGTATGTCATAAATACTTTTGTAATTGTGCTCTTGAATAGGCATTAAAGTACTACTTTCCCTTTTTTCTGACTCAGGTATCCGGCTCATATTGAAGATATTGACTACGAAGAAGGGAGAGTTCTCATCCATTTCAAGCGCTGGAACCATCGTTACGATGAGTGGTTTTGCTGGGACAGTCCTTATCTACGCCCTTTAGAGAAGATACAGCTGAGGAAAGAGGGTTTGCATGAAGAGGATGGGTCTTCTGTGAGTAGCAGATCTCTTCAGTTGTGTAGTAATGAGGCTGATTGTGTGCAGGAGTTCGTGTCTAGGTTTTGATCTTCAGTGGACAACTCAGTACCCACTGGAGAGCAATCCTTGCCTTGGCCTGTGCTGGTAACATTCGGGTCTTTGTGGACTGGGGCTCCTGAAGAATTCAGTTTTCACCTGTTTGGTGCAATTTTTGTAATAGTTCATAAACTAACTTCATTGGGCTTCCATCCATATGAATATGATCTTTTGTCTCTTTTAGAGACCACTGTTTCCCTAGTGTTCAAAATACTACTGGGTACAGACTAGGTCTTCAGGAAATATTTGTATAATAAACCAGGTGTGGTGGCTCCTCCTGGTTCTTGAAAGGCCAAGTTCACGGATTGCTTTGAGTTTGAGGCCAGCCTAGACTACAAAGTAGGACCTTGTCTTCCCACCACCTCTTCCATGGCAGGAATGATGCTATATGCCCCTAATCCCAACTTGAGGGTGTGGAGGAACAAGAGGATCAAGAGGTCAAAAACTGAATAACCAAACCAAAGCAGTAGAGCTGTTACCTCAGCACTTGAGAGGCAGAGGCAGGATGTGTGCTGGGGTACAGGCCAGCCGAGCTACAGAATGAGACCCATCTTAAAACCAACAATAAGCAAAACTATTCCCCACCAAGTTGTTGAATAATGAATGAATGAATAAATAAATAAATGAATGAATGAATGAATGATTGAAATCCAGACCCACCGTGTCTAGAATAGCTAGGGAAGGTAGTCTGGAAGGCCCTTTGCTTGCTAAGCTTCATCTACTAAGCAGTCATTTTATATGTGGCTCCTGAGCTTGTTTTCTATAGTCTGATGACCCCTGGAGGACTCGGACATGATTCGATTGTTTCAGCTTTTCTAAGTTTCATTATTGTTCCTGGAGTTTTAATTGCCTTCAGAATTACACACAACCTTTACTTTTGTGTAAAACAGACATTGAGACATCTTGGGGATCTGTCTTAACCTGGATTCCAGTTTCCATTTTAACCTCACAGAGGAACTTGAACTCTGGCTGGCCTTTTTGTTTTGCCTTTTTTCCCTTCCAGTTTATGGTTGTTCAGTACTGTTCCATTTGATCATTCTGTGGTCATCTGTAGTTTGTGAATGCACACTGTGCTCAGAGAACAGCATGGCATATGAAAGGTACATGAGTGCCTCCCTTGGTCAGGGACCTGGCAGCAGTGTGGGTGGCATGAAATGCTCTTGACACTGCTTCCCTGAAGATAGGAGCGTCATTCCTTCCAGCTCCTAAACTAGGTATGTTCTCTGTGGCCCAGGACTCTTAGATTCCCTTTTGTTATGAAGACTGGGTAGTGGGAGATTGTCTTGATGTTGTCCTGTGCCTACCTAGACCTCCCCATCGTAGGGATTCTTAGGTCTTAGCCTTCTTGTTTGTTTGTTTGAGACAAGGTCTCACTGTGTAGCCCCAATTATGTAGAACAGGTTACTCTTGAACTCACTGAGATCCTCTTGCTTCTGTTTTCTGAATGCTGGGATTAAAGGTGTGTATAATCATTTTTAGACTGATTTCTTTACTGTTATGCGAATGGGTGTTTTACCTGGATATATGTATTTGGTACTTTTGGAGGTCAGAAGAGGGCATCAGAATTCCTGTAACTGTAGTTATAGATGGTCATGAGCCACCATGTTGGTACTGGGAACTGAGCTCAGGTCCTCTACAAGAGAAGTGAGCGCTCTTAACCCCTGAGCCATCTCTCTAGCCCCAATCTTATTTTTTGGTTCCCTATGCTGAACATTGGTATCATCTTGCATCTTAATAGCCCTTTCTCGTTGGTCTGTTTTTAGTGTGTTTATGTGTGTGTGTGTATTTGTGCACTTTGTGCCTGAAGTGGCCAAATGAGAATGTTGGATCTTGGATCCCTTGGAAATATATTAAGATAGTTTTGATGCTGGGTTCCAAATCCCAGTCCTATGAAAGAGCAGTAAGTGCTGAGCCATTCTTCCAGCCCCAAGCTTTATTATTTTTTAATTAAAAATGTGTGTTAGCCGGGCAGTCTTGGCACACGCCTTTAATCCTGGCACTTGGGAGGCAGAGCAGGTGGATTTCTGAGTTCGAGGCCAGCCTGGTCTACAGAGTGAGTTCCAGGACAGCCAGGGCTACACAGAGAAACCCTATCTGGAAAAAAACAAAACAAACAAACAAACAAAAATATATGTTTATGTATGATACACCTCTGCAGAAAAACTTTAAGAAGTTGGTTCATGCCACCATGTGGGTCCTGGGAACTGAATTTTGGTTGTCGGGTTTGGGAGGTAAATGCCTTGACTTGCTTGACCCATCTTTTTTTTTTTTTTTTTAATTTGGAGAGAGAGAGAGTGTGTGTGTGTGTGTGTGTGTGTGTGTGTGTGTGTGTGTGCTCATGTGCACATGCACTTATACCATAACACAGGTTTTAGATGTCAGACGAAAATGTGTAAGAATTGTCCCTTGTTCTAGAATTCATATTGTAAGGTCTAGCAGTACTCACCTTCATCTGCTGAGCCATCTTGCCAGCCTTTTATTTTTGAAAAAGAATCTTTTTGTGTGGCTAAAACTGACTCAAACTCCTGACCCTTCTGCCTTAGTGATTGATGCTTGAACGAGGGATTACTGAGTCTCAGCACTTGTCCAGCCCTCCCTCACCATTCCCATGCATCCCAGCTGCTTTTAGGAATTGTGCTGTAATGTACTCCCTAGGAAATTCAGTTGGTAACTGGACATTTTTTATGTTTTTTTTTATAGGAATTTCAAATAAACCAGCAAGTGCTTGCTTGCTGGTCTGACTGTCGGTTTTACCCAGCCAGAGTCACTGCTGTGAACAAGGATGGTAAGGTGCTCAGTTGTGATTGGTGTTTGCTTCTGCTGCAGGGGAATACTTAATAATGTATCAGGATTTATTACCTAGCAATATTTTTTCAGCTGGTACTAGGCATATATCTGGCACTAGGAAGAAATTATAAATAGAAAGAAAGCTGGATATGAGGGAGGCATTTCTTATAGGTTCACTCTCTACTAAGAAGAAAGAAAAAGAGAGAGAGAGAGAGAGGGAGGAGATTCGTTCTTTGCTACTAAATTTCAGTCATTATTTTCTCAACCAAGCACCATGGATTCTGCTTAGAGGTCTGTGGGTTCTTTCTAGAACTCCCTGATATTTTGGTGAAATAGATACCATTCATTGTTTATTTTATTTGTGAAGAACTTACAAATTAATTAAACAGCAACAAACATTTGAAGATATGCTTTGTGGATACAAGGTGACTAGGGTGGAAATTGAGACACTGAGGTGGGAACCGAGGTGGGAACCCTGCATGTGGCTGCCTAGCAGTTCTGAGCGAGTGGGAAGACAGGGCGGGGAATTTGATCCAAAAAGATGCAGTTTTTTTGAGTACAAGGGCGTGGCATGGGGAGCGATTTGTACGATCAGAAGGGACTCAGGGCCCATGTGATGTGTTTCCATAGCATGTTCTTTCAGGATGTCTGGGTGTGTGGCCCTGACCTTTGGAGTGAATGTTTTGGGTAGAGTCCCATTGTATCAGGTCAAGGGGCTGAGGATGTAGCTGGTGATAGAGCACTGGACTATTGTGCATGGGGCCCTGAACCAATCCCAGGCCCTGCAAATGAAAAGAAAACAAAACCAACAACACCAACACTGGCCTTTTTGTTGTTGATTTTGTTGTTACTATTGTGGGCTTTTTGTTTTTTGTCTTTTTTTTTTCTTTTTTTTTTTTTTGAGACGGAGTCTCACTATGAACCCTTGGCTGTTCTAGAACTCAGAGATCCTGTTTGCTTCTGCCTCCTGTGCTGGGTTAAAGTCATGCATACCAAGGCCTGGCCCACATTGGTTTTCATTCCATGAAGTTGTTCAGCTGTTTATTCAGTACTCTGTCAAGTGTTGGGATGATTAAATTTTGTCTGGGAATGGTTGACATTATCTAAAGAAACCTCCAAAGTGATGACCTTCCATCTTTTGAGCTAACTAAGCAATTATTGATTTTCCAGTTCACGTGAAGCACATTTGGATTGTTCTATCTTTCACTAAGTTATGTCTTATATATAATATATATATATATATTAAATATTCCAAAATTACATCTCTAATTACTGTTTTTCACATATATCTATGAACAGCTTGTTTGGGGGAAAGGCTCACATTGAAACCCTGCAAGTCCTTTTTAGAACTTGTTAGGTCGGAATGCATTCTGCCTCTCCAGATTCTTGTTGAAACATAGTAACCAAATGTTCTTTAGGTTCATAAAGGACCTATAGCTTAGGGCGATCAAGTCTGTTCTTCCCTCCAGTAAGATTCACTGGAGGTGTTCTTTTGGGGAGCATCAGCCCAATAGCTGTGATGAAAATTTGGGGGAGTTCTATGAATCACCCTTGAAGTAACAGCAGCAGTTAGCAGGCAACATCTTGTTCTAGTGCTGGCTGAGTTGAGAGTTCACTGGATTGGAATAGAGTGACTAGGACCAGATACACAAAGGCAAACGGGGGCAGATGGAGGAAGAGGATTGGGAGCTTTGTGGGCAGGCAATTGATCTCTTAGAAAAGTAGACAGGTGGCTTCACAGAGGTCACAGAAGTCTTAGGAACTGACTTTTTTTGTTTGTTTGTTTTTATTTTGGTTTTTCGAGACAGGGTTTCTCTGTATAGCCCTGGCTGACCTGGTACTCACTCTGTAGACCAGGCTGGCCTCGAACTCAGAAATCAGCCTGCCTCTGCCTCCCAAGTGCCAGGATTAAAGGCGTGCGCCACCACCGCCCGGCAGGAACTGACATTTTACATGTAGTGTTTGCAGAGTCCTGAGCTTGGCATCATGACAACCAGAAGACCTAGTAAGGCAGAATGAAGCCAGTGTACAGTGGAGATGGAGGACACAGTGCAAAAGCAGGACAGACCAGACAAATCTTAAGAAGGGGAGGCAGTGTGGAGTGTGGGTTGAGTGTGAAATGCCTTTGAAGTTATTAAGGAATGAATACCATTTCATATATTATTGGCTGTAGTTAATTAACAGTTTTAAACAGCTTTTAAGCTGGGGCAACTCCAGTTGGGCATGGTGACACATGCCTTGGGAGGCTAAACTAGAACTAGATCATCCCAAGTTTGCAATCAGCTCGGGGCTACATACTGAGTTAGAGGCCACTTGGTACACAGTGAGACTGTCTCAGGAAAAAAACAAAACACAGTAAATCAAACAATAATAAAATAACTGGAGTAACTAAAGCAAATTAAAAGGCCAAATCCTTTCAGTTGTTTCCTTATGAGTTAAGTTATAGGAAGGGGAGGTGGTTATTGGCCACCCGGTGAGTGACTCTATAGCTCTAACTTTATTCCATCTGCTTCATTTACCTAACTGAAGGACATGGAGACAGAGTGGGGATCTCTGCTGAATTCTGTCTACATTGTGTTGGAAGCCTTGCTGGTTCTTGAGATGATTGATTGGAAGGAGAGGAAGAGGGTAGAGAGTGGGCTAACTCCTGAAGTGGTAGGCTAGCAAAGCATGCTGGGAAAGTTAGGGAAGTGAAGCCAGTGATCTGTTTCCTCTGAGTAGTGTCTCCTCTCCCACTGGTTCTTAGGTGCTGTCTTTTTGTCTTTGGGGCTGGCAAAGTAAAGAGTGCTTGTGGGCTTGATTGCTGTACTGCTCCACTTTCTTGTCTGGTGTTCTGAGACCAAATCTGCCTCTGGAATCTGTAATTCTCCTGCCTCAGCCTCATCTGGGTTATAGGCATATGCCATCTTGTCCCATACCTCTCCACCCCCTTTCTCTTCCTTTGCTCCTCATTTACTTTGTTTTTTCAATCCTGGGTATTAAATTCAAAGCTTCATTCTTGCCAGGACAATGTTCTATCTTGGAGCTAGATTCTAAATTCTTGGCTTTCTTTTCCATCCTATCCTGGATTTCTCTACCTACCTCAGTTGGTTTTCTCAGTAGCCAACTTGGGACCTGTGAGGAGGAGATGGAGCTCTGCTGGCAGGGTGCCTTTCATTTCCTCTGATCCACTCTGTCTAGTACAAGCTGCTAGGACAAAGCAGAACCCAGGGAAAAACAGCTTGTGCATTCAGCTTCCGGTTTAACTTTCTCATGGCTCTTAACTTACTTGGGGGTTTTCTTGAGGCTGGGCAGACTGTGGGGGGTGTGGGCAGAGTGGGGAGCAGCAGCTACTGTCACAGGGGGTCTGGCATCATTAATCAGCCCTAAATAACTCAAGAGTTTTTTAGGGAAATTGGTTAATGCTTGGAAAAGAGAGAGAGCAGTACTTGCCATTGATAATGGGTCTTTGTGCAGGGGTGGGGTGGGGTGGTGGCGTTTGTTTGTTTGAAGTAGATTCCAGGCTGGTTTTGAACTGTGAGGTTGAGGATGCCCTTGACTGGTGATCCTACAGCCTCCACCTCAGAGTGCTGAGACTATAAAATCCTACACCCACCTGGTTTTTGTTTTTGAATTAGGATCTCACTTTAAACTCCTGGCTAGCCTGTTCTCACTATGCAGTCAAGGCTGGCCTTGAGCTCATAGCAAATCCTCTTGTACCAAATGCTAAGATTACAAATTCGGGTCACCATGCCCAGCTTCTATTTTTTTTTTGGCAGTGAAAAAAAATCCTCATTTAGTGTGAAGCAGCCATAGTTGGAAGCCATGTTACACCCCCAGCTCCAGTTTATATAGGAATGAAAGATAGGATTCTGTGTTCAGAAAGTCACACGCCTCTCTCTCTCTCTCTCTCTTTCTCTGTCTCTGTCTCTGTCTCTGTCTCTCTCTCTCTCTCTGTCTCTCTCTCTGTGTGTGTGTGTGTGTGTGTGTGTGTGTGTGTGTGTGTGTGTGTGTGTGAGTGTGAGTGAATTGACTGTGGGCCTTATTTGTCAGGGGCTGTTTGACTCCTCTTTGAAACTTCTTTTCTTGAGAAAGTCTGGCTGAGGCTGACCTTGCTTGTTTGAGTTTAAGTGTTCCTTCTGCCTCAGACTTCCTAGGAGTTAGATTACCAGTACTGCATTGCCCAGAGCCACGTGTCCTTCACCCCTGTGGAATGACTGCTCACAAGGCTTTCCCACTGAAGAAACCACAAGTGGCAAGCATCAGCAACAAGATAGGTTCCTTCCAGCTGATCTTTATGCTGCCCAGACTGGCCTGAAACTTAACTCTGTAGACCAGGCTGGCTTCGAACTTGCAACAGTTTTTGTGTTGGTGCTTCCTACATACTGGGGTTAAGGGTGAGTGCACTAAGCAAGTCTTCCTCCTAATTAAATGCTCGTTTCTAGGTCACGTGCTCCCCTTTCCTCCAGTTCAGTCTATTTTGGGCTTGTGCCTGGAGCTTGTGTTTACCACAGGAAATGCTGTGGAAACGTTCTTTCCAGGTCTTTTTATATCTTTTTTCGGCTGTAATTGAACCTACATTTGGAGTATGGGGAGGTTAGGACCTTGTGAACAGATTTGCATGAAGGGAAGTAAAAGGAAGACAGGCACACACATGCAACACCTGACTTCCTTCTTGTCGTATTTGTCTCTGTAGGGGCTTATGGTACTTCTCTCTCAGAGTGACTTGCTGAGTGGTAAGAATTAGAGCCATTTACTGACTGATCTGCTTCTCTATGGCAGGCTCTGTGCTAAGTAGTTTCCATACTTTGTTGCTTTTAAGGCTAGGTCTTACTGTGTAGCCTGGGTTGGCCTAGACCTCATGCTTTCCTTGCCTCTGCCTCCCCAGTGCTGTTCTGTGCCACTATACTGAGTTTAGTTGTCACACGAAGGGAGAAAGGTTCTTACTGTCAAATTCATCCTTGTTTTATAGGTGAGCAACTAAGCTCACAGGAGAGAATGAAGCTGAATAAACACAAAGAGCATAGAGCTGAGGTTTGAGGTCTGCAACGCTCTAGAGTTCTGGGACTGCATCTCCTGTGGTTCAAACCTGCCTATCCAGAGCATCAGAGCAGGGTTTCCTCAAAGGTCACAAGTTGTATGCCTGGGTGTTCACTGATCTCATGCCAGGGGAGATGTCAAGTATACCCATTTACTTTTTTTTTTTTTTTAAAGATATGGAGTTATTGTCTGGCCTGAAACTTCCAATGTAGATCAGGTTGACTTTGAACTCACAGAGATCTTTTTGCCTCTGCCTCCTAAATGCTGGGATGAAAGGGATGTGCTTCTGGGCCTGGCTTTGTCCATTCTTTTGACTTGACTACATGATTTAGTTTAGTCATCTGCACATCTCATCCTAGAGGTTTTTGTTTTTAAATAATCTTGTGATGCCTTAAGCAAGTTTATACTTTATTGTGGCTATCCTTGGCTGTATGCTATTCATGTGCTGTGGGTTGGATATCCCTGGTAGGTAGGTGGTTTGGCCTTTTAGTGCCTAGTAGTGTCTTGGGAGCCCTGATTTGGTGACAGGCTCTAGTTGTTGGCCCTATGAAGTGGTTAGGGCCATGTGCTACTCTTGATCAGGACTCATTTGAGCAGTTAGAAGTCCGAGAGGGGAACTAGGCTTGGTGGTTCAGGCTTACAGTTCCAGCTACTCAATACTTTATGGCAGGAGGATCATAGTTCAAGGCCTGTCTTGAGCTACAGAATGAGTTCTAGGCCATCCTGGAGATAACATAATGAATTCACAAGACCAGTGAAAACAGAGAAGTTTTCAACTCACAGTTCCAGAGAACAGGATACTAGCATAGAGAAAGGGCGAAAATGACTGGCTTGCTGATTTCAAAGTCCCCAAATTAGAAATTCCATTCTTCTCTCCTAGGCCTCAACTTGTCCCCTTCCCCAATTACCAATCTTATAGGTTTAGGTCACAGAGCCTTGTTTATCGACTGATTTGTAGCTCGATACTGCCCCATTTTTTGATCATGGGCTCAGTCATGTAACACCAAACTTCTAATTTCCAACCCTAAATTCTGAGACAAGGAGGACCCAATGCCTCCTGCTTTTATATTACCAGTGAGCTCTAAGCATGCCTCATGAACATGAATGTAACAATTTATTTCTTACACTGGGAAACTTAGCGAGACCTGTCTTAAAGAGAAAAGAGAAGGCTGGGTACATAGCTCTGGCTGGATGGTTTGGGAAATGTCCTATGGCAGAAAGCAAGGCCAGTATGTAAAAAGAATAGCTCTGAGGCGAAAGGCTTGGGGAGGAGTTCCCTGTGTCATTTGCATGTCTGTGTTCAGATGTCAGGGCTCTGTGGACGCTTGAGGTCATATCTGGTGGAAAAACATGTGGGTTTTGTTTTTGTTTTGACTGAATCTTGATATGTAGCTAGTTAGCTCTGGTTAGCCTGAGTTCTAGGTATACAGGCCTTAGAGAAGAAAAGCTTATAGATTATCTGTAGTTGGGTTCTTACACCCCTTCTGCATTCTGACTGCTTGCATGGTCATCTGATAAGCTGAATTCTTAGCCTCAGGAGGCAAGGCATCCTTTGTTTGACTTGACACTGAAGGGGGCAGAGGGGTTAAGGTAACCAAGGTAGGTGGACCTTCTGTCAGGCTAGGCTATGCTTTTTCCTTTTGTTATTAAGGGCGGACCTCAGCCTTGTGCCGTACCACAGAACTACATCCTCAGCCAAGGAAGTATTTCTGTCACATATTTACATGTTACTTGTTAGATATGACTTGTGGCCAGCAGATCACTCGATTAGCAACCACCCTTGGGCGAATTCCATTGAAAAGTGTTTTTTTTTTAAACTTTGTGTGCTTGGTGTGTGTGTGTGTGTGTGTGTATGTGTGTGTGTGTGTGTGAGAGAGAGAGAGAGAAAGAGAGGGGGGGGAGGGAGAAGGAGCGAGTGCGAGCACAAGCGCCTGCAGAGGCTAGAAAAGGGTGTTATATCCTCTGGAGCTGGAGTTGCAGGCATTTGTGAGCCACCTGATGGGGGATGCTGGGAACCTAACTCAGAGCTTCTAAAAGAGCACTGCTTGTTCTTAAGCACTATCCAGCCCCAGAGGAAATGTTCTTTAAATTATATATACAACCTTGAAAGTAGCATTGGGCTTTCCTGCATCCGTGGGCTAGGCCATTTTGTATGCTTCTTCCCTCAGATGTATTCCTTAGGCTGTGTTTACTGTGAGAACGGGGACAGGACAGCTTATAGTCTTTTTGGATGTTGGGAGTGTCAGGAGTAGGATTTGCTGTTTAGCAGTGGGGCCTCCAAATCTTTGGCCAGAGTTTGGCCAGCTAGTGTTCTGGGTCTATGGTTTGGACTTAGGCATCAGGACTTGGGCAGTGAATGGGCGATAGGAAAAGAACTCGTCAGAGGTCAGCACGCAGGTATAGGTTTTTTAATTCTAACTCTGTTTTCTTTGTTTTTTTGAGACACATTTTTATACACTATCCCAGGCTGGACTTGAAAACCTACTGACTGCTGTGAGTGCAGGCGCGCAGCGTTATTTCTAGCTTTACATTGGCATTCTGGCTTCTGCCGTCAGGAGGGCTTTACTTCAGAATTGATTCCACACAGCTGAAAATGGTTCCATTCTTACTACTGTTAGAGCTTGAAACTATCTCTAAAAATGGCAATCCCACCTTCCTTCTGTCACTTTCACAGTCTGTTTGTCACATTGTCTCCCAGACTGATCTAGAACTCAAGGCAATCCTCCTGTCTCAGTCTCCCAAGTGTAGGTACACATCACCATGTCTGATAACTATTTTCTTTTTAATGTAACTGAATTTTCTTTGTTAATGGTATAGTCCTGGGTCGCTTCCCAGCATATTAGTACGTATTTAAGATTGAAGGAGAGGGCTGGAGAGCGACGGCTCAGCACTTAGGACTGGCTGCTTTTCCGTGAGACTTTGATACTGGTTTGATTCCCAGTATCTATATGGTAGTTCACAACTTCTTGTAGTTTCTGGGTATCCAATGCCCTCTTCAAGTCTCTGTGGACATCAAACACACACCTGGTACACTGATATCCATGCAGACAAACATCATACATTAAATTAAACTGAATTAACAAATATTAAAGGAGAGCTTGATCAAAGGTGAGGTTGCTATCCCTCACCTTTATCGCTGGGAAACCAGAGATGCAGCACTGTACCATGGTACTTGAGACATTGTTACTTGTTTATTCGGTATATATGTGTGTCTATGCATCCTCCTTCCCGTGCCCGGACCCCTTGCTCACCACCTTATTTCTTGAGGAATTCCTCTAAATGAACCTAGAAATCGCTGATTTGGCCACAGTAGCTGGCCAGCAAGTGCCAAGGATTTTCCTGTCTCTGTTTCCTAGGTGCTGGCATTATAGGCTGCTGGGGTTGGTCTTTTTCACATCAGCACTGGAGTCCTTAGCTGATCTATCTCCCTAGTCCATGAGAAGTTTTCAAGAGCTGGATATTGTGTCATTGCTTGTCCATAATCCTAACATTGGTGAGGCTGGGTAGGAGAGTCACAATGAATTTGAGGTCACCCTAAGCTAGCTGGTAAATTCAAGGCCAGTTCGGGCTACAGAGTAAGTCCCCATCTCAAACAAAAACAAAGAAGAAAATCTCACCCACCCCTACAAAAGTTAAACATAAAATAATAAATAAATAAATGAATGAATGAATAAATAAATAGAAGCAGGATAGCTGGAGAAGAGAGATGGTTCAGTGATTAAGGCACTGGCTGCTCTTTCTGAGGTCCCAAGTTTGATTCCCAGCTCCTACACGGTGGCTCACAATCATCTGTAACTCTAGTTCCAGGGGATCCGATGCCCTCTTCTGGCCTTTTAGGCGCTGCACAAATGGGACACACAGACATGTGCAGGCAAAACACCCATATACATAAAATAGAAATAAAGGAAAATAATTAAAAGTAAGTAAATCTTAAAACCCAGAGAAATGGAAGTTTTTCTTAGCTCTCAGAACAGTGGCTGCTGTTGCCGTCCGGCAGACATCACCCTAACAGAGTAGGCAGGGAAAGACTGGACCTTAAACAAAAGATACTGCTGAGCCAGTGGTGTAGAGAACAGCTATGATTTCTTTGTTTTATGGAAGCCTGAATCTCACTGCTGCTGTTTAAGTTAGCCAAGCCTGTCTGTGTGTTCTCATATGTTCCTAGCCAGTTTCCTTCTGTGGTGACGACACCTGTTTTATAATTGCCAGGAGTGAATGTGCCTAGGTAGCTGCCAGTAGTCTTCAGTGGGTCTCAGGTTTGTGTAATCAGAACCACCTGCTGGAGGACTTGCTAAAAGTCCTCATTCTCAGTCTCCAGGAAGGACATGGTGGGAAACTGCACTTCTCAGGAGTTGCTGATGCTGCTGGTGTGACCACCTTGAGTACTGGCTATTGTGTACCATGTGCTGTGTGAGGAAGAAGTTGACTCATGAGCCTTTTTCTTAAGAGATCTAAGTGTGAGTTACTGCAGGTGGCACATGAGTATTTCAGAAAGCCAGAGCAGAGGGAACTGGCCACTAGCTGGGAAACTGGAAGCTTTTAATGAACTGTTATGGGGTCTCAGTGTCTCAGTCATGCGAGCTGGCTGCCTGAGCTCACTAGGTAGGAAGACACTTCTGTTACAATGTAGAGATGGGAATGGTGGTCTATGCTTGTGGTCCCAGTACTCAGGAGGTTGAGGTTGGATAGTAGGTCTGAGATCAAGCCAACCCTTGCTACACAGTCTGTACCAGGCTAGCTTGAGTTATATTATGAGACCCTGTCTCTAAAACAAAACAGTTTGTGAGGTGGTAAGAGCCAACATCACTGTACAACTGCTATTTTCAACTACATAATCTCAAAAAAAAAAAGATGAAATAAAAATGTATGTTACAGGTGCCACAGTGGGTAAGAAGTGAGTCACTCTGAGCTGGTGGGAATTTAATTGATCGAGAGGTAGGCTTGGAAAATAATTGAACTCTGATTATATTGAACTTTCAGTACTAGAGGCAGGTGTTTGGACTTTACTTAGTGACCAGGCCTTGTTGAGGACTGGAGGAGAGTAGGGTAGGAAGGGAATGTACAATGAAGAGGTGAGAATGGAACATGGTGGTCTGTGGGAGGCTGAAGCAGGAAGGTCGGTGGAGCCTAGGATACAGGTCTAGCTTGGCAGTATAACTGGGTCCCGTTTCTTAGGGGGAGGCTGAGAGGTGACAGGGAGCACTTTATACCTTTATTACTGTCTTTTTCTAGTACTTCTTAGGGGTTTTACCTGAACTGTGTGAACCACTAATGATCTATTACATGACTATTAGCTGGCCCCGGACAAGAGTGATTGTTTCTTATTTTAAATCCCCAAAACAAACAGGGAAGGCAAGACACGGACTAGTTCTAAGATGCACAACCTCAAAAAACTTCAGTGTTGATGCAGCTAGTGAGGATTTTTGTAGTTGGATGTTTTTTCCCCTTGGGAAGGTAAGATTTGAGGGGCGGGGTACAGTTCAGTGGTAGAGCATGGCTTTAGCATGTGACAGGCCAGTCTTCAGCACCAACAAATCCACAAACACACCCTGGTTATGCAGGTTTCTAGCTTTAACTTTTTTCACAGGATTCCTATTGAACAACTGCCAGACAACACTTAGCCTTTTGGCGGAGATAGGTTCTCATATTTTGAGGTTCATATAACCTCTAAAAAAAACATGATAAATGCCCTTCAAGACAGAAAAAATTGTAAATGTCATGCACTAAGGAATTAGTCTGTGTTTTTCTCAGTTCATAATTATTTTGTTTTACTGTTCTTTCTTTTTTGGCTCAAATTCAGTGCACATAATTCTTTAATGAAACAGCATAGAAATTTTTAAAGCAAATTCTGAATTCTATAGATAAAAAGCAAACCAGTCTTGACCAATAAATGAAGGAAGCTAAATTTTCCTTGTGTGTGTGTGTGTGTATGTGTGTGTGTGCTAGGAATTGAACTTAGGGTCTTGTGCATGCTAAGTAGGTCCTTTACCACTGTGCTGAATCTGCCCTCAATGTGAGTCTTAACCTTTTTAAAAAAACACACGTACATGTATTATGTTTGAAGCTCCTTTGTGTGTATTCTTTAAAGGTTGCTGCTTTCATGGAACAGCAAGTTAAAATCATGATATCTTCTTGAATTTTAGGTACTTACACTGTGAAATTTTATGATGGAGTAGTTCAAACTGTCAAACATATTCATGTCAAAGCTTTTT
>NW_022196897.1:142161678-142184699 GCF_008632895.1 Mastomys coucha
GCCTGAGAAGGACCTTGTGAAGAATCCACAAGAGAACCTGAAGGAGCCAAAAAGAAAACGAGGCAGACCCCCTTCCATAACTCCTACTGGTGAGTCTCCCAAGTGGGCTCTGCAGTGCGTGATGGCGGTGTTCTTCTGTGGCCTTTGTGGTTCTTTACTCCTTCTGTACTTCAGTCCTTCATGTTTGTGACTGGCTTGTGAGCTGCAAACAAATTGTGCCTGTGGAGCTGGATTTCAGTGAGGTGTGTGTCGGGTAGACATGTTGGGGAATGTGGCCTGACTGAGCTGGGGTGGAAACATGAGGTTTCCATGGAAGAGCCTCTGGATCTAGCTAAGGTCTTCTTCTGGTGTCTGTTCACGTGCCCTCAGTCTGAGGAAATAACATCCTAATAGGCAGACATGAAAGAGGAGAGGAGAAGACAGGAAACTGAGGGTGCAGTGGGGAGAGGTACAGCGTGGTAAGGTTCAAGCCTTAGTACAGAAACACACACACACACACAACACACACACAAACGTTGAGTCTATGAGGGAGGCAGAGTAAAACAAGACAGAGCCCAGAGCTAGGGAGGTAAAGGCATATTTTGAGCTCTTAGTAGGCATTGTAGCTCACACCTGTGACACTTGGGAAGTGGAACCAGGAGGATCAACAGTTCAAGACTAGCCTGGGCTTTATAATGATTTACATTGAGCTTTTAAAAGATGCTTATTGATGCTGAAATTTCAGTCTAAATAAAAAAATAATTTGGTTAATTAAACTGGTAAGAGTTAAGGGTCCAGTATATATGTAGGGAATAATCTCCAATCATTTAAAGGAAGTCTAAAACTCTGAGGTAGGGGATCGAAGTGAGTTCAAGTGAAACATTGCCTCAAAAAGAAAAAAAAAAAGAAAGGCAGTATAAGTTTGAGATTCTTCTAGAATAACCATAATGAAACAAATTTTTATTTCTTGATAAGATAAACAGTCACACTTCAGATGATTGGGCAGCATGCATGAAAAGCACCCCTACCCCATGGGGATGGCCTGTCTGTAGCTGAGTGCATCTGTGGTCTTGTGAACCTCTTCCCATTTTCAAGTGGCATCTCTAATTTGTTTGTTGTTAATTGTCCTGGAAGCTGAGCCTGTAACCTTGCACAGGATAAGCTAATGCTTTACCAGTTAGCTACATTTCTAGATCACAATCTTTTTTTTTTCCCTGAAAGTTTAAACAGTTTCCGTAGATAATTTAAAATGTAAAATTTGATATGTAATATATTTTTGGAAACCAGAATAAGAGCCAATTCATTCACCCCCAGTGGGAAAGTCTACTTTAAGTTCCGTCATTCAGACAAATGTATGCAGTAGTCCTCATGAGTATCTTTCTTAAAGATGAGTTCTAATTTTATAGGAAATCAGATAATAGCCTGCTTTATCGTCAGATGAAGTATGTGCCTCTCCTCTTAAACAAACAAACAAACAAACAAACAAAAACAACAAAAAAGGCAAGGTGGTAAAGAGCTTGTTGTATATGCTTTATAACCTGAGTTTGGCTATCCAGAACCCACATGGGGCCAGATACTGTAGTACTTGTCTGCAATCCTAGATTACCAGTCCTGGGAGATTCATTGGAAGCATGTGGGCCAGCCATCTTGTCATATACAACAAGGATGACAGGAGACCCTGTCTTAAGGGATAAGGCAAGGACCTGCACCCTGGATTGTCAATACAGGGTTTCTCTGTGCAGTTCTGGCTGCCCTAGAACTCACTCTGTAGACCAGTCTGGCCTCAAACTTAAGGATCCTCCTGCTTTTACCTCAGGTGTTGGGATTAAAGGTCTGTACCACCATGCCCATCTCTCCTTTTTTGATTTTCCTTTTGTTAATTGACAGTGCTGGTCAAACCTAGGTCCTTCCATATGATAAGCAAGTGCTCTGTGCCTGCCCCTGAGCTATACCCACAGCTCTCTCCCAGTGTGTATTCTTTATATTGACAGCATGTTGAAATGTTTTTAGATGGATTGGTTTAAATAAACTATATTCTCAAACTTAATTTCAGTTTTTAAAATTTCTTTATGATTGCTTAAAAATTTAGTTACATATAGCTTACATTTGATGCTCTCATTGTATTTCTATATGACAGCATTGTCCTTAAATTTAGCTGCTGTCAAAAAAAAAGAAAAGAAAGAAAGAAAATTGTAGTTGCTGTCTTGATTGGCTTGTGAGAAAGAATTATCCACCACTGCCCAAGGCCTGCCCGACCCTGATGAACTGCTCTGCATTGCGAGTGGCACTGCTGTACAGTGTCCTGAGGAAAACGGAGAAAATACCCCGTGTCTTCCAGACAAAGAACGGAGAACAAGTTGGGACAGTACAGAGGGTTAAGCATCCTAGGTAGTGCACCATCTTCAGATGGAGTGGGTGTGAGGCAGGCTGCAATTGAACCCAGAGTCTGCTCATACCAGGCTGATGCCTTATGGCCACTCTATATCTCTGGACTCCGCAAAGCTGGAAAAATGTGGAAAGTGGATTGGTAGAAATGGAACCTGTCTGCAACTCAGTTTAGCTCTTCCTGCTGTAGCTTGGAGCCTTTTCTGTGTACTGAGGTATCTGTTTCCAGATGACAGACTCTTCCATGGAGCCACCTACAGCTTCATGCCTTCCCACATTTATTTATTGCTTTTATAAGGATGCAATTTCATACCAGATAGACACATTTAATAGAGAGGGAAATTTCCTGGTAACTAGATTTGGGCATGTAAGGGCGGGCTGAGCTTGTGCTTTCCTGCCTTCTGTCACAGCTGTGTGGGATGCTGGGCTCTCAGATGAGATGTTCTGGGGAGAGTTAGGGAAATACTCAGCTTCTCTATGGGTACTTGTTTATATGTGGTACCAAAGGGGAAACAAGGCTTGTATGGTGCTGCATACGGAGTTCAGGCACCCTTAGGGAAACCAAGGAGGATGAGTTCATTGATCCAGGGGAGCCCTGAGCTCCTAGATTGCACAGATGTGATTGGGAGCAGACTCCAAGCTATGTACAGCAGATTGTTTGTGTTTATGTTTAACTTGGTATATGTGTGATCCAAGTTTCCACCACTTGGAAGAGAATAATGTTGATATGTTGGGAAGGTTGGATATAGCAAGAACCAAGAATGGGGCTTGTCTCCTCAGAGCCTGCTCTATCTCTCCTTCTGCCTCTGACACAGCCACACTGGAGCTGCAGATCATACATGGAACTCTTCTCGTTCCTTTGATTGGTTTCCTACCCTGTTTCCCATTCCGGTCCTCTTCTCTCTTTTGCCCTCCTCAGATCCCTGAGTCCCGCCTTCCTGCTGGACTCCCTAATCTTTCTTCTGTTTCTTTTTGGATTTCCATCTTTCAGATTTGAGGAGAGCTTCTTATCCTTTAGGCTAAAAGTAGAGAATGAAGCACTATCCAGAGTCCTAGCACTGCTGAGTTAGTGATCCACAGCAGTGCTTTAGACTTGTTGGCTTTCATTTAGATCTTCTAAACAAAGCAAACCAAAATAAACCTCCTCGAACCAGTGACTGCCCACTTAGCACATAGACATTGAAAACAGGACCCAAGCCCTAGCCCACAAAGCACATTTTAAGAATGAGCCTGCATGGTGAGTTTTTTGAGGGCTGGGTTGGTAGGTCAGGGTTTGTTCAGTTTTAGTTTTTTTCTTCTTCTGTACTGCTCAGCAGGCTTTGAAAAGATTGGATGCTTAAAATGCCCAAAGGAGTCAGATGTGGTGGTACAGCCTGTAATCCCAGCTCTTGAGAAGCTGGGGGGTGGGGGTGGGGTCATTACAGTTGAAGGCTACCTAGTGAGATCCTGTTCTTTTCTAGTTCCCCTCCCCAAGACTTCAGGAATCTTACTTGGTAATAACTGTCTGTAACCCCGGCACTCAGGAGCTGGAGGCAAAAGGATCAGCATTTTAAAGTCATCCTTGATATATATGTAGTTTGAGACCAGCTTGGCTTTTTACTATACTAATTTTTTCTTCTCCAAATAAAGCAACATTACAAGAGCATGTTCAGCAGTGCATGCCTGCAATCTCATCTACTCCTAGGCTACTCTGGGCAGCTTAGCAAGAAGACACTGTCCTTCCCCTGTCCCCTGTCAAGAGACTTTTATACTGTCCACACAGGTTTTTAAGAAGTTGTATTGGAGTGTGGTATTTTAAAGTGAAGGTTTAGAGGCTCTGGGTCTTAGGCAAGGCCACAAAAAAGATACAGAGTGCCACCATCTTCCCAAGGAAGCAGCTCCTCACTCACTCCATTGTCTTGTCTTACTGTAACGTTGGTTTTCAGGGTTAGTGATGGATCTGATATCTACGAGGGTGTCTTCTTCTCGTATATAAAGTACATGTACATATATATATTTTTATTTGTATAAAGATGCACAATTGGGCATATTTAAAAGTTACATATTTTTGTGTGCTTTGTATATATTACAGCTGTGGATTCAAACTCTAAAACTTTGCAACCAATAACATTGGAATTGAGAAGACGGAAAATATCAAAACGAAGTGATACCCCATTAAAACGTCCTCGACTTGACAAAAATTCATGTGAGTCTCCAGTTTATGTATATGTGGCTAGAATTTGATACATTACTTGGGTCTGCTTCTGTGTCTGTCTGTCCCTGTTTCTTATGAGCACTAATGACTGAATTCTGAGCTAATGCGAGTGGAATGTGATCGAGACAGTAGTTTTTAAACACTAAAAGCAACAGAACCGTATTTGTGGTGGGCTCAGTGATAGCATATCTACTTCCATAAAGTATATTAGATTTGGATTCCTTTAGAAATATATGGCCTATTATAGTAAGGGTGGATTTCATGTGGTGATTAAAACTTCAGCCAGCCATGGTGACACATTCAACCCTAGCACTAGTGAGGCTGAGAGAGGCTGACCTCTGTGAGTTTAAGGCCAGCCAGTTCTACACAGAGAGACCCTGTCTGGAAAAAAAAAAGAGAGAACATTAGAAATACTATTTTTTGACCAGAAAACAAGCATGTTGACCTAAAAAAAGGAATTATAGTGGCTTTTAAACATGGTTCTCATAAGCCATGGTTGACTTTGGGAGTCAGCACACAGTCCTTCATATTGGGCACTCCAAAATAGATCTATGGTCAAGATTGGCACATGCTTCAGCACATCTTCTCAGTCTGTGAACTCTTGACATTTGGTTGTAAGCTCTCTCTAGCCCAGACTATGAATTTTTAAGGTAAAATTCCTTCCTAGTAGAGGCTTTGCTTTCACTGTAAGCTAGGAAAGGATATGTCAGAAATTCCACAAGTCTCTCTAGGAAAGCCCTTGTAGAAGTCCATGTTGGCAGAAGTCTTTCTTCCTGCTGGTCTCTGAGCACAACTCTATTAATGGTTTACAGCCCAGGAACAGTCCAAAAAACGCTCTGAAAATAGTGACAAAGACTTATCCAGGAGACGGTCCTCCAGGCTGTCCACTAATGGGACCCGTGAGGTCCTAGATCCTGACTCGATTGCACCTGATCTGGTTTGTACGGTTGATACAAACCCTCTACCGGACAAGTCTCCCAGTGCCAAGGAATCTGCTGAAGGTAAGCCACCATCTGTTTTGGAATTCCTTGGTCAGCCTAGTGCCTGTCTACTAAGACCCAACCTAGATTCTTCTGTGTTGGCTTCTGTGTTAGATTGTGTTGAAAGTGTGTGTGTGTGTGTATGTGTGTTATGTATGTTATATAGATTGCATATATTTTGTGTGTAGGGCTGGAAAGATAGCTCAGTGGAACTTGCTGTTCTTTCAGAAGAACCTAGCACCCAAGTTAGGTGGCCCACAAACACCTGTATGTAACTCCTGTTCTAACGGGATCTGTCATAGACTCTTCAAACCCCGCATGCATGTAGCGGACAGATGGATTTACAGGCAAAGCACACATGCACATCTGGGCATGTGTGCACACCTTTAATCTCAGTACTGGAGAGGCAAGCATATCTTTATGATGTCCAGGCCAGCCAACGCTACAAACAAACAAACCCCACCAAAATCCACCCACACAAAATAAAACTGAATCTAATAATAACCTGTAAAAAATATATATGAAGGTGTGTGTACATGCAGCTCCTCACAGAGTCCAGAAGAGGTTGTCAGATTGCCTGGAGCAGAATTTATAGGTGGCTGTGAGCTGTCCAGTGTGAGTGCTGGGAACTGAACTCAGGTCCTCTACAGCAGCAATATGTATGAGCTTTTAACTCTAGAACCATTTCTCCAGTCCCACCTTAAGATTGTTTTGAAATCCGAAAGGTGCTGCTACAGTGCTTAATGCTGTATTGTTTGTCCCTGATGGAGTGGATGTATCTGTGGTTGTTTTTGCTTATTGTTCCATGCTGCGTGTTAGACTGGAGGCACATGGCATGGGGAGCCCCACTTCTCTCTCTGCCTTTCTGATGCTGCCTTGTTCCATCAGCATGCTTGCTGACCTTTCACTCTAATCTGATTCTTTGAGGAACTTACAGCTCTGGCTGTATGGGTACAAGGCCTTTCTTTTCTTTAAAAAAGTACCATTTTGTTTAATTTTTTGCATGTATGTATGTATGTATGTACGTACGTACGTATGTACATGTGCCATGATGGTACATATGACCAGAAGATAACTTGTGGGGCTCTCTTCTCTGTTGAGAGGGTACTGGAGTTTAACTACAGGTTCTCTGGCTTAGAAGTATCTCGCTACCCCTCTTTTTAAAAAATGTTTGTTTTTTGGTGGCTTGTTTGTTAATTTGTTTGTTTTGAGGCAGGATCTCACTTTGTAGCCCAAGTTTGCCTGGAACTCACTGTGTAGATCAGGTGGGCTTCATGCTCACAGGGATCCAACCGCCTCTGCCTTTCAAATGCTGGGATTAAAGGCATCTACCAGCGGTCTTGGTCCTTTTCTCTTTTGGTTTCCTTCCTTCCTTCCTTCCTTCCTCCCTTCCTTCCTTCCTTCCATCATCCATCCTATGTGTCTCTGTGACTCTTTCTTTTGTTCATTCATTCTTTTTAATGTGTCTGTATGTATCTGTTCCAATGTCTGCAGAAAGGGATCATATGCCCTGGATTTGCAGTTCCAGGTACTTTTTGAACCACTTAACATGGGTTTGGGAAGTACATTTTAGCCTTCTGCAGGGTGGTAAACAGCCTGACAGCTGACATCCATCCTTTCAGCCCACTGAAATGTGTTCTTACACATCCTCTAAGGTGGCTCTGGCTTTCTAGTCTGTTTTGGAACTCTTGACTTTCTAATTGTATACATACTCGTTTCCCAAGCATTCTTTATTTCTTCCTCTAGGTCAGTTGAAGTCTCCATTGGAAGCTGGCCATGTCTCTTCTGCATTAACTTGCCACCCCATTGGGGATGGCCTGGGGACTGCAGACGTGGAGTTGAACTGTAAGTCAATGGGAGAAAACACGATGAAAACAGAACCCGTGTCTCCTCTTGCTGAGGTGCAGGAAGTTTCGACTGTTGAAGGTGTGTGTGTAGAATTAACTTAGCCATGCTTTATGTGTATGCTTTGGGCTTTTACTTTGCAAGTTTTTTTAAAGTACTTTTTCAATATTTTTTTTTTGTCTTAATAATATTTAAAGGCCTCCACAACTGTACTCTCCACATTAGAGAGGCAGAAGTAGAAACATCTTAATAAGTTTGAGGCCAGCCTCATTTTCAGGGTATCACAGTGAGGCTCTGTCAAAAGAAAAAGAAATAAAAAATCCTGATTCTTTCCGTGTGTGTGTGTGTGTGTGTGTGTGTGTGTGTGTGTGTGTGTGTGTATTAGAGAGAGAGAGAGACAGACAGACAGACAGACTCTAAATATGATGGTTGCTCTGGCTGTCTTGGAATTCACTCTATAGACCAGGATAGCCCTGAACTCACAGAGCTCTGCCTGCTTCTGCTTTGCCAGTGCTAAGAATAATGCAATGCTCCATTTTTTTTTTTTTTTCTGATTTTGTTACATATTCCCTTTTGGTATTTTAGCTAGGAAGTTACCAGTTTTATTAATCACTTCAAAGAAGTAACCTGTTTAGGTTCGATTCTAAACAATTTCTCCTAACTTTCTAGAACTTTATAGTTGCTTCAACAGTCATATTTTTTTCTATGTATGTATTGCCCATCTGTTCATTTAGTCGGGAGATGTTATATGCACGCTCCAGACTATTCTAAACCATCTTATTTGTGAATGTTCTACATGTAACATGGAACAAAGAACAGCCTCATGTGGGCCCTCTCCCAGTAGCTGTAACCTATATAGTCTTGGTGGCTGGTTGTCTGTTTTAAAGTGAACGGAAAGGTCCTGTCACTGGAGTTTTAGATGCTAATAAGTATTGCACTGGTACATTAGCTACGTCTGTGTAGTATAACACCTAGAAGAGTTCTATCTTTCAAACTTAGGGCTTTGTTTTTGTTTTTAGTTGTTGTAGTTGTTTTTAAATGCTTTTTGTTTGTTTGGGACAGGGCCTACTACTATCCCTAAACAATTTTTCTATCTCTATCTATGTGTACTGGGCTTACAGGCATAATCTTCCATACCTTGTTCTGTTTTCTTAAACAGATGTATAATCATTTTACTTTGGGAAGTTGTGTCTGTCCAACAGAATGGATAATCAAAATGTGGAGTCCAGAAACTCTTGTTGGATAAGCCATGTGTGCCTGCTGTGGAGGAACTGAACTCAGAACTCACTCTCTGAGCCTTTCCTGTGTTCCAGAAGAGTTCTAGCTGTCCAGTTTACAGAGATTCATGGTCTTAGTGTTTAGGCAGGGTTGAAGGAAGGGCCTTGGACAGTGGGTGGCAGGTAGACATTTGGAGGTGTGGACAAAGCACTGTATAGCCCATGAGACTATCAGATAATGTGGTTTCTGATTTAGTTTGCAGGTTTCCTAAAAAAAGTTAAGGCTGAGTATGAAAGCCGCTCTCAGTCTGAGCCATTTGCTTTGAGGAATCTGTGGAGTTCTTGACTTTCAAGTTAATCTACCTTCACAATAGACAAAGAAAACTCAGCCAAAATTATGGATTGTTAGTTTGATCTCACCTGCCCCCGTCCCACTGTATCCTCCCAGCTGCTGATGAACTGCTGTCTGCCGAGGACACAATGAGACGAGAGCTGCCTTTGAGGAACTTGGTACAGTGAGGGGCAGGGCCACCTCCTCCCAGACACTTGTCACAGTAATGTGTCCACTCCGAGAAGGGGCAGCATGCAGTAGGTGATCAGGACTTGGGGAAGAGGGTCACCTTTGTAATTCTGTAGCTAAAAGGGAGACATGTGTCGTCTTTGAAGCAAAATAGTATTTCTGGAGTTTGTTTTGGAACAAGGGCTTTGTGGGAATATAGATGATACAGAAAGATTGCTGGGAGGAAGGCTGCTAAAGACACCGGGCTAAGGATGCCTCATAGAAGTGAGCTGGAAATGGGCTAGGTTGTCAACAAAATAGCTGCAGGGAGCAGGAGTGACTCAGTCACTGGGGAGTGACAGTTCTCCAGGCTACTGCCACAGCATTAATGTTTCTAAACCTAGATGGAGTCATGCCAGAGAAATCTGTGAGAGACTTCTAGGCAGCTGTTGGAAACAGCACATCAAGTTCATAGATGGCTGGCAGCTGGGCCTCCCAAAGCCCAGCCCAGGCACCAGGGTCAGCACTGCCATCTTGTGGAATAGATGTTCAGTGTTCTCTTTTGGTTTGTGTGTGTGTAGAAATTTATATTCTGTGTGAGAGCCAGGCAATGTTCACTGGAACCAAATGCATGGAGGTCAGGGGACAACCTTGTGAGTCACTTCTCTCCTTCTACCTTTTACGTGTTTTTTTTTTGTTTTGTTTTTTTTTTTTTTGAAAATCAAAATCACATTGTGAGGTGTACACAGCAAGTACCTTTACCAACCAAGCCATCTTGTTGACCCTCTAGGCAATTTTTCTGCACATAGGCAGTTGTTTGTACATGTATACGTGTATGTATGTTATCTTTTCTCTAATGCTAAAGACTTACCACAGATTACTCCTACTGAGTGCACACTCTGCTACTGAGATATACACCTAGCTATGCCTTTTTCTTGTATAGTGCTGTTGAACCCAGGGCTTTGTATAAGCCAAGCAAGCGTATACCATTGAATTAGCACCTGTACTTTTTTAAAAAAAAGATTTATTTAGTTTTTATTTATATAAGTACATTGTAGCTGTCTTCAGACACACACTAGAAGAGTGCATTGGATCCCATTAAAGATGGTTGTGAGCCACCATGTGGTTGCTGGGAATTGAACTCAGGACCTCTGGCAGAGCAGTCAGTGTTCTTAACCACTGAGCAATCTCTCCAGCCCGCCCCTGTGTACATTTTGTGTACATTTTTAAGTAAGTCTCATTTGAAATTATCTCAGGCCCATGAAAATGTTGTAACTATAGAACAAAGAAGAGGGAACATGGTGGCTTACACACACATAATGCCAGCATTTGGGAGGCTAAGGCTGGAGGGTAACAGTCAGTTTGAGGCTATCCTGGGCTACCCAGTGAGTTCAAGGTCAGCCTAGGTTACACAGTTTGTTCAAGGCTTGTATAGGGCACAGAATGAACATCAACAGCAGTTAGTAGTTAGGGTTTCTGTGACTTCCTTCTGTGGGGAGGGAGTATGGTGGCGTGACAGCTGACAGGACAGAGTAGTGCAGACACTGAAGAGCTCCTCAAATGGGTACTTTGCCTCTGGCTGCCCCTGTACTTTTAGGAGAGGAACAGGGGGAAGAGGAGGGGGAGAGGGAGAGGGTGCTTACCTTTATAGCCCCCAACCAGCCACAAACCTACCACTGCCCTGCTTCTGTCTAGGTACTGGGATTGCAAGCTGGTGCCGCCACACCCAGCTCATTGTTGTATATGTTTTCCTAGTATACATGGTTCTAAAGTTGACAGGAAAACAGCACAATGCCCCTTTATAATTTTTTAATTAATTTTGAAACAGGGTCTCTTGTAGCCTGGAATTTGTATAGGTCAAGATATCTTCAACTTCTGATCCTTCTGTCTCCTTCCATTGTGCTGGGATTGTTAGCCACCAAAGCTTAGTGTATTCAGTGCTGGGAGCTGGACCAGTGCTTTGTGCGAGCTGGCAACTGAGCTGGACCCCCTGCCACTCTTAACAGTGGTTTATGTTAGACAGGGCCTCAATCTGCAGTCCAGGTTGCCCTTAAATTCATGGCAAACCTCCTGCCTCAGTCTCTAAGTGCTGGCTGGGGTTATAGACTTGAGTCATTACACCTGGCTCTTACATTGTATTCTTTTCTGGGATTAGAATTACAGCCTCCCATGTGCTAGGTACGTGCTCTACCTATCCCTATTTATTCTGTTTCATGCTTGTTTAAAGTTATATGATACAGGCCTGGGATATCGCTAACTTGGGAGTGCTTGCTTAGCTTGTAGGAACATTGGTTTTAAACCTCAGCACCACATAAACCAGATATGGTAGTACACACCTGTCATCCAGCACTCAGGAGGATGACAAGCTGGTGGCCAGACTATATTTCATAAAGAAAAAGTTACATCTCTCATGGTGGTGTGACTCCTTTAATCCCCAGCACTTGACAGGCAGAGGCAGGCAGATCCCTGAGTCTGAAGCCAGCCTAGTCTAGGAGTGAGTTCTAGGACAAGGATAACCCAGAGAAACTCTGACTTGAAGAACCAAAAGTAAACAAATTGATTAAGTAAATTAAAAAAATAAAACCATATGGCATTTCCATTTTAACATTTGGCTGGTATTTTGAATTGAAATCTGTTTGGTTATTCTTGGATTGTTTTTCATTGCTTCAGAGTGGAGAAAATTACTCTTTCATAGACTGGTAAAATACTTTGTTATGGTATTATCACACAAAACATATCAAAAGGTATGAATGCACAGGACCACATGCTTTCTTTGCCAACAAAGATCCCAGCTGTGTTAGATCTTGGTGCTGAGGCAACACCAGACAGTGAGGAGTGGCTCTTTCCTCTGGCTGGAGAAGTGGTAGGTCACAGGATCCAGCAGCAGATGCTGAGTCTCAGCAATGAGGTACAGCATGAAGTCATTGTGCCAGCAGTAGATGGCATGTGATCCCTGCCAGAAAGGGCCATCTGGATCCTTCCCCATATGCTGTGTGAGCTGGGTCTGGATGGAAGAGAAGACCAGGCTGAGCCAGGGCAGGGTGCCAGGCAGCAGAGGTGGGAGTTGGGAGCACATGAATTCTTAGTCACCGGGGCCAGGTGGCATTGGAAGCCAGAACTGAGGCTTTGTTGTGTAGTAAGGACTTTGGAAACAAGGTGCTGAGGACCCAGAATTAGGGCAGTGTGAGTATCATGAGTGTCATCTACCTGAGGTTTTGTGATATTGGCAGTTGTCATACAAAAAGAGGTTAAAGTAGGTCTAGAACTTAATATTTTTATGTGTGTGAGTACTGTGTCTGCATCTGCGTGTACACAAGGTTCATGCCTGTATCCTTGGAGGCCAGAGGAGAGCTTCAGAACTCGTGGAATCTAGGAGTTCCAGACTGTCGTGAGTGACCACCTAGGTGCTGAGAGTCGAACCCAGGACTCTGGAAGAAAGCAGCCAGTGCTGTTAACTGAGGAGATATTGCTCGGCTTTTACAGTAAACTGAGGTGACATTGCTCAGCTTTTACAGTAAACAGAGGTGAAGGGCTGGGGTCGTGTGCAGTTGTGAATGAAACTTGGGGTACAAACCCTAGCACCGTGGCAGCAAAATGAAACAATGAAATGCCAACCTTGTTCAAAAGCTCTTCTGAGTATGAAATCGTATTTATTTATTTATTTATTTAAAAAGGGAAAATATAAGCATTGCCCATGTGTGTATGATGTATAGCAGAGTCAGCCTCCAGGAAGCTGAATGCTGCCAGTAGTCAGGACGCCCTGCCTCTCCCCAGAGGACACAGATGGGAACACAAACCTAGCCAAACCTCGCCTGCTCGCCTGCTCGCCTGCTCGCCTGCTCGTCTGCAGGAAAGAGCTCAGGTGGCCCAGTTTCTTGATGGATAGGCCTAATTTCTCTATTACAGGTCTAAGGGATCCTGCTCTGCACTCTCTGTTACAGTGTAATAGTATTTATTACTCTGAACACAGAAGCTTTGAACATTCTTATTTTCTCACAGTTGTCAATGGAGGTGACTCAGCTAGGGATTGTCCAGGCTGGCCTCCCATCTGAAAACTTTCTGAAGAGGATCTCAGTCTTAGCTGCTGGAAGGTGATGACTGCAAGCCTCAGCGCTTCACTTGCACTTCCGGGCTATCTGTGCATTGGCCTCTGGGAAGTCACCCAGAACCTGGTCATGTTGTTAAACCAACAGAGAGACTATCTGCTAGGACTTAAAGCCTCACAAACAGGAGATACTGCCACCTTGATTAGTGACAGATGCTGCTCAAACTTGAGGAATTATACAAGGGGTGAACACCATTAGGTTTAATGGAAGCCCAACTACCTGGGAACCCCAACTCTTGGACACCAGGGATTGAAGATTTTTAATCTCAGATCATCCAAGTTTACTCCTGCTTGCACTCTGCCTTCTTTGTGCCGCCATCCTTGATAGAAAATCGCTTTTGGATTCTCTGACTAGGGGCATTGTCCTAGACACATATGGCAGTTTCTTTTCCTAGGGAGGTTTCTTGCCCACCTGAGCCTGTGTGATCCTGGCACTGCAGTCCCTCAGAGGCACCGAGGTGCCAGGCTTACTTGTTTTAGCAATAAGCTATCCCACCTTCCACTCAAATACTAAAAAGAAACAAAGATTTTGATTTGGGGGCAGTTTGTTTTGCTTTGTTTGTTTTTTCTTTTTGCTTTGTTGTTTTGTTTTTTCTTTTTTCCTTAGTTGAGTTCGTTGTCTCTTTAGAAGTTTGCTGGAGTAGTAGACTGTCAGATCCTATGTGTCTTGATTTAGTAGAGTCAGACCACACTTCTCTTGTAATCTGTTTATAAATAAGGAGATAAATGATTGGGCTATTGGTAGTCAGTCTGTAAAGCTGAAATTGAGTTGGCTCAGGAAACCATTAAGTGTAGAATGGTTGGCTAAACTTGGTCTGAAGCCTCCTTTAGCTACTGGACTACTATATCACTGACTTGGGTAAAGACCTAAGACTATCTAGCCATGTCGCGGTGGCTCACACCTTAATCCTTAGGGGCCAGAGCCAGGTGGGTCCCTGAGTTTGAGGCTAGCTTGGACTATAGATTGGGTTTTAGGATACCCAGGAATATACAGAGAAACCATGTCTAAAAACAATACCACCAGCCGGGCAATGGTGGCGCACACCTTTAATCCTAGCTCTTGTGGGGTAGAGGCAGGAGGATTTCTGAGTTCGAGGCCAACCTGGTCTACAAGAGTGAATTCCAGGACAGCCAGGGCTACACAGAGAAACCTTGTCTCAAAAAACCAAAAAAAAAAAAAAAGAAAAGAAAGAAAGAAAAGAGAAAAGAAACATCCAGGAGCTGAAAAGATGCCTCAGCAGTGAGGAGCACTTCCTGCTCTTAGGGAGGAGCACCCCCTGCTCTTAGGGAAGAGCACTCCCTGCTCTTAGGGAGGAGCACTCCCTGCTCTTAGGGAGGAGCACCCCTGCTCTTAGGGAAGAGCACTCCCTGCTCTTAGGGAGGAGCACTCCCTGCTCTTAGGGAGGAGCACTCCCTGCTCTTAGGGATGTTCAATTCCCAGTGGCTTACAACCATCTGTAACAATACCACCAAAGTCAAAAATACATAGGTTTTCGCAGTAAGGAATCCAAAGTCCTTGCTGGGCATACTGATACAGGCTGTGATCCCAGCATTTGCAAGGTAGAGGCAGGAAGTATGAAGTTTAGAGTTAGCCTAGCCTACATAGCAAGAACTTATCTCAAAAAAAATAAAATTGCTGAAAAATGTTACTAAGTTCTTAGGCTAAAATAATAAGGTGGGGTTTCTTAGGGATAATTGCAATTCACCATATAGTTTTGTGCTGGCTTCTCTTATATCAGCTTGACACTGCTAGAGTTATATGAAAGGAGGGAACCTCAATTGAAAAAACTCTTCTGTGTCCTGAGAGACTCTGACAGTGTCAGACTAATACAGAAGTAGAAGCTCACAGCTGTCCATTGGACTGAGCACAGAGTCTCCAATGAAGGAGCTAGAGAAAGGCCCCAAGGAGCTGAAGGGTTTGCAGCCCCTTAGGATGAACAACAATTTGAACTAACTAGTACCCTCAGAGCTCTCAGGGACTAAACCACCAACCAAAGAGTACACATGGTGGGACTTATGGCTTCAGCTGTATATGCAGCAGAGGATGGCCTAGCCAGTCATCAATGGGAGGAGAGATCCTAGGTCCTGTGAAGGCTCTATGTCCCAATGTAGGGGAATGCCAGGGCCAGGAAGTTGGAGAAGCAGTTGGTGAGCAGGGGGAGGGGGGAGGGAACAGGGTTGTTTTTTTGTTGTTGTTGTTGTTTTTTCCCTTTCCCTGGAGGGGAAACCAGGAAAGGAGATATCATTTGAAATGTAAATAAAGAAAATATCTAAGAAAAAAGAAAAAAAGAAAAAACTCTTCATGATATTGGGCTGTACAAAAAGCCTGCACGGCATTCCTTCCCCTCCCCCACTCCCTGCCGTCCATTTGTTTTTTTCAAGACAGGGTTTCTCTCTGTAACTCTAGCTGTTCTGGAACTCTCAAACTCAGAGATCCCCCTGTCTCTGCCTCCCTATTGCTGAGATTAAAGGCTTACCCTACCACTGCCCCAGCACGTTTTCTTGATTAGTGGTTAAAGGGAGAGAGTTCAGCCTATGGTGGGGGGTGCCAGGCCTAGGTTGGTGTTCCTGGGTTCTATAAGAAAGCAGGTTGAGCAAGCCAGTAAGTAGCACCTCCATGACCTCTATGTCAGCTCCAGCCTACAGGCTCCTGCCTGTTTGAGCTCCTGTCCTGACTTCCTTTGATAATGAACAGTGATATAGAAGCATAAGCTGAATAAACCTTTTGCCCCCAAGTTTCTTTTTGGTCATGGTGCTTCCAAGCAGCAATAGTAACCCTAACTAAGACAAGTTTTATAAAGCTCTCTGGGGGCTGGTCGGTGGTGGCACACACATTTAATCCCAGCACTTGGGAGGCAGAGGCAGGCCGATTTCTGAATTGGAGGCCAGCTTGGTCTACAGAGTGAGCTCCAGGATGACCAGGGCTAAACAGAGAAACCCTGTCTCGAAAAACCAAAAATAAATAAATAAATAAATAAATAAATACCTCTCTGGGAAAAGTTGAGATGCTCTCTGTGGAGGCAGATATCACTTGAATTTCCCAGAATGTTTATTTCATACTCTCTCTCCTTAGACCTTAATTTTTTTCTTTTTTTTTGTTTTTTCAAGACAGGGTTTCTCTGTGTAGCCCTGGCTGTCCTGGAACTCCTTAGGGGAGATGTCGTATGTATTTTATAGCCTGCTGACCTCTTTGCTATCCATCAGAGACTAGATTCTAGGTCTTTTAGCTATAGAACCCACCTCACCTTCATGGACACATGTAAAGGAGATTCCAAGTAATCACTCCTTAAGCTTTACTGTGCATCTGGAATTGGAATGATTGTTGCCTGGAAACCTTTCCCCAGATTGTAATTTTTTTTTTTTTTTTTTAAAGACAGGGTTTCTCTGTATAGCCCTGGCTGTCCTGGAACTCACTTGGTAGACCAGGCTGGCCTCGAACTCAGAAATCCACCTGCCTCTGCCTCCCAAGTGCTGGGATTATAGGTGTGTGCCACCACTGCCCAGCAATTGTACTGTGTTTTAACTGACAATACTGCCTGGTATTAGATTCCCAAAGTCTGCTCTAGGTTGACTAAGCTAGTCTGAACTGGGTTTTCATTCTCATCTCTTTTCTGGTCACTACCTGCATGGATACTTTCAGGGTCCCTCTGAGTCAAATCCAGGGTTTCATGCATGCTAAGTAAACATTCTACTGCTGAGGTACACCCCAGTCCTAATACATATTAAAAAGATAAAATGGGGCTGGAGAGGTGGCTCAGCAGTACTCACTGTTCTTGCAGAGGTGCTGGATTCCATTCCTAGCATCGACATGGTGGTTCACAACCATTTGTGACTGTAACTCAGTTACAGAGGATCCAACCCCTTTTTCTGGCCTCTTTGGGGCATGAACATAGTACACATGAATCATGGAGTTAAGTATACACACACACACACACACACACACACACACATTTTAAAGCCAAGTATGGTGACACATGCCTTTAATCTCTGTACTCAGAAGGCAGAAGCAGGAGTGTTTGAGGTCAGCCTGGTCTACATAGCAAGTGTTGGGACAGCTTGGACTACATAAAGATTCCCTGGTTCCTCCCAAAAACCTTTTATTGTTTCAATAAAAAAAGCTCCTAAAATGAGGGTAATGATTGCTGCTTTCACATACTAGGAGTTTTGTGATTTATTTTGGATTTCACATTTTTAGAAGTATGTAGACAAAAACTGAGGGCTTTACAGGGTAATCTGTCCCATAGCCTGGACTCTCAAGAGGTAATTGGAGAAACAGTTCACATTTGGTTGATTACATGTATGTATAAGTATTGCTGGCACAATTCATGTGTACCATGTTTTTGCCTGGTATGTCTTCCATGTATTCATCTCCTACTTTGTGCACAGTTATCTTTAACTCTTTAGCTCTTTGGAATTGATGTCATTTGTCACTTTTATAGGCAAGAAAGTGAAGAACCAGATTGACTTCTGCAGCTTAGATGTGTCTGACCTGGCATGACTATCTAGTGAGGATTCAAGGTGACCTGGGGGAGGGGAGCAACACACTTCTCTCCTCTTTTGCTTAATTCCAGAAAAGCTGCTCATTAGCATAAAATAATCCTGTAGAGTAATACAAGCCCATATTTATTGTGCCCTTAAATGCAAACAGCTCTCTAAAGGCTCCTGATTTGTAATTTTTTCAGTTCTTGTAACTCACTGATGCCAATGCCTTTAGTACCTCACTCTGCACATGGGCGAACTGAGGCAAAGGGGTTAGCTGGGGATGCAGGCTTTGAAACAGACCATCCAGCTGTGAAGCCCACCCACAGCTACACAACCTGTGCTGCTTGCTTATGTAGCTGGCTTGTGTGTGTGTAGGTGTGCAGTTCCATTTGTTCTGAGACAGGGCCTCCTGAATCCCAGACTGAACTTGAACTCCTGAGGTTGCTGAGGCTAACTTGAATTTCTTCTTCTTTTTTTCTTTTCTTTTTTGTTTTTTTCCAGACAGGGTTTCTCTGTGTAGCCCTGGCTGTCCTGGAACTCACTCTGTAGACCAGACTGGCCTTGAACTCAGAAATCCACCTGCCTCTGCCTCCCAAGTGCTGGGATTAAAGGCGTGCACCACCACTGCCTGGCTGACTTTGAATTCCTAATTCTCCTGCCTTTACATCCTAGTGCTAGTTACAAGTGTGCATTGCCTCAGACAGTACAGTGCTGAAGCCAGCCTCGGGGCTGTGTGCATGCTGGGCAAGCATTCCACCAACCGAGTCACCACATGAGCCTCTTGTTTTTTATGTTTAATTCCCAGAACTTATGTGCTGGTTCACAGTTGCCTGTAACACCAGATCCAAAGTATATAACACAAGTCCCAAGCTTGCATGTGATATACAGACATACATGCAAGCAAAACAGCCAGACATATAAAATTAAATAATAAAAAACTACATAAATCAGAAGTTTTTGTGGTTCAACCTAATAGGACCAAGAGGAGGAAATTCCAGAGAACCTGGGATAAAATTGTAAGGGAAGAAGTTTTTTTGATTTGTGTACTCTTATTTTTGTTTTGAGTCAAGATTGGGTCTCAAGACCATGTTGGCCTCCTGCTCACAGAGATCCACCTGTCACTGTTTCCAAGGCTGCTGTTTTTTTTGTTTTTGTTTTTGTTTTCCGAGGCAGGGTTTCTCTGTGTAGTCCTGGAACTCACTCTGTAGACCAGACCGGCCTTGAACTCAGAAATCCACCTGCCTCTGCCTCCCAAGTGCTGGGATTAAAGGTGTTCGCCACCACCGCCCAGCCCAAGGCTGCTGTTTTAATTTTTTTTTTTTTTTAAATATAGAATTTTTGTGCCGGATCTGATCTCTCATGTCTGTAATAGCAGCATGCTGGAGGCTGAAGCAGGATTCCATAGTGCTTGGCTTACCAGTAAGCCTGGACTCCATAGTGCGCTTAGAAGTGTGAATTCCAGAGCCCTTCTCTAGTGTCCTTTGGAGTTTGTATCTGAACAGCATGGTCCCATTACACTCAGTGTTACCTTCCCTTTTACCTGCTGCTCTTTTGAATCTTCTTTGTCTCTTAGCATGGGCAGAAAATGTTTTGAAGGCCTTCTGGTTTGGCATGTGTCCATGTTGTAGTTTTTCATAATACCAGTCACTAATCTCCAGCCCAATTTTGAAGTGAATATTTTGAAATGTATTGTTTAACTTAGATTGACTGTAAGAATAATTTTATTTATTTATTTATTTGTTTGTTTGTTTATTTTTCTTTTTCGAGGCAGGGTTTCTTTGTGTAGCCCTGGCTGTCCTGGAACTCACTCTGTAGACCAGGCTGGCCTCCAACTCAGAAATCCATGGAGTCCACTCTTAACATGCAGCTACTGAGCTGAGTTCTAAGGCACATGAAGACCTTGTAATGCATTACTCCATCATGCGGTATTGTAGTCTGTGCCCTCTGCTTATTTGACATGGGAGGCTCAACCTTGAGTTTATTCTTTGAGTCCTCTGGGTTCTCATACTCTCTTGGCCACCTCCTTGGTTGCTTTGTGTGTTTGTTTGTTTTTAAACATGTCAGTACATGTGACATTTCATAGCTTAGTAAACTCAAAGCTCTGTATAAATGCTATTGTAAAGCCCCTTGAGTTTCATAAGGAGATCTCTGGCTTTGTCCACACAGGTTCGGTTCAGCTCACTGGCCACGGGGGCCGGCTTGCCATCTTGTTTTCTGCTCCAGGGTCTTCGAAACCCTGAGGATATTAGACTGTTGCAGTTCAATGTGTCACTCTCCTCTTTCTAACACAAAATCAAGGTTGTTTCCTGAAAGTTGGGTGTTGTCTCTCCAAACAGTATTTTGCGCGCTAGACTGTTGTCTTGATGTCTCAGGCAGCTTGTGCCTGCCATTCTGCCACTCTTTCTGGTTGTGTGCTGACACACAGTCCATAATAGCTAGTGCAAACACAGAGCTCCTCACAGTTGTGTTTGCTTGTTTTTTTTTTACAGTTCCAAATACTTTGAAGAAAACGGATGACTTTGTGACATTGAATGTGCCAGCTGTGGACCTAGACCACAAGTTTCGATGCAAGGTTGTGGACTGTTTGAAATTTTTCCGCAAGGCTAAATTGCTGCACTATCATATGAAGTATTTCCATGGGATGGAGAAATCGCCGGAGCCAGAGGAGGGCCCAGGGAAGGCGCATGTACAGACTCGGGGCTCCACAGTGCCTGATAAGGCCAGCCAGGAGAACCTAACCAGAAAGCGGGTCTCTGCCAGCTCCCCAAGTGAGTATCGTGGTTCTGTGGAATGGTCCCAGGAGGGCCCTGATGTTTCTGAGCTAGAAACCTGCAGTAGGTTGATGGTCTAGTTGAGGAAGTGGCTCTTGGTAGTGACATTGTAGAACGAAAGCCCTCCTGGAGGAAGCAAGCTCTGCCCCTCTCTCTGTTCATGTGACATTGAGAGGGTTATTGCTGAAGGTTGTGGCATTCCTGGAATGAGTAGGAGCTCTGAAATCAGCAGAAGTTGGCCCAGAACAGATGGTTGCCTCTTAGAACCATGTCCCAACCTGTTCCTGTCAGGAGGACAAAAACTCATTAAAAAGCATACTTAATTCTGTCTGTTCCTAGGTGAAGGTGTGAACCCTCTAACCTTTCATTGCAGTTCAAGCTGCTTTGTACAGAAACCACAGAGTGAGCACCCATACTGCCACCACAAAATCTCCCTTTCTATCCTAGCAGAGAAATACCACACCCATTTTTTTGAGCTTGCTTCTAAAACTAAAGAAGTTGAAAATTAGGTTTCCAAGGGTATTTCAGAGTGATTATTACCTTTGTAATAAATTACCTCATTTTTGAGATAGTCTTATTTATTCCAGGTTGGTGTAAGTATTGAGAATGATCTTGAACTCCAAATCCTTCCATCTCTGCCTCCAAAGTGCTAGGATTTTAGGAGCATACTGCTATAACCATCAAATTAACAATAAACTCTACAATCTTCTAAGGTTATTTGCATCTGAGATTGTAATATCGCTACATAGGTTTTGTTTGATTTGGTTAGATGTTTTGTACTAAAGTGTGTATTGAGTTAGGAGGATGGCTTAGTGGATAAAACTCTTTTCATTGTGCACATGAAAACTTGAAAACCTAGCACCATTGTGAAAAAGCTCGGTGCGATGGCTGTGTCTCCAGGGAGTATAAGATTGATGATCCATAGGATGGTGGGGCAGAGCCATAGGTCTAAGATCTCTGGTGCAGTGAGAAAGCAGGCTTTAGTTGTGTTAGGAAGACTCAGTGTATCGGGGCTATGTTTGGTCATGCATGTTGTGTACTACCAAGAATCGAAACATGTGTAGTGCACTGCTTTTGAGTAGCCACGGTTTTAAAAATGAGAAAATAAATCATGGTTTTAATAGTATATTTATATTTAGTATATCCAAAATGGTCTTATAGCACCTTGTGGCAATTTTGTCAATGACAAACCATGCATACAACCATAGTGTTATAAAAAATTATGTTGTCTGATGACATTGCAGCCATTGTAGTTTGTGCAAGCACAGACTGCGATACCTAGACAATAAAGTCACCTCAGCATAGCTTCTCAGGACATACCTGTGTCATTGACATATGACTTAGCCATTTTAGTGTTCAACATAAAAATCACAACCTCTCTATTTTGTATACTTTTCCTAGAAGTCAATCTTTAAAAAACATGATGTGTGGGCTGGAGAGATGGCTCAGTGGTTAAGAACACTGACTGCTCTTCCAAGGTCCAGAGTTCAAATTCCAGCACCCACACTGTGGCTCACAACCATCTGTAATGAGGCTGGATTCCCTCTTATGGAGTGTCTGAAAACAGCTATATAGTGTACTTATATATATAATAAATAAATTTTAAAAATTATTTTTAAAAAAACCATGATGTTTTTCTACATAATAATCACAAGTCAATACAAATTAGCCTTGCATTTTAGGCACCCAGTAGCTGTGAGCGAGTGGCTAATGATATTCAGTTTATTGGCCTGTGTGGATCTATTTCCCTTCAGCTGCTTTTGTACTTGGTGAGACTAACAGCTGAGTTAGAATGAGCAGCTCAAGGAAGATGAGGTGTGGGAACCTTTAGGAAGAGAGGAGCTGTGTGAGCTACAGTGGGGTACTCACCATTCTACTGCCTTTACCTCAGTCTTGCTTAAGCCCAGTCAGGGGATGGCTAGTTTTCAGAGAGAACTTGTGTAAACCGGATTGTAGACTGAGGACCAGAATTGTGTGTCTGCTCTTATAAACAGAGCTCACCACAGGGAAAGTTGCTTCTTGAGCAGAGTTGCAGAATTCTGGAATCAGAATTGCTCCAGGCTAACTACATCAGCCTGTTCACTTTGCAAGGATTTATTGCCATGCCCAGCAAAGGAGACCAAGGTCAAAAGTCCTCTGCTGGGAAGTGCTTATGGTGTGGGTACTCTGGAACAAAGAATCAAAGGCTGGTTCATTTCTCTTGTTTAAGAGGTGTTTGATACATTTAGCAACAAACATTGACCTTTTTTGGAGACATCTCACTATGCAGTGCTGACCAGCCTGGACCTTTCTCTCTAGACCATGTTGATCTTGAATTTACAGAGATCTGCCTGTCTCTGCTGGGATCCAAGGTGTGTATCATTTTCTCTAGCCAAACACTGATATTAATGCTCTTTAAAGGAAGAGAGGAGACCTGCATAGTGACGGCACATACTTTTAATGCTAGCAGTTATAAGACAGAGAGGCTGGCAGATCTCTGTGAGTTTGAAGCCAGCCTGGTCTACAGAGCTAGTCTAGGATGGCCAGGGTTAGTTACACAGAGAAACCTTGTCTTAAAAACTCAA
>NW_022196897.1:142184709-142204415 GCF_008632895.1 Mastomys coucha
AAAAAAAAGACAGGTGTGTCCCTGCCAGCACACTGTCTAGTACACAGTAAACAATGCTAATGTGTGGAAAATAACACCGCAGTGCACAAAGGTTCATTTGGTCTAAAGCCATGGTTTTCCCAGAGTAGGAAAGTGTGCAGTGGAGACTGGCAATAGGTAAGTAAGCACAGCAGACAGCAGCTTTCCCCCCTTTTCCATGATTCTCTCCATGAGAGTGTGGGAGGCTGGTGATATGGCTCTGTGTGTAAAGGTACTCTCTGCAAAGCATTTGGCAGGAGTTCAGTCCTGGGGACTCTGCAGTAGGAGAGAATGGGGTACTTTCACATGTGTGCCAGCATTTCTCTCCCACAATTCTAGATGCTGGGAATTCTTGGGTTAAGGTGTCCCTAGTGTGGTTCTAGTGCATCCTCACATGCATCTCTGGTTCCTTCTTTTCCTCTTCACCCCCCATCTCCCCCATTCCTTCTTAGAAGGGCACTAATCCCATCAGGAAGTTGCTACCCTCATGATTTTGGATGCTTCTCAGAAGTTCCTTGTCCAGATACCATCACACTGCACATGGGAATGTGAGAATAAACATTTCAGCCAGGCATGGTGGTGCACAACTTTAGTTCCAGCTCTCAGGAGGCAGAAGACAGGTGGATCTCTGAGTTTGAGCCCAGCCTGGTATATAGAGTGAGTTCCAGGACAGCCAGGTCTATACAAAGAAACCCTGTCTTGAAGGGGAAAAAATTAAGGGTTAGGGAAATAACATGCAGCACACACACAAAACCCTGTGTCCAATCCTCAGCACTGTCAGAAAAAAATGGCATATTTAGGGATGAGCAGCTGAGAGGTAACATGTAGTTCAGGTATGCCAGTGTAATACTGTGCCACTTCTTATTCCAGTGGAAAGCATGGCAAACACCTCTGATTGCAAGGATGTCCAACTCTGTGACACTGTAACATGTCTCTGCCGTCTACAAGTCTGTTGAGCTGCGTTCATAGCTGTCCTATGATGCCCATGGCTAAGCACCACAGGCTGCACCACCTGCTAGATATTGTCCAGTAGTGGAAGAGTAGAGACTCCATGTCCGTTTATGCAGCATGGATAAATTGATGGGAGAAGTCTGTGCTGCATGACTGGGTAGAAGATAGGGGATACATTATATTTCCCGTGTGGGGACCAGTGTTACAGAGCTCATGTCCCAAGACTCCTAGAAGATAGATTGCAGTTAGGGTCCCGCATATGGTTTAGTAATAAAGATGCGCAAACATCTATGTAGTTTAAGGCTGTCAGCCTTTTTGCTGAGGCATTCTCTCAGCTAGCTTCTAACTTAACGCAACCTGCCTGCCATTGCCTCCCTCCACGCTCTATCCCCCTCCTGTGCCTCCCTGTTCCACATTCTATCCCCCTCCTGCTCCTCCCTGTTCCCTTCATCCATGGTTCTGTGTCTCCTGTCTGCCTGGTCTGTAGTTCTGCCCCAGACTCAGCTGCCAGCTCTTTATTCTACAGAAAGCCACATTCCTTTCTCATACAAAGAAGCTGTTAAGGAGTAAGCCTTACTCGAAGCCCAGTCCATATTGTAGGCCAAGGAGTAGGCCTTACTCAAAGCCCAGTCCACATTGTAAGCCAGATTTAAGGGCACTGTGATCTTCCTTGAGTGACCTCGCCCCAGGCAGCTTGCTTTTTAACTCGGTCTTCTCAGAGAGTTCTCTTCTTGTACAGGTGAGGAAGTGACTAACATTTACATATAGAAAGCAAGTTAGTGGTCCACAGAAATGACAATACCAAATATCCACCAAGTACTTCCAGCTCAGTAGTTAATAATTGAAAATACTGTGGTGGGCTGGAGAGATAGCTTAGCAGTTAAGAGACCTCTGCTCTTTCTGAGGTCCTGAGTTCAATTTCCACAACCATATAGTGACTCACAACCATTTGTAATGGGATCCGATGTCCTGGTGTGTCTGAAGACATTGTACTTATATAAATAAAGTAAATAAATCTAAAAGAAAAAAAGAAAAGAAAATACAGAGGCATACATACATAGCCATTTAACACAATGTATGGGTATAGGTCATCCCAACATTATATGTATACATATATATGTATGGATGTGTGTGTGTGTCTGTATACACACACTTTTTTCCCTGACAAAGTTTCACAAGGTAGTCTAGCTGACCTTGAACTTTATTTATTTATTTAAGAATTTTACCTGTCTATGTACTTGAGAGATAGATTCTCCCCATATAACTCTGGCTGTCCTGGAACTTGCTATGTTGACCAGGCTGGCCTTGAACTCACAGAGATCTGCCTGCCTCTGCTTCCTTAGTATCATCCGCAAATTTCCTATAAAAGACCAGATAATAATACCAGCTTTGAAGACCCTAAGTCACTGTTGTCACTACTCAGCTTGGCAGCTGAAGCAGGAAGGCGGCTGTGGACATAGAGTGAATGAGCACTGCACTCTTCACCCAGACGCATTCACAGTCCCAGGCAGCAGCCCAGACCCAAAAAGGCCTGCTGTGTGTAGTGGTCTTGCTGGCAACCCACTCTGTATCCCCAGGGGCAGGAAGGGGCTCTCCTGGGCAGGATCAGGCCCAGGACTGTATGTTGTTTTTTTGCCTAGGGATGGATAGTAAGATAACTAAGAAAAGAATAAGATCCTAGAACTAAAGACAGAATACTAAATGACAATCTTGAACGTGTGCTTAATTCTAGCTGCAAAAGAGAAGGAAAAGAATAAAGAGAAGAAATTCAAAGAACTTGTGAGAGTGAAGCCAAAGAAGAAAAAGAAAAAGAAAAAGAAAACCAAGCCTGGTATTGTCCGTGGAAGGCTTGCTCACTTAGGAAAGGCCAGGAGGCCTTGGGCTTGTGGGCTCAGCCTAGCCTGTGTCCTGGAAGAGGGTGTGGGTTGAGGATGGACATGCAACTAACTCTTACAGAGACTTAATTTATTTTCTATTATTGCATGTGCGTTAAGATGTATGTTACGCCACTTAGTGGGCTGGCGAGATGGCTCAGCGGGTAGGAGCACTGACTGTTCTTCTGAAGGTCCTGAGTTCAGATCCCAGCAACCACATGGTGGCTCACAACCACCCATAATGAGATCTGATGCCCTCTTCTGGTGCCTTTAATCCCAGCACTTGGGAGGCAGAGGCAGAGGCAGGTGGATTTCTGAGTTCAAGGCCAGCCTGGTCTACAGAGTGAGTTCCAGGACAGCCAGGGCTACACAGAAAACCCTGTCTCGAAAAACCAAAAAAAAAAAAAAAAGATGTATGTAAGTGAGGGTGCACAGTGCATGTGTCAGGGTGTGAGGACAACTTTCAGGAACGAATTCTCCTCCCACTGTGGGTTTCAGAGATTTAACTCAGGTCACCAGACTTATATGGCAAGTATGTTTTCCTGCTGAGCAATCTTGCTGGCCCGCCCCTCAATCAAGCCTCAGAAAGTTTGACTGACCTTTATAAATGCCTCCCACTTGTAGCATTGGTCAGTGTGTCCTGTCACAGGGAAGGCTATGGCTATGCACAGGAACTTCCCCCACCCCCTTGTGTTTTTGAGACATGGTCTTTCTTACTATCTCAGACTCTCAGTCCTTGAGCTTAAGCATCCCAAACACCGAGGTTACATGCATGGATGATCCTTGAGGTTTACTTGCAGAACTGTTAAATAGTCAGCTCTCAAGAAACCTGCAGTTGTTGAAAAGTGTTAAAAACAACACTTTTAAGAAAATCTCTGCTGCAACCTTGGGAGCTAAATAGAAGTCATGGTGTTTTTTTTGTTTTTTGAGTTTTTGGTTTTTTTTTTTTTTTTTTTTTTTTTTTTTTTTTTTTTTTTGTATTTTCGAGACAGAGTTTCTCTGTATAGCCCTGGCTGTCCTGGAACTCACTCTGTAGACCAGGCTGGCCTCCAACACTGCCTCCCAAGTGCTGGGATTAAAGGCAAACGCCACCACTGCCCTGCGAAACCATGTTTTATTATCCGTGTCCCTTCTGGCTTATGAATCCATTTTATTAGAAAAGGAAAGGGGTGGGGTAGGGAGGAACTGTTCTCAGAAGTGACTGCCCTTCATACCTCCCTGTGGTGTGCTGCACTTAGGCCCTTGACCTCTTTGAACTCAAAGGCTATTACTGAATGGGGTTGTTTCTGGGATGTCTAATGGTGCCTGAGTTGCTCATTTGTGTCTGATGCTGTTCTTGTAGAATGTCCCTGCAGTGAGGACATCAGTGACACTTCCCAGGAACCTTCGCCACCCAAAACATTTGCTGTCACCAGGTGTGGGTCCTCACACAAGCCTGGGGTCCATATGAGCCCGCAGCTCCATGGTTCAGATAATGGAAACCACAAAGGGAAATTGAAAGCATGTGGTAAGAGCTCATTCTCACATGGTAGGCTGTTAGAAAGTATGTGCTATATGATGATGGGTGTGGTGTAGAGTAAGTACTCAGTGATTGGAAGTAGTCAGTGAGAAAGTCTAGCCTTATCCCCGCAGTTGGTTCTGCTTCTCTCCCTACTGTGTAGAAATCTAAAGGTAGCTGGACAGAAATGGCGATAAGCTGGGGAGATTTAGAGTCCTTAGGGCGATGTTATATGTGGGTCACAAGAAATCACTCTTCTGACAATGCGCTCAGTGACATTGGGAGCCCCTTTGTGTTTCCTCACTGAAATGGGGACATTAGTTCAGCCCTGGTCAGGCAGAATGCATCCTTTGAGCTGTTCTAATAAGAACAGAGCTGAAACTGAGTCCTGTTTCCAGGCCTGTGGAAGTCCCTGGAGAAGTGGGGCTGAAACAGTGTGGGTACACAATGTTATCTGTGAGTTTAGAGCACTGACAATTGGCTTCCCTTTCCTTCCAGAGGAGGATAATTTGAGCGAGTCCTCTTCTGAGAGCTTTCTTTGGAGTGATGAGGAGTATGGTCAGGATGTTGATGTGACCACCAACCCAGACGAGGAGCTTGAAGGTGACGACCGCTATGATTTTGAGGTGGTCCGCTGCATCTGTGAAGTACAGGAGGAAAACGACTTCATGATTCAGGCAAGTAGTTTCCAGAACACAGGTTAAAGGAGAGAATGTGAGGTCAGCAGCGAGTGAGCTGTGTGAACAGCCCTATGTGTGCAGTACTAACAACGTTAGACTGAGCTTGCTTTTGGGTTCAGATTTCTGGGAATTCTAGGCTGCTGTAAATACCCATTAATAGAATGAGATATTACATGTTATATGAGGGTCACAAAGGGGAAGGCTTAGCCTGTGGTCTCACGGGGAGGAGTTGGACAACAGGGACTCAGACTGTGGAGTAGCAATTTAGTCGTCTTTATGGGCTCATCTTCTCTTTAAGATACATTTCCCTGGTAGCCTGAAGGGAAAAATGGAGTCAGGTTTTATAATTTGTCTACCTCTGTTACTTGGTGTGTGTGTGCACATGCTAGCATGCATGTGTGCTAGCAGCAGGTGTTTCCAGTGAAGGGCTGGCAGCCTGCCATGCATAGCCATTAGGAAGAACAGGCTTTTTTTGGCTTTTTGTTTTCCTTGTTCTATATATGTGACATCAAAATTTGAAATTGACTTGATTTTAATGTACATAGTTGCATTTATGTCTTTGTCTTTTTGTTGATGGTTTGGGGGGGCAGAGTCTCTGTCTTAGTTACTTTTTTGTTGCTATGATAAAATATCCTCACAAAAGCAACTTAAGGGAGAAGTTACTGTGGCCCACAATTCTACATGGGTGCATAATGCAGGACACAGAGTGGCATGTGGCAGAAGCATGAAGCCGGCTCCTCAGATTGCCTCCGTGTCAGGAAGAAGAGTGGGACTAATTCATCCCTGCATGCTGTGCTTGACTTACTCCCTGCCTAGGAAATGGTGCCACCTACAATGGAAAATCTTCCACTCACCCTATCCAAAATAATCTGAATAGACAGGCCAGAAACTACCCTGATCTAGATAATCCCTTAGTGAGCAACTCTCCACAGGTGATGCTAGACTCAAGCTGATGAAATAGCCACAGTCTCATTTGGCCCCACTTGTCCTTGAACCTGCTGTGTTTTCTGTTTTTGTTTCCTAAATGCTGAGATTACTGTGCTGTCTCTGCTTCCTAGGTGTAGACCTTGGTGGTTTCTTCTAGGACTTCAGAGGTTTTGTTTTTTAAGCACCATATGCATGTTTTATCCTGCAGTTTATTTTGGTGTGGAGTGAGGGCTGTGGCTTCAGTTTACTGGCAATGTGCTCCCTTTTTGAAATGTTGTTTGACTTACTGCCTTTCTCTGTATATTTTGGTCAATTTCTCGATTCTCTCTTTTTTCAGTGAAGCAGAGACAGAAGAATACAGAAATTCTATGAGATTATGCCTTTGTAATACTTAAAAATCCCTGGCAGGCCCAGCCCCCTCCCTCTCATCTTTCTTCTTTGCATATATTTTCTGACTACTGATTTTAGAGTTCTGCTTACTTTCAGAGCTATCAACTTCCTTATTTGTTGGGGCCACACTATTTTATAAACCAAGTAAAGTTGGTGTCTTGGGAGTAGTGGGTTCCTTTCTGCTTCCTGGCTCTCTGGCAGCACTCCAAGTAAATACCAGGGAGGGCAGGTGAGCGGAGGCTTTGCAGGAATCTGCACTTGGCTAAGTTCATGTTATCTCATGCTATTGATCACTTGTGCAACCTTCAGCAAGCTTTAAGAGTAAGTATGAAGAGCTGGCACATGAGCTCTAGGAGGTCAAAGGAACATCACTTGTCTGTTAGTAATAGAAACTTACTATGAAGCTTTGTGCAGAGGTCATAGTGGGAGGACGTGCATGTGACCCTAGATTCCTAACAGACAGACAGCCCATGGTATGGGCAGGAGCAGTACCCTTTCTGTACTTGGGGAAGCTGAGGCCTAGGGTTGAGATCTGAAACTGTACACAGTTACACAGGTAATGTATTCTAAGAGTATGAGCAGGTTTCATTAACCCCCACAAAGTTACCAGGAAGTAGAAGCTGAGAGGTGTGAGTGGCAGTGGTCAGTCTGAAGTCAATACTATTCAGTTGATCTACATTTTTGCTTTGTGTTTTGTTTTTTTAAGACAGATTCTAAAGTATCCCAGGCTGGCTTTGGTCTCACTGAGTAACTGAGTCTGGCTAAGCTTATCTTCATGTCTCTATCTTTCACGTGCTTGGATTCCAGTCATACTCCACCACACCTTAAAATCTAAATTCTTGGGGCTGGAGAGATGGCTCAGCAGTTGAGAGCACTGACTCCTCTTCCAAAGGTCCTGAGTTCAAATCCCTGCAACCACGTGGTGGCTCACAACCATCTGTAATGAGATTTGTTGCCCTCTTCTGGTGTGTCTGAAGACAGCTACAGCGTACTTACATATAACAATAAATAAATCTTTAAAAAAAGAGAGAGAAAAAAAATCTAAATTGTCTTTGGGTGCTGTAGTCTGTACAGAGATGATCGCCTCATATGGGCACTTCTGAAATGGCTCTTGTCACTAAAGAATTAAGGACTCTTTTTTAATTAATTTATTTTATGTGTATGAGTACACCATAGCTGTCTTCAGACACACCAGAAGAGGGCATCAGATCCCCTTACAGATGACTGTGAGCCACCATGTGGTTGCTGGGAATTGAACTCAGGACCTCAGGAAGTGCAGCCAGTGCTCTTAACTACTGAGCCATCTCTCCAGCCCCCAGAACTAAGGACTCTTTAACTTAATTTGTTCACTGTGTGTAAACCTCCATGTGGTCAGTGGTGACCTAGTTGGGTCATTACGTGGCTACAGCTTTGTTGGCAGAGGTCAGAAGGGAACGCGCCCCCATCTCCTCTCAGCCTTGTGTGCCCTGCTTCAGGTGCCGCCTGCGTTCTGACTTGTGTTGTTTCTTTAATTCTCACAGTGTGAAGAGTGCCAGTGCTGGCAGCATGGGGTCTGCATGGGATTACTGGAAGAAAATGTGCCCGAGAAATACACCTGCTATGTTTGCCAAGACCCTCCAGGTAGAGATGCTGGAGCTGGGATGTGAGCAGCGTGTAACCCCTTCCTTAGCACAGCGACTTTGAAGGCACCATATGGGTCTGTGCTCTTGATGAATCTTTGCTAATGGCTAGGTGACTCTGCTCACCTTTGTTGCAAGCCCACCTGGTGGCCAGTCCTTCTGAACATAGCAGTAAGGGATGTGTCTGAAGATGCTTACCTAGCAGAAGGCCTAATCTTGAAATGTAGTGGGAAACACACATGATATTGTTAACAGGAAGCACACAGTTCCGTAAGTCTGATGAAAACTATCTAGTGTTGAATGCTCCATGAATTATCCTGTCGTTCTTGCTCAGGGCCTTGCTGACCTTTTGTTCCAGTTCCGGCAATGAGACACTTCCTCAAGAGCTCTGAGGATAGGTGTATGGCTCTGTTGTTGACATTTCAGGGGTTTGGGAGGGCACATCTGTCCTCCATTGCATCCCTACCCCTGGAGGGGAAGAGCCATGCCTGCTCGTGTACAGTTTTGTCAGTACTCTAAGTGGTGTCTTGCTCGGCTCCTTAGCAGGGTCATTGGTTAATGGGTTGTTTGTGGCTCTTGGCTGTCCCTTCCACCGTTCTAGCATGTCTCAAGGTTTTTTAGTTACTGAAGAGTGAATGAGTCAGGTTGGAAGGTACTGTTTTCTGAGCTTTTGGAACAGGAAGTGCTGCCAAGTCCCTGAGCTTTTCTGTCCTTTCTAAGGAGGCTTGTGATGAGCAGGGCCCGGGAGCCATCCAGGTCATCTGTCTAGGTAGGACCAGGTAGTACTGTTGGAAAGGGGCCTGGAGCCTTCTATTCACTCTGAGTCCATTTGAGACATGTTGCCAGGCTCTGGGACTGCAGCCATCAATAAGATGGTTTCTTTTTTTCTGCCTTTTAATGAGACTGGGGACAGAAAACAGAAGTTGAAACAAGTTAAATCAACACATGACAGGTATACAAGTGAAGTTAGTAGGGGAAGCAGTGAGGGAGTAAGCAGGGGCTCTGAAAAGGCTTTTTGATGCTGGCTGGTGGCCAAAAGACCCGCCTGAGGAGACAGGGAGCACCTGTCCTGGAGAGGCCTAGGGGATGCCGCTTCAGATAGGAGCACTGGAGGAAAGAGGTCAGGCCAAGAAAGAGATTTTTTGTGTGTGTGTTTCTAAAACCCAGACAAACCGTGATAAGGGTGGAGTGAGGAGAAGAGGAAAGAGAAGGATTCTGTCAGCCTTAACAGATAGATAGTTAGGGATTTGGGGTTTCCTTCTGGGAGCAGTTAAAAGCTGTGGAAGGTTGTAAGTGGAGGAAGGGAGGAAATGACTTAAATCTGGTGAGGCAGTTCAGCCAGCCATGGTGTTAGAACATCTGTATCCCAGAACTCTCCAAGCAGAAGTGGGAGGAACTGATTCAAAGCCAGCCTAAGCTACATGGTTAGTTTGAGGATTGTCTGAGCCACGTGAGACCCTGTCTAGAGAAAGGAGGGCAGGGGAGGAAGATAATTGAAAGGAGAAGGCTACTGATCGGAATCCGAATCCATACTCTAGTTCCTGTGGCGGGTGGAAGGAACCATGCCTTATTCCAACTTTGTCTCCAACACCAACTAGAGCCAAGGAAACGTGAACAAAATGAATACAGCAATCAGAATACAGTTCTGGAAACTCAGGATGATAGGCCCGCTGAGGGGACAGCCTGGGTTCCCCTCAGGCTTGTTTGACTGTTGTAATATTGTCACTTTAGGTCAGAGACCTGGCTTCAAGTACTGGTATGACAAGGAGTGGCTGAGCCGGGGACATATGCATGGACTGGCATTTCTGGAACAGAACTACTCCCATCAGAATGCCAGGAAGATTGTGGCTACACACCAGCTGCTTGGGGACGTTCAAAGAGTGATCCAAGTGCTGCACGGCCTACAGCTCAAGATGAGCATCTTGCAGTAAGTGTGGTGCCTGCAGCTCTCTCTGGGCAGGGACTTACTTTGCCTCTCAATTCAGTCAGGTTTGGGGAGAAAGTGGAAAGACCCAAAGACTGTTAAATTTGAGACCTGTACCAAAAAAATCTGTTGCTATCTGAGCATGTGGCTTAAGGGTCGAGTGTTTGCATGGATGGCACTGAGTTTGACTATCAGTACCCTCACCCCACCCAGCTCCCCCAAAAGTCAGTTATGTAATAAACATTTCTTTGTAAAGCAATTGACTTTATTGAAGAATACTTTACATGTAATTAAGTTCACTTATTTTAAGACCTTACTGAATTTGATGTGTACAAACTCATGCAACTAACACTGTAAATCAGGACATTATGTGTGCATTTGGTTTCTCTTGTTTTCCCATTTAGTGCAAGGGTGTGTGTGTGTGTGTGTGTGTGTGTGTGTGTGTGTGTGTATACAAATGTTCAGAGATCAGTGGACAGTTTACAAGAGGTGGTTCTGTCCTTCCCTTGAAGGTTCTTAGCCTTTTAATGTAATTAAAGATGTTGGCCACTATGGCATAGTGTGCACACTTACAGTTTGCTTTGTGTTATCTTTGGGTGTACAGTTGTTTGTTTTACATTGAGTATTTTTACATTTATAGCCAGGCTTTTTTTTTTTAAAAAGATTTATTTTTATTATATGAGTACACTGTAGCTGTTTCCAGACACACCAGAAGAGGGCATCAGATCTCTTTACAGATGGTTGTGAGCCACCATGTGTTGCTGGGAATTGAACTCAGGACCTTTGGAAGAACAGTCAGAGCTCTTAACCACTGAGCCATCTCTCCAGCCCCATAGTGAGGCTTTTTTAAAGGATTTATTTACTTATGTATGTGAGCACACTGTAGCTGTCAGGTGTTTGGGAGCCTTCATGTGGTTGTTGGGAATTGACTTTAGGACTCACTTGCTCTGGCCCAAAGATGAATTTATTATCGTAAATAAGTACACTGTAGCTGTCTTCAAACACACCAGAAGAGGGCGTCAGATTTCATTACGGGTGGTTGTGAGCCACCATGTGGTTGCTGGGAAGAGCAGTCAATGCCCTTACCACTGAGCCATCTTGCCAGCCCCTGGTGAGGGCTTTATAAAATACACATAATGCCAAATACCAAATTTACCATCTGAACCTTTCTATTTATTTCTATTTATTTTTTATTTTCACAACAGGGTATTTTTATTTAGTACTGGCTGTCCTGGAATTAGATTTGTAGACCAGGCTGGCCTTGAACTCATGGAGATCCTTTTGCCTTCTGAGTGCTGGGATTAAGGGCATGCAGCTCTTAGCTCTTAATTCAACCAGTCTGATCTTGAATTCCTGAGCTCAGGCAGTGTTCTTGCTTTGGCCTAGTTTTAGCATAATTGGGATCACAGGATTGAATGCCATGTCTGTTTTCTGTCTTAGCTGTTATTCTGTATATTTCTGTATTGTGAAAGTCATTACACAGGCATGCAGCCAGTCTCCAGAACTCTTTTCATCCCACAAGAATGATTTCTCATGCATTAAGTAATCTCCAGGTTCCCCATCTTCTCAGTCCAGCAACATTATTCTGTTTTCTGTCCCTATGAATTCAACATCTCTAGATACCTCAGGAGGAATCATGCAATATTTACCCATCTTTTATTTCACATGGCGTAATACCTTCAAGGTTCATCTATGTTATACTAGACTTCCTTTTTAAAGCAAAATGTGTAGTATTTGAATATCACATTTTGTTTATTCTTTCATCCTAAACACTCATGATTCATAGGCAAAGAAGCTTAAGTCTGCTGCCAGAGGGACTGGCAGGTAGCTCAGCAGTTCAGAGCTCTTGCTGCGCTTCCAGAGGGTCTATGATCCGTTTCCAGTACCAACATTGGCCAACTTACAACCATCTGTAACACCAGCTCTAAGAGATGTAGTGGGTAGTCTCTGAGAGCATCTGGATGCATGGGCATGTGCACATACTTTTGTTTTGTTTTGTTTTTGTTTTTTGAGACAAGGTTTCTCTGTATAGCCCTGGCTGTCCTGGAACTCACTCTGTAGATCAGGCTGGCCTTGAACTCAGAAATCCGCCTGCCTCTGCCTCCCAAGTGTTTCTGGCATTAAAGGCACACACCACCACTGCCTGGCTACATACACACTTTTTAAAAAATAATTTATTCATTTATTTATTTTTACTTTGTGTGCATTGGTGCTTTTGCCTGCATGTATGTCTATGTGAAGGTGCTGAATCCCAGGAACTAGAATTACAGACAGTTGTGAGCTGCCATGCGTGTTAAACCCATATCCTTTAGAAGAACAGCTAAGTGCTCTCAACAGCTGAGCCACCCTCTGCTCCCTTAAAAATAAAAGGTTTAAAAATTCTTCTGGGTGAGCCGTTGTTAACACCTACTTGTCCCTGTCAGAGCTTCGCTCACACAGAGCTTCTAGGCCTTCTGGAGCTGGATTTGTGGTAGCCACTTGTTTCCACATAGGCTCTGGGGACAATCACCCCACTGCCCTCCACATAGGCTCTGGGGACAGTCACCCCACTGCCCTACACATAGGCTCTGGGGACAGTCACCCCACTGCCCTACACATAGGCCCTGGGGACACTGTCACTCCACTGTGCTCACTGCGCTCACTGCGCTCACTGCGCTCTCTGTGCTCTCCAGCCACCATCGTGATCACCCTTTTCTCTCCCTCTGCCACCGCCTTCCCTCTCTTCCTTTCAGTGACCAAAGGTTGTAATAGAAGTTCTGCATACTTGTGAAATGAAAGGTGGGCAGGTGAGAACTGAGAGGTGAAGTGAGTCACTTTTTAATTTAAAAAAGTGTGTGCATGCGTGTGTGTAAATTATGCTCCAGGAAACAAGCTGGAGAGACTGCTCAGGCTCAGAGTATGCATGACTCTTGCAGAAAATCCATGTGTGGCTCCTAGCACCTACTTGTACAGCTCAAAACTGCCAGTAACTCCTTAACTCCAGGCCCTCTTCTGACCTCCTCAGTTTTTACATTTAATATATTTGTGTGCCACATACATATGCTGAGCACAGACATATAATTTAAAAATATAGTAAATCTTAAAATAATGATACATTTAAATATATATAGGTATATAGTTTGGGGCTGAGAAGTAGAATGCTTGCCTAGTGTGTTCAAAGCCCTGGGTTCAGTCCCTAGCACATATGTACCTATATACACAGCCACACCCAATATACACACACACTTCCCACACACTTTCCATGTACTTGTTACCACCGAGAACAATATACTGAAATATTTTTCTCTTGTTTCCCAATTTTACAATTGCTTAAGATGGGACAGATGAGTGTAATGACCCTCCAGGAGCAGTGGTTCCAGGGGACTGTAATGTCCTTCACAGTGTTTTGTACATCAGATGTAGAGAGGAAGCTGTCCGGTGTGAAGCCATCTCTGTCCTTTACTGACCCTGGCCACTTTTTTCTTTGGAATGGCGAAAATAGAAGACTGTAATTTTTTTTTTAAAAGAAATGTTATGATTGCTGGGCAGTGATGATGCATGCCTTTAATTCCAGCACTTGGGAGGCAGAGGCAGGAGGATTTCTGAGTTCAAGGCCAGCCTGGTCTACAAAGTGAGTTCCAGGACAGCCAGAGCTACACAGAGAAACTCTGTCTCAAAAAAAAAAAATGTTATGATTAATGACCATACATATACTTACCCACCCCAGCACCACTGTATTTTGATAACTGGTAATTTGGTAATTATCAGTGCTGTTACATGTCAGGGTTATTTTAGCAGTCGATTGAGTTTAGCTTATTGTTAGTAAACCACATTTGTTTTTACTGTATTTTATTTATTTATGAGTGCATGTGCCACGGCATAGGTATGCAGCTTAGAAGAACATCTTTTGGTAATTGGTTCTCTTCAACCATATGGTCCTGGGTGTCAGACTCAGGTTGTCAGGCACCTTTAAAGTCAGAGTTGGTGGCTGACAGTTTCCACGAGTAGCACTAGTTGCCAAAAGAAGCCAGAAGGAGCCTGAGCTCACTGGCTGCTGCTTGGCAACCAAGTCTAGTTGCCTGCAGTGGGAGCCTTGGGAAGTGGCCTCCTAAGAGACTGAGGGTTTACACCCCCATGTGGTAAGTGGGTAGATATTTCAGGTAGAGGCCACTGTCCCTTCAGGGAAAGTGTTTGAGAGGAGAAGCTTTGCAATAATGCCTGCTACCTACCCTCAACACTGTTTCTTTTTGCCATCCCCACAGAAGCAGGGAGCATCCTGATCTGCAGCTGTGGTGCCAGCCCTGGAAACAGCACTCAGGGGATGGGAGAGCACATTCCAGACACATCCACATCACAGACACGAGGAGTGAGGAGTCTCCGAGCTATAGAACTTTGAATGGGGCGGTGGAGAAGCCATCGCCCCTGCCCCGGTCTGTGGAGGAGTCCTATATCACCAGTGAGCATTGCTACCAGAAACCTCGCGCCTATTACCCTGCTGTGGAGCAGAAGCTGGTTGTGGAGACGAGAGGCTCTGCCCTTGATGCTGCAGTCAGCCCCCTGTGTGAGAACGGTGACGACCCCCTCTCCCCTCGCCTAGGCTGGCCCATCGACCAAGACAGGAGCAGAGGAGACATTGATCCCAAACCCAGCTCCCCGAAGGTAGGTGTCTTGTGTGTACTTACTTACTCCTTACTTCATGCCTGAGTGCTGGTAGGTCCTCCTTCTGGGCCAGGCTTCCTGTGGAAGACACTTCTTAATAGAAATACTATATTTGCTCATCAGAGGGCTTTTGGTTTTTGTTTGTTTGGTTTTTTTTCTTTCCCCCTGTTAAGATGTGTACAAGGTTAAGGGACCTATTTTAGTCAAAGGTCATCAGTTCCAGGAAATTCCACAAAATGGCACAATGGGAGGGTCAGGAACAGAGAGAGGAGAAGCTTAGAAGTTGATTCAAACTTGGAAAAACTATAACTAAGGAAAATTGTTTTTTCTTTACTATCATTTACGTCGTAATTGCATGTAGTTGCTAAATAATTAGCATGAGCTTAGTCAAGTATGTTGTTAGATGATAATAATGTTTTTAAGAAAATTGTAGGACTGGAGAGATGGCTCAGCCGTTAAAGGCTAGGCTCACAACCAAAAATATAAGAAAATTGTATTTTTTTTTCCAATTCTGTCATAAGAGGAGTTAGTTTCATTACATCTTTGCTACTCTGAGCATTTTCCCCAGGAGCCAGCCTTTTGTTTGTTATTTAGTTTTTGTCATTATGAAGTCACTCTGTTCTGAGTGCTCGGTGCCATATGCCAGAGTCTCCATCTTTAGTTCTTCATGAGTGCCACAGTGCCTGTCTGCTGTGCAAGAAGCCTGTGCGCTTTCAGCTCTCATCCCCACTTTCCCCAACTGTAGCCTGTGGATCGGCCTCAGCAGCTTAAGTGCACTGCTGTGTCTTCAAGAGGGGGCATCCCAACTCTGCTTCCAGGGTGTGGCCTACACCCTCATCCTCTGCCCTTGCCAGTGTCTGTGGAAGCTTGCTTAGGTCTGAGGACAGCCTTTTTGCATCAGATTAGTTTCAGGTCTACGTTCAGTCACTTTGGTTCTGTCTTTCTTCATCAGTTCCACTGAAGCTTTCAGGACATTGCTTTGTACACAGGAAGCCCTAATGTCATCATCCTAAATAAATGAATAAAAGTTTGAGATCCAAAAGGCTACTAGGCCTGTGGAAACACAGGACTGTAAACTCTCAAAGTTCTTATTCTCATCAAGGCAACCCCCTGGTAAGCTGACTGTATACCAGCACTATATTTTATCTTAATGATATTGAGAAAACTGTATCCCTGTTGCCGATAGGGGAATTACCTCACCAAGGCCACATGTTCACTGAGAGACAGCCAGGCCTCACTGACTGACTATAATAACCTAACCGTCACTCCCACTACCTGGGCAACCCCTGGCTTCTGAGAGGCCTGCTTCATGCTGGGCACTGGGCCAGCGTGAGGAAACATCTGAGCCTGTGGGTGCTGGCCTGAGGCTGTGGCCTTGGTGCATTGAACACTGTGAGCGGCAGCAGGAGGATGGGAGCAGCAGCTGCTTTCTCAGAGGGTGATAAAGCTGGCTGTCTCTGCTCAGTGATTTACACATCATTGCATGCCCAGGTGAGGGAATACATTTCCAAGAAGGTCTTGCCAGAAGAACCCCCTGCGCAGAAACTGCTGGACAGAGGTGGAGAAGGGCTGGTGAGCTCGCAGCACCAGTGGCAGTTCAACCTGCTGACACATGTGGAATCTCTTCAGGATGAAGTAACGCATCGGATGGATTCCATTGAGAAGGAGCTGGACGGTAGGGTTCCTTTCTTGAAATCAGTCTTGAGCCTCTCTTCTGAAGCTCACAGCCTTGCTGCCCAGGGCAGCTGTCTTTTTGCCTCTTCAGCCCCATCCCGCCTGGCTCTCCCCTCAGTGAGGACAAACGTAACTTAAAGTGTATTAGACACTTACAAAGTCTGCTGCTCTCAGGGATCTTACTTCATCTGTCCAATTCCTCCTGTAGTAGTAACTGTACAGGGCTAAGAATAGCTTAGTGGCCAAGTGCAAGCTTAGTGAGCGAGTTCTGAATGCTGTCTCTGAGCTCTGTGTCAGCACCACACAGATGAAGTACAACATCTTCACAGAAGAGCAGCTGGAGGCCACTGGTTACAAACAATCTGAGCACAGTTTTATTAAGTTCTGAATGCAGCTAAGCTGTTTTGGGGAGAGGGGGTTGAAGCAAAGGCTCAGAAGTTAAGAGTACTGTGGTCTAGAGGACTTGGGTTCAATTCCCAGGACCCACATGGCAACTCACATGCCCAGCCTTTTTTCTTTTTTCTTTCTTTTTTTTTAAAGATTTATTTATTATTGTATCTAAGTACACTGTAGCTGTCTTCAGACACACCAGAAGAGGGCGTCAGATCTCATTACAGATGGTTGTGAGCCACCATGTGGTGGCTGAGATTTGAACTCAGGACCTTCAGAAGAGCAGTGGGTGCTCCAAACTGCTGAGCCGTCTCTCCAGCCCCACTTTTTTTCTTTTTTTTAATGTGAATTCTGGGGATCAAATTCAGGTTCAAATAAGGCAATGATTACTGGCTGAGGTATCTCTTCTAGTTTTGGGTTTTGAACTAAAAATACTTTCATGATTGCTTACTTATTATTATTGATTATTTGTTTTAATTGTAAGCTGGGCTCTAGGCCTAGAGAGATACTCAGCAAGTAAAAGCTTCTGCCTTGAAGCACAGCAGCCCCGATCCTGAGATCTGGCGGTGAGAGGAGAGAGGCCTACAGTTGTCCTCTTATCTCCATACAGGCACACAAAAGAAAGAAAATGTAATTTAAAAAAAGTTGTTTGTTTGTTTTTTTCTCGAGACAGCATTTCTCTGTGTAGCCCTGGCTGTCCTGGAACTCACTCTATAGACCAGGCTGGCCTGGAACTCAGAAATCCACCTGCCTCTGCATCCCAAGTGCTGGGATTAAAGGCCTGCGCCACCACTGCCTGGCTGTAATTTAAAATTTTTTAATGGACCAAATTTGTAAATCTATGTTTGAGGATTCTGTGAATTATAGTCAAGCGCTGAAGCCTCTATGGCTATATAAAGTTCACACAGGAAATGACTCCAAGAAAAGTGCCTTGTTATACAAGCTTCAGTCATGTGGCATGGCTGGTGTTCCTTTGTGGTTGGGGCCATCCTGAGGCAGAGACCATGCCAAGTTTCTCTTGCCTATAATCCTAGCACTTAAGAGACTTAGGCAGGACTGAGTTCAAAGCCAACCTGAGCAACATACAAGAGTCTTGTTCAAAGAAAGAAAAATCCATGCTTTTTCTGTTGGAGAGGGGCTGATGAGATTACTAAACTAACAGTAAGTGGAGCTGCCCTGTTGGCAGATGAAGGGAGGGACAGACTATTGACATCCAGACTCTGTGAGGCCCATGGCTTTTATTTTAGTTTGTATGTGAGTTGTCTATCCATATACACCAGAAGAGGGCACTAGATCCCATTACAGATAGCTATGAGCCGCCACGTGGTTGCTGGGGATTGAACTCAGTACCTCTAGAAGAGCTGACCATTGTCATCTTAACCGCCCACCCATCTCTCCAGCCCACCTGAGGCTTCTTGATCTGGTGGAATGTTCTTTGGTTGCCTGAGGAGTTCTTCCTCAGGAGAGAAGTCTGAGTCTTCACAGATCTTATTCCATGTTGCCTGGGCTCTCTGAGTGGCCAGTGGTTGAGGTGGTAAGCCAGGCTCTCTCTGGCTTCCCAGAGGACCTCCCATGTGTCCCACTGGTTTGGAGTCCACCTACCCCCATGGCTTGAATTGATGCTAAAAAAACTTAAAAATGAAGTGTGAAGGATGAAGTTTAAAGCTTTCATTTAGGAGGCAGATTAGTTTTGAGACAGGATCTGTGTGGGCTAGGCTAGTCTCGAATTCAAGAGACCCCACCTCATTGCTGGAATAAAAGCTAGTAGGCTTTTTTTTTTTTTTTTTTAAAGATGTATTTTCCAGGCAGGGGTGGCAAATAATCCCAGCACTTGGGAGGCAGAGGCAGACGGATATCTGAGTTTGAGGCCAGCCTGGTCTACAGAGTGAGTTCCAGGACAGCCAGGGATACACAGAGAAACCCTGTCTCGAAAAACAAACAAACACAGATTTATTTATTTAATGTATATGAATACACACTGTAGCTGTACAGATAGTTGTGAGCCTTCATCTGGTTGTTGAGAATTGACTTTAGAACCTCTGCTCCCTCTGGTCAACCCTGCTGGCTCCGGGAAACTAACTTCTTTTTTTGTTTGTTTGTTTGGTTGGTTGTTTTGTTGGTTGGTTGGTTTTTTGAGACAGGGTTTCTCTGTGTAGCCCTGTCTGACCTGGAACTCACTCTGTAGACCAGGCTAGTCTCGAACTACCAAGTGCTGGGATTAAAGGCGTGTGCCACCACCGCCCGGCTACACTAACTTCTTAAAGGGAGAAAATAAGTATATTTCATGCTGCTGCTAATTGTGTATTAAGAATTAATATGAAGCAAATCAGAATTGACAGTCATTTTAAAACAAAAACAAAAACCAGACCTTCTCAAAGTCCCTATAGATTTCCTAGCAGCCAACTTGCCCTATTTACAACATGGGATAACTTTGTCTTCAGAGCCTTCTAGGCTTTGCTGTGGCAGGATAGCAGCTAGCATTGTGTGGCTAGTTAATGTAATTAAATTAGCGACTGCAATTCAAATGAGGCCCCTCAGAGCACAGCCGCTAGATCTGGTCTGTGCCTGTGGCCACTGAGTATTGGAGAGGACAGACATAGATCATTCTATCACTAGGACTTCTTCAGGACTGCACTGTTGTGAAGCATTTATATTGTCATTGCTGTAACCAGATATCTGATAAAAACAACTTGAGGGGAAATTGGCTTAAATAGTTTATAATCTCAGAGTCTGGTCCATAGTTGCTTGGTCTTATCATGGTGGTGGGAACACTTGGGGAGGCCCCCTATCTATATCATGGCGGTCAGGGAGCTGGGCATAGTTCTCAAAGGCGGGCCCTTAGTGACCTACCTATTCCTCACCAGATAGCATCACCAGCTGGATTTAACAGAAGCCTATCGTGTGGATAGTTCACACTGCCAACCCTAGCATTAGTGCCCTGGAGCAGTGCTTTGTTAGGTGCTAGTATTGAGGCAGCCTGGGTTAAAATGGCTGCATGGAGGTTGTGGTAAGTCAAGTTCTGAGCACTCACTGGATCCTCTCTCTTCCACCTGCAGTGCTGGAGAGCTGGCTGGACTACACTGGGGAACTGGAGCCCCCAGAGCCGCTGGCCAGGCTTCCACA
>NW_022196897.1:142206273-142217782 GCF_008632895.1 Mastomys coucha
TGCTCTCAAGCAATATTTGCAAAACATGCAAACTTCTGTATCTGGAAAAATAAAAACAGGTTCTTGTTGCTATGTGTCAGTCACATTACTGAAGTATAAAAGGTTGTAGTTTTTGTTGGTTTAGTTTGGAGGCAATGTCTGACTGTATAGCCCTGACTGGCCTAGAACTCAAAAAGAAGGGGGGGTTGCAGGGAGGGAGGGCTTGCTCACAAGCTTGCTTTACTCCAGGGAGTTGACATCTTTTGTTTGTTTGTTTTGTTTTGCTTTGTTTTTTTGAGGCAGGGTTTCTCTGTGTAGCCCTGGCTGTCCTGGAACTCACTCTGTAGACCAGGCTGACCTTGAACTCAGAAATCTGCCTGCCTCTGCCTTCCAAGTGCTGGGATTTAAGGTGTGCGCCACCACCGCCCGGCAGGGAGTTGACATCTTGTGGAGGAAGTTCATGAGAGGCTAATAAAAGAGAGGAATAGGAATTGGTAAGGAGTCCCGAGGTGTCTTTTCATGATATGCATTCAATCATGACCACTGGTTTGTTTTTAAGGTCATGAACCCTAAATAGTTTTAGGCAAAACATTTCTCAAATGACCAACACATATACATAGAAAGCCAGGAGACCCTGACCCATAGGTTAAGGCAAGGAGAAAGATGCCAAGCCTTTTCAATCCCTTTCACAGGGCACTCACTAAATAGTGTGTGTGTGTGTGTGTGTGTGAGTGTAACAAATGTGAAAGATGATAGGAGAGGGAGAAGTTAAGTGGACAAGTGGAAATTATGTAAAGTACACATGAACTTCTCAAAAGAAAAACTGAAAAAAAGACGTTCTCAAAAACACTTCCCAGGTAATCATTGGAAGATGAGGTTATTTCCAACAAAATTACTGGGAAAACAATGTGTTGTCCAGTTGTATTGATTCCAATTACTGATCTTTAAGCTGCCAAACATAAAGTGAAACGAGAGTTCATTTTTCTTGGTAATATCAGTTCTCTTGCTTGAGTTTTGTTTTGTTTTTGAGAGGGTCTATTACACATAACCCTGGCTGAAACTCACTATATAAACCAGGCTGACCTCAAAACTCAGAGATCCTCCTGCCTCTGCTTCCTGAGTGCTGAGGTTTAACGTTTGAGCCACAACAACCAGCTAAACCAAGCATTGAATAGGGCCAGTTATTTTATTGCTCAGCTTCCAAACCACTATGTACAGCTAGCTACCTGCTGAAACTTGGATACTAGACAGTGTGAGGCAGAGGGTAGACTAGAACACTAGACAACAGAAACCTCATTAACAAGGCCTTTTGCAAAACAAAACTCAAGCAGGTTTAGAAACTGTGGATGTGGTCTAGATCTAGTCAACAAGGTGAGAAGGGAGAGATTTCCCCGCCTAAGGGCACAGCTCCACGCATCCCCAGTGGTCCAGGAATAGCTAATAAAAAGCCTTACTCTTACAGATTCCCAGAATCCTCTGGCTATCCGCTGGGAAGGTGGGCAACAAGTTCGTAAAATAAACCCAATAAATAAAGAACGTACACAAGACAAAAGACACGGGAGCTGTCAAAATTCAATTTTTATTAACTTGGGGTAGGGTGTCGTCAGTCCAGGGAGCCCCAGGCTCCGCCGCTCAGCCGGTGATGCGCACGTCCGCGCGGCGCCGCAGCCGCCGAGCCCGGGCCGCCTCGGGTAGAATGGCCTGCAGCTGCTCCTGTACCAGCATCTCCACGATCTGCTCCTTGGTGCGGATGTCGGGCCGCAGCCACTGGCGGGACAGCTCCCGCAGCTGCCGGAAGGCTTCTCGGGGACCGGCCGCGTCCTGGTAGCGAAACTGCCGGAAGCGCTGGCGAAAGGTCTCGGGGCCGGGCCGAGAGGCTCCGGGCCGAGGGGCGGCGTCAGCTTGCGGCGCCGCGTTCAAAGCTGCGGGCGCGCCGGGGAGCTCCGGGGCCGGGGAGCTCACAGAGTCGGGCTCCGGGGCCCCACAGTCGCCGGCTCCTTCCGGCTGCTCGGGCGGCGCCGCGGGGCTCTGAGCGGCCTGGCTGGGCTGCGGCGCCGCCATGACTACGGCCGTCGGTCGGCGTCACCCTTTGTTTCGCAGTTACGCGCTTTGTCTGCGTCTGCACGAGAATGAGGTAAGAGAGACCCGCGGAAGGGCAGAGACCGCGCACCGGCGGAACGCGCACTCAGGACAGCCCGCGGGCGAGCCGAGCTTACCTCTGCCAGCGGAGCTCCTCGGTGGCCGGAAATGCACCATTCCGTGAGTCCGGAAGCCGCGTCCCCTACAAGTCACGTGAAACTTGAGCTGGGGAAGTCCCTTAGGCTGTCCGCAGATGCCAGCTCTTCATCCAGTAAGGATGGCGGCACTGGAGAGTCCCCATTGGAGCGGAAGGAGAAGACGGACTTGAGATCTGAGTCGGAGTCGGATTCCAGATCGGGGGAAGAGGAGAAAGAGGATAAGATAAAGGCGGAGACACTCCAACCGAAGGAAAGCCCTGGCTTTCAGGTGAACTGCGCCTGCTAGGGCAGATGCTGGCCCCTACTTGACCAGGCTCTGGGGGTAGCGCTGATAGTCCTGGGTAAAGGATGGTGATGGTTGGGCTAGGGGATTGTCAGAGCTTGGGCGGATGACCTGAATGGGACAGCGGGACAGAGGCTCCAGCTACTTAATAAAAGAAAGAAAGAAAGAAAAGACCTCACGCCTATAATCCTAGATCTAAATAAAGGCCACCCCTGAGCTATAAAGTGAGCTGAGACTCTCAATAAATACACACGCATAGGTGTCGCCTGCATAGGTGCAATAGATCTCACTTTATTTTGAGGATGACAAAGTATTTGGGGCAAGAGTCTTTAGAGTTTCCTGGCCCAAAACAAATGCTCAGACTTTTTGTCATTATTTTTGCTTGTCCTCGAAAACCAAGAGAAAATGATTCGGTGGGTACTACTTTTAACTTTAAGATTAATAAATGGGGGGCTGGAGAGATGGCTCAGTATTTAAGAGCACTGACTGCTCTTCCAGGGGTCCGGAGTTCAATTCCCAGCAACCACATGGTGGCTCACAACCACCTGCGATAGAGTCTGATGCCCTCTTCTGATGTGTCCGAAGAGAGCAATGGTGAATACATAAAATAAGTAAATCTTGAAAAAAAAAGATTAATAAGTGAACTGTAATTAACGATGTCCCATATGGTGGCCTTTAGCTTCATGTATTTACAGAACCTTTGAAATGTAAATACCCCGAAATTGAGATGTATTATATTGTAAAATACGTACGTGCCTGTGTAGGAAAAGAAAAAGGTTTTATATTTAATACATATTTGAGTATGTTACATAATTTTGTATATATGGGGTCAAATAAAGTACATTATTACATTTTACCTGTGTCTTTTTACTTTTAAAATAAAACTACTATGAAGCTGGTGCAGTGGTGGCTCACACCTTTAATCCCAGCACTTGGGAGGCAGAGGCAGGCGGATTTCTGAGTTCGAGGCTAGCCTTGTCTACAGAGTGAGTTCCAGGACAGCCAGGGATACACAGAGAAACCCTGTCTTGAAAAACAAAAACAAAAAAAAACCCAACTACTATGAAAATTTTAAATTACACATACAGTTTATAGGGTTTTTTGTTTTTTGACTAGCTGCTGTCTAGAGTGTTGAAATCAGCTGTCTGGAAACATCTTTTCAGGCCTTCTTTGCTTTAGCACCCCCAGCAGTGAATAGCACCCACCTCACGGTTGCAAAGTGGAGTAAATAAAGCTCTGGAAAAGACAAAGCTTTCAGAACTAGGGAGATGGCAGTTGGTAAGGATGCTTGGAACCTCAGGTGATGGGATGAGATGAACGTGGTACCCATGCTTTGTGAGTCCACAGTTCTGGGCAGCCCAAGCATTTCCTTCTCTGTTCCGGAAGCTTCTAGCCTCCAGACAATCTAATCTTCCAAGCTGACTGACTTAATTCGGCTTCTCTTGGCTCGTGACTGACTTGCTCTGCTTGGCCTCATGCTAACTTCGGCAATCTGTTCTAATCTTCTGGCTTGCTCTGTCTTCACTTGTCTACCTAGTTCTTTCTGCAACCTGTGTCTGTAAAATTGTCCTGATAAGCTGTCAGACACACACCACACCACCACACCTGTTTTCCCTCTCTGTGCTCTTAAGTAGTCTCTTTTCCAGTGCTGCTCTCCTGTGAGTTGGGCATATCTTATCCCTGACTTATTCTGTCAATCCTTTCTCTGATTCAACACTTTGCTTTAATTAGATGTTGCTTTCAGGCCGAGCCACTTCCTTCTAAACTAACCTTCCTTCATTGTTAAAAAATTAAGATTATGTACTAAGGAATTAAAGCCGGATCACATGGACCTAAAAGGCCTTTGGATGGATGAGATTCCCTCAATGGAGCAGCCATGTTGCTGGATTAAAATTCTACAGGTACTTGCTGTGCAAGCATAAGGATCTGAATCTCCTTGTACCCAAGTAAAAACCAGGCATGGCTGGGATAGCCTACAACTTTAATGGTGGGCCCCGGTAGAGCTCAAGAGCTGTGTGGTTAGCCTATCCAGTATGTCCTTCTAAATTCAACTGGAGACCCTATCTCAAGGCTATGAGGAGAGCAATAGAATGAAGCACCCACTTCTGGCCTCCACACACACCTGTACACGCACATAGATGAAGCACACACGTCTTCATTAGGTCAGGTACATTGCCTTCAGCCTCTGAGCTACAGTTGCTGCTGTTTTAATCTATAAAATAAAAAATCTGGATGCAAGAACTTAGATGGAAAAGAGAAATAGAAAGGAAAGAACGTGACTGTGGTTCCTAGGCACCGTGGAGGGGAAGGTTTGTTGTAGATAACAGGGAAAGCAGAGCCAGAGTCAGGTACCTGGGAGAGTCCAGAGGGGACATCATCCTGAGGCGGTGACGAGAGGAGGGGAAGGCAGAAGGGAGAGGGGAACCAGGTGCCATAGCCCGGAAAACCAAGGTACAAAGCTGGCAGCTAACCAAAATGGCTGGATGATTGGGGGAAGTGCAGCCCAGCCACTGGGCTGTAGAGTTCAGGGTAGGCGGCAGGGTATACAAGCCAGGAGGACTCTGTAATAGGCAGGGGCTGAGGGATGCTGGGAGAACCTGGACTCCAGGTTCACTTTGACCTGTTACATAGGCAAGTCAGCCATCTGTCTCAGGGTTTGAGACATAACAGAGTTAACCTAATGGAAGTTTCTGTGAAAATGCAGATGGTGCCAGCAAAAGTGTAATCTCTGACAGCCCCTGGCAGACGGTATATTCAGTTTGACAGCTTACTCCCAAATAAGTTTTGTATCTCCATTTTCCAGAAAGGGACAGGGGTCCTGTCTTAGTCAGGGTTTCTGTAGCTGTGACAAAACACCAACACCAAAAAGCCACTTGGAGGAAAAAGGATTTTTTCAGCTTACACGTCCACATTGCTGTTCATCACCCAAGTCAGGACAGGAATTCAAACAGGGCAGGAAGCTGGAGGCAGGAGCTGATGCACAGGCCATGGAGGGATGATACTTTTACTGCCTTGCTTCCCCTGGCTTGCTCACCCTGCTTTCTTATTAGAACCCAGGACCACCAGAACAAGGATGGTACCACCCACAGTGGGCTGGGCTGGGCTGGGCCCTCCCCCATTGATCTCTAATTGAGAAAATGCCTTAACATCTGGATCTCACGGAGGCATTTCCTCAACTGAAGCTCCTTCCTCTCTGAATTGATGCAAAACCAGCCAGTTCAGGTCCATAGGATGGGGTTTTAGTCCTCCTTGCTGTCCCTTTGAATTCTGTACAGGGATTGTGTTACAGCCCTGTAACAACCATTAGGACAGATTTCTTTGTTTTTTTGTTTGTTTGTTTGTTTGTCTGGGTTTTTTTTGGTTGTTTGAGACAGGGTTTCTCTGTGTAGCCCTGGCTGTCCTGGAACTCACTCTGTAGACCAGGCTGGCCTCGAACTCAGAAATCCGCCTGCCTCTGCCTCCCAAGTGCTGGGATTAAAGGCATGTGCCACCACTGCCTGGCTATTAGGACAGATTTCTGATGATCATCTGGCGGGTCCTTGGAGAGGATGTCTCCCCAAGAGGTACAAAAGATGACCTTGAAAGTTGCCACAGGGACTCTTCTGGATTTTTTTGTAGTTGCTGATGTGTAAGCTTAGGAGACTTCACACAAGTCCAATCTGGACTTGATGCTTTTTCTTGCTGGCCACTCTAAATCTGCATTTCTGTCAGGTGATCAGCTTCCTTTCACAAGATACTCAGTCCTTGTTGTCCCCATTCTCTGAAATAGAATGGCATTTGCTATTGCCTAAGTTGTTTTCCTTTTCTCTTTTCAGAAGTGGAAAGGGTGGGGGCTCTTGTGTTTGCTAGACCTAGTGGCTTCAAATTTCCTTCTGCCTGGCTTCCTGGTTTACTACTCTATATTAACAACAGTCGTATTCCCTGTAGTGACAGGCAGTGTTCAGTACTAAAAGAGCCTGTCTTGGACAGGGTTTCTATTCCTGCACAAAACATGACCAAGAAGCAAGTTGGGGAGGAAAGTTTTTTTTTTCAACTTACATTTCCACATTGCTTTTCATCACCAAAGGAGGTCAGGACTGGAACTCACACAGGGGCCAGAGCTGCCTAAGAGTTTGATGCTTTGGCTTATAGCTTCTCTGCAAATGGCCTGTGTGGCACCTGCTGGGTTCACTCACAGCTCTGGATTTGTTTTTTTTGTCTATAAGCAGATTGGAGTTGGTGTCTGCCTCCTCAGGTCTCAATAAAGGTTGGAGAGGTAATGCAGGTGAGGCCTCCCTACGAGGCATTTACTGTGCTCGTTTGGGGATTTTTTTTTTTTTTTTTTTGGTTTTTCGAGACAGAGTTTCTCTTTATAGCCCTGGCTGTCCTGGAACTCAGTCTGTAGACCAGGCTGGCCTCGAACTCAGAAATCTGCCTGCCTCTGCCTCCCAAGTGCTGGGATTAAAGGCGAGCACCACCACCGCCCAGCTCATTCAGGGATCTTTCATTGAGCAGTGGCCCATTCAGAAAGCACCTCCCCTCACCACCCTCCCAAAAAAAAAGGGTGTCTGTGTTTGGGTCAGTATTGCTGTGATAAAACACCATGACCAAAAGCAACATGGGGAGGAAAGGGTTTATTTTGTTCACAGTTCCACATGACAGTTCATCATTAAAAGCAGAGAGAACAGGAACTCAAACAGGGCAGGAACCTGGAGGCAGGGGCGGATGCAGAGACCATGGAGGGGTGCTGCTTACTGGCTTGCTTCCCCTAGCTTGCTCAGCTTGCTTTCTTTAAGAACTCAGTACTACCAGCCCAGGGATGGCACCACCCACAATGGGCCCTTCCACCCTTGATCACTAATTGAGAAAATGCCTTACAGTAGGATGTCATTGGAGGAATTTCCTCAAGGGAGGCTCCTTTCTCTGATAACTCCAGCTTGAATCAAGCTGACACACAAAACCAGCCAGTACACAGCCCAACTAACTGCAATAAGGAAGAGGAGAGGAGTCATGAAGGGGTTGACTGCAGAGAGCTTCCCGGAGCTAGAGATATGGTTGGTTAAGGGGGAGTGGGTGCACACTTTAGTCCTAGCACCCAGGAAACAGAGGCAGGCAGATCTCTTGAATTTGAGGCCAGCCTGGTCAGCAGAGCAAGTTCCAGGACAACCAGGGCTGCACAGAGAAACCCTGTCTCAAACAAACTAAACAAAAAACAGTGCATGGTATGGTTGCTATAGTGGCCAGTCCTTTAATCCCAGGACTTGACAGAGGCAGGTAGATCTCTGTGAGTTTGAGATACAAATTCTAAGCCAGTCAGAGCTGCATGGTGAAAGCCTGTCTTCTTTATTTTCCTGTAGTAATTGTTTCGGAGCCCTCCTGCCTCCATGATGCTAAACTAGGCCCAATCCTGGAAGCTTCTAGCCTGTGAACAATCTTACATAGGCTTAGAATGTTTTCAGCCTCTGAGACTTACTGCTCAATGAGCTTACCCTTTCTATTCTTTCTGAACTCTATTTGGTTCAACTCAGCTGTTCTGGCTCAAACTCTTCTCCAAGAGGACTGACTGATTCTGGCTTCTCTCTCAACCTCTGACTTTTTGCTCTGCTTGGCCTCAAACTAGTTTGGGCAATCTGTTCTAGTCTTCTGTCTCCTTCTCATAGTCTGGTTCATTTTGTCTTCATTTATGTCTAGCTTACTCTCTCTCTCTGCAACCCGTTTCTGTACCACTGTCCCAGTAAAAACTGCCTCTTCCTCTCTGCACTGTCCCTCAAGTTGCTTCCCTTCTCTCTCTCTCTCTCTTTGTGAGTTGAGCATATCCTATTTTGTCAAATCTTTTTCTTATCCATCACTTTGTCTGCTACTCAATTAGACATTGCTTTCAAACATGGGTGTTTCCTTCTACAAACTTTACCTTCATTGTTTGGGATCTCTCTCTCACACGCACACACACACATTTCTATATTTTTTTGAATTTTGCAGATTGAGAAGTTGGCGACCCCAAAGGTGCAAAGTTGGAAGACTATCAAAACCATAATAAGTATCTCCATGAAGAGGGAAATTTTAAAATGCTATTCCAATGTTGTTATCACATCAGCCCTTTTTGTTATAATTAGATTTATATTGTTCATAGGAAAGGCTCTTAAATCATTAATTTCTTAGCTTCTAACACAAGCCCCAAGTCTCAGTAAATCTTCTATAAATATTGACAAAATGAAAAACAGTCATGGATTCCTGTGAAGGGAGAGCTTGAACATAACTCCCTGGCTTTTCTAGAGCTTTCCACGTGTCCTACTTAGCACTGTCAACTCAATGCAGCCAACAATTAGCTGAAGAAGTCTCAGTTGAGTGTCTTCTCAGGTTGATCTGTGGGCATGCCTATGAGGGATTGTCCTGATGGCTTTAGTTCATGCAGGAAGGCTTAGCCCACTATGGGTGGTCCCATTCCCCAGACAGGTGGTTCTGGACTGTATAAGAAAGTTAGCTGATGGGTTAGAGAGATGGCTCAACAGTTAAGAACAGGTACTCCTTTCCCAGAGCACCCAAGTTCAAGTCCCAGCACCTACATAATACATAAAGTGGCTTAAAGCCACATACAATTCCAGCTCCACGTTCTCCAACTCCTCTAAACTCTGTGGACACCTCCTGGGTCCATATACATATGCAGGAATATACACACATTCACATAATTAAGAAGAATAAAAGTAACTAAGAAAAATCAGCTTAGCAAGAATCAGAGGGGGCCAGCAGACAGCATTCCTCCAAGGTTCTGGCCTTGAGCTTCTGCCCTGATTTCCTTCAACAAGGGACTGTGACCTGGAATTGTAAGCCAATTTAACCCTTTCCCGTCCAGGTTGATTTTGGTCAGAGAGTTTTAGCACAGCAACAGAAGGAAACTAGGGACATACCATGTTAGGGACTGTGGGCAGGAAGCCTGGTGCTCTCTTTTTTTCTTTAACTTTTTTTTCTCTTTTTCTTTTCTTTTCTTTTTTTTACTTGCTGGGTCCCATAGCTCACCTATAATCCTATCACCCCATTGGCTGAGGGAACGGTATTGAAAGTTGAGAGACCAACCTGAACTATATAGTGAGACCCTGCCTCAAAAAGATGTAGCAACAAAACACTTCTTATTTAGAAATTAATATAGATTCATAGGAAGTTGCAACAATAGTAGAGAGATTGTATTTTTTAAAAAGTTGATCAGCATCCTAAAAGTTTATTGAATTTTATCTCATGTGATTTGGTATGAGGTCAGCCCTTAGAACTAGAGTTATGGGCTGGAGAGGTGGCTCAGCGGGTAGGAGCACCAACTGCTCTTCCCGAAATCCTGAGTTCAATTCCCAGCAACCACATGGTGGCTCACAACCACCCGTAATGAGATCTGATGCCCTCTTCTGGTGCATCTGAAGACAGCTACAGTGTACTTATTTATAATAAAAAATAAATCTTAAAAAAAAAAACAGTTACAAACAGTTGTAAGCTGCCTTGTAGGTGCTAGGAATTGAACCTCGATCCTCTGGAAGAGCATCTAGTGCCCTTAATGGCTGAGCCATTTCTCCAGCCCCAAGAAATTGTATACCTGCCGGGCAGTGGTGGCTCACGCCTTTAATCCCAGACTTGGGAGGCAGAGGCAGGCAGATTTCTGAGTTCGAGGCCAGCCTGGTCTACAGAGCAAGTTTGAAGACAGCCAGAGCTACACAGATAGACCCTGTCTACAAGAAGAAAGAGGAGAAAAATAATTAAAAATTAAAAATTAAGCCGGGCAGTAGTGGCTCACGCCTTTAATCCCAGCACTTGGGAGGCAGAGGCAGGCGGATTTCTGAGTTCAGCCTGGTCTACAGAGTGAGTTCCAGGACAGCCAGGGCTACACAGAGAAACCCTGTCTCGAGAAACCAAAAAAAAAAAAAAAAAAAGTTTTAATTTATTCTTTAGAATTTACTTGGATCAGAGCCCTCAGGATCTAACTGTCCTTAGATAGGCCATTTCGTACACTTAGATAGGCCATTTCGTACACTTAGGTAGGCCATTTCGTATACTTAGATAGGCCATTTTTGTACACTTAGATAGGCCATTTTGTACACATCCAAAGTTGAGTTCCTAGGCAGTTTTTGCTGTTTCAAATTTTTTAAAGTTATTGTTATTATTATTTATTATTATTACTACTATTACATTTTTCAAATTTTTATGGGGCCAGGTGTGGTGCACACACCTTTAATCTTTGCATTGAAGGCAGAGGCAGGATGGTCTCTATATGTTTGAGGCCAGTCTGATCTGCATAGACGGTTCTTCCTTGTCCCAGAAAGAAGAAATTATTGAGTATGGGTATTATTTTACCGGCAAGTTTGTGGGCGCACTATGTGCTTATCTTGCCTCTGGAAGCCAGAAGAGGGCATCAGATACCCTACAACTGGAGTTACTGATGTTTGAAAGCCACCATATGGATTCTGGGGATTAAACTCAGGTCCTCTGGAGAGCAGCCTGTATTAAGATACTTTTATGTTATCTCTCCAGCCCCTATTTTTATTATTTTAAATTATGTATATGTATATGTGTATACATGAGCACAGGTGTCCACATAGGCCAGAGACATCAGATCCCTGAAGATGGAGTTACAGATAGTTGTGAGCCACAGGATACAGAGGCACCAGGAACCGAACATCCCTAAGAGCAGGGAGTGCTCCTCCCTAAGAGCAGGGGGTGCTCCTCCCTAAGAGCAGGGAGTGCTCCTCACTGCTGAGGCATCTTTTCAGCTCCTAGATGTTTCTTTTCTCTTTTCTTTCTTTCTTTCTTTTTCTTTTTCTTATTTTTTTTTTTGTTTTGTTTTGTTTTGGTTTGTTTTGGTTTGGTTTGGTTTGGTTTTTGGAGACAGGGTTTCTCTGTGTAGTCCTAGCTATCCTGGAACTCACTCTGTAGACCAGGCTGGCCTCAACCTCACAAATCCGCCTCCCTCTGCCTCCCAAGTGCTGGGATTAAAGGCGTGCGCCACCACCGCCTGGCCTTTTCTTTTTTTAAAAGTTTTTTTTTTTTTTTTTTT